>NW_003303753.1:2238706-2423781 GCF_000142945.1 Phytophthora infestans T30-4
CGACGAAGGAGACAACGACAGTACATCTGCGGTTCCCGAGAAAGCTCCAGCCGCCAAAGAGAAAGCCACTAAAAAGTAGTCTTCCAGCTAACGCGAGTTGTTGTCGTCCGACTATCAGTTCATTGCCTCAGAATAAGTGTGCGGGCGGGGGACTTCTTATAGTTCCACAATCTTTCACAAATCACCATCGTTCCGTGAATGTTAGACGCGCCGTTCCAAATTATTCGTTCCAACCTTGTCTCGTTCCAGACAATCTCGTCTCGTAACAACTCTTCCAAATGGGAACCCAAAGTATCCATGCTCATCTCGCTCTCATATGTAAAATGCAGCAATACAACCCAGTATCTTGAGATTGTGTGGTGCGCGGGGACCGATTAGAGTGAAGTCATCACACTCCACTCGTTCCAACCGGTCAAGTGACCAGCTAGAACAACACATCCGCGTCGTCCACGTCAGCGTTGGCTTCGACCAACCTGGCGCTCCGACGTAACTCCGGCAAACCCTTCTTCTTACGATCTGCATCTTCAAAGGCAGTGATTAACGTTCCGAGCTCCGGAGCTAGAGCAGCTCGTGACAGCCAAAACGTCTCGTAGGTAGCTGTCAGTACCAGGTACTGAAGCTCGCCCTTTTCCATTTTCTTCGCAAGAATATCCACAATAGGCGACGAGACACCAGCAAAAGCAGTCTCTTCACCTCCAATAGACAAACGTTCCACAAAACTCGATGGAGGTAGATCATCCTCCTGCAATGGTCCTGGTTCCGTACGCATGTCGCTTCCAGTCACGTTCTCTGTTGTCACGTTCTCATCAGTCACGTTCTCGGTAGTCACGTTCTCATCAGTCACGTTCTCGGTAGTCACGTTCTCGGTCGAACCTTCAGGAATATCATCAGCGAACGGTCGACTCCAACGACCACGGAAGCGCTTCAACCGATTCACATTCACCGTAACAACCTTGTCAGGATGTCTGGGTATCGCAATCTTGTAGGCGTTCTCCCCGACTTGGCCGACAATACGGGTACGGACCGTGCCAAGAGAACGCCAACTTCTTCGTCTTGTTTTCACCGACTTTCGCTCTGAAATACTGATAGACCCAAACGGGATCCCCCACTTCATATGTGACCTTGACTTGCTTACCCAAACGCTGCTCGTGCCGATCTTGAGCCTTTAGTAGCTGTCGTTCCACTAGACGCCTTGAGTCACGTAACGACAAGTACAACTTCCTCCTGTACGCAGCAACCTCGTTGCTTTTCCAGTCTTTTCCAGTGTTGAGAAAGGCTAAGTCGATAGGTAGAACCGGGTCACGACCATATAAACTGAAGAAAGGAGTGTCTCCCAGACCCTCGTGATACGCAGTCCGGTATGCCAACAAGACCCGAGGCAAATAAATGTCCCAATCGGTCTGGGTCTCATTCACAAACATCTTAAGCATCCCCAACAATGTTCCGTTAAATCGCTCCACTAGTCCTTGAGTTTGAGGATGATAGGCCGCTCCAAACAACTTCTTGATCCCTAGTGTCTGATATAGAGATCGTGCCAAATCAGACGTGAAGTTCGTTCCTCGGTCACTAAGCAATCGTTCTGGAACGCCATGTCTGCAAATTACACCCTCGATCATAGCATCGACGAAAGAGATCGTGTCCAGTGACGCAACCGCGAAAGCTTCAGCCCATCTCGTGAAGTAGTCCACAAACACCAAGATATACTTATTTCCACGCGGTGTGACAACCAGTGGACCAACAGCGTCCACTACTAGCAACGAGAACGGTCCCGATAGTTCCTGGACAGGCATTCTTTGCATAAGACCAGCCCGCCAAGGCCTTCGACCTTTACCACCACTGCAAATAGAACACTCCTTCACGTATTCAACCACGTCCTTTCGCCAACCGTGCCAGTAAGCATGGCGTCTCACCTTATCCAACGTTTTAGTCTTTCCCAAATGAGCCGAGAAAATATCAGCGTGACAATAGTGCAAAACGGTCTCGATAAACGGTAATGGAACGACCGGAACGGTCACGGTCCGAGCAGGACCGGCACGAACCCCCAAATGCACACGGCGCATGAGGACCTCGTTCTTCATCAAATGATGCGGAGACATCTTCAGGACTGTCACTCTTAGTTGCGGATCCAGAGCAAGAGCACCGTCTTTCAGGAACGCCTTCATAGCACGCATCCACGGTACTCGTTCCTGTTCCTCCATGAACTTACCATAGTCCAACCCAAAGACATCGACAGCAGACGGTAGTGTAGATGGAGCACCCGCTTGCAGTTCTTCTTCCTGCTCTTCCTGGGTGAGTTCCCCACTAGAGACAACACCGTCTGTTGTCTCCCCGACTGGAACTGAACCGTCCGTCTCGTTCCAGTTCTCGGTCTGCTCCACAAGGATCGTTCCATTCTTGTCCGGAGGATCGTTCCGATCCTCGTTCAAGAGATCCTTCATCGAAATGGCACTAATAATCCCCTTGTCAGGACGATGATGAAGTCTCGATAGTCCATCCGCATGACCCATTGACGTCCCAGGTTTGTAATACACTTTAAACCTCAGCTGCGATAGTTCCGCGGCCCATCGTGCCAATTTAGCATTGGACGTCCTCGTGCTGTCACTAAAGATTCACGTGAGGGCTTGATGATCCGTAAACAAGTCGAATTCACCGTGATCAAGATAACACTTGAACTTCCGAGTTGCCCAAACAATTCCCCAGCATTCGATTTCCGTCGTTCCACTCGTCTTGTTGACCCAGTTCCGCTGTGAGCCTACCAACATCTTGCTAGCGTAAGCCACCGCTCGGTCACGTTTGTCAACTTCTTGCATCAGGCAAGCACCCACGGCCAAATGAGACGAATCAACGTAGAGCTTAAACCGTTTCTTGAAGTTAGGATATACCAGTATCGGAGGCTTCACCAAGGCCCGTTTCAGTTGACGGAACGCCACTTCACAATCATCGTTCCATTTGAAGTCAACTTCCTTCTGCTTCAGTCGTTCCAAAGGAGCGGCAATAGCAGCGAACCCAGGTATGTACCGTCTGAAGTAACTGGTTAGTCCAAGGAAGGCACGGACCGTATGAAGATCATGGGGTCTCTCGATGTTCATCACAGCCTTTTCCTTTTCCGGGTTCGGCAAGATTCCGGTAGGTGTCACGATGTGACCCAAGAACGCTACTTGGTCACGTCCCCAGTGACACTTCTTCATCTTCAGCTTAAACCCAGCCTCACGGAATCGTTCCAAAACCTGTCTCACCCGGATTAGATGAGTAGGAAAGTCATCACTAAACACCACGCAATCATCCAAGTAAACAAGGCACGTCCTCCACTTCAGATCGACCAGCACGTTCTCCATTAGACGTTCGAAAGCAGGAACGGCGTTACACAACCCAAAAGGCATAACAAGCCATTCGTAGAGTCCAAATTTACTCGTGAAAGCAGTCTTGTCGATACTGTCACGTTCCATTGGAACGTTCCAATATCCTGACGCGATGTCCATAGTAGAGAATAGCTTAGCGTCCCCAAGGACATCCAAAATGTCGTCGATTAAAGGCATAGGGTAGCTATCCTTTATCGTGACAGCATTCAACTTCCGGTAATCGATGCAGAAACGGATTCCGCCGTCCGGTTTCCGAATCATTAGCACGGGACTAGCCCATGGGCTATTCGACGGTCGAATCAAGCCAAGTTCCAGGCATTCTTGAATCTCGGCCTCCATGACATCTCCTTCAGCCTTCGAGACTCGATACGGAGGTTGCTTTATGGGCGTACTCGCTCCAGTATCGATGCTGAACTTCAGAAGGTCCGTTCGTCCCGGTTTCTTGGACGTCTCGACGAATAAATCCTTCATATCCTTCAACATTTCCACGAAAAGTCTCCTTTGTTCAGCTCCAAGTGACGAATCATGGAAGTCCACTTTGAAATCATCGTCCTCATCGTTCTGCATAGCGGCAGCCATCTCTGCTTCGACGGTTCCTTCTTCAGTATTCTCGTTCCTTTCGGTAGCACTTATCACGGCACTAACTTCATCCGTCGTTCCACTTTGAACATTTACACCAAAAGCCGATTTTGGAACGAGGGTCACCGCAGCCACATACGCACCCGATGGGATTTCAACTTCTTCGGTAGACGCATTGCAGACTTCCACTAAGACAGTTCCATTCATCACCGTACACAAGGTTCTGGCAACTCGTACGTTCTCATCCGTTCCAGGAACGCCTTCGACCAAAACTGTGGAACGATCTTTCATTGTTCCCTGAACTTTAGACTTGACTAGAGCTAAATGACCCGGCTTCAATTGCACAGTCGAGGTCACCGTGGCGGCATAAGTCTCTTCTACTCTCGTGACGCCCAGCGGGATTACATCTCCAGTTCCCTTCAGAGTCATCGATTGATCCTCGAGATCGATAACGGCACGGAACGAGCGTAACGAGTCCGTTCCCAAAATGGCATCTACGAACAAGTGGTCGACCACTACGAGCGGAAGCGTCATTTCTATCGTTCCAGTGTCACAGGAAGGTGAATCACACCGCGTACGCGGATCGCATGCCCCGAAACACTATCCAAGCTTCCGCTATAGGGTTTGAGAGGTTCCGACGCCCTGCCGAGTCGTACCAGCACGCGCTGATTCACGAGACTCGCAATGGCCCCAGTATCCGCTAACATTTCCGACGGACAACAATCGATGTAGCCACCGGTCACAGCCTTCACGCCTCCAACACTGCAGATGACACGTTTCCCGGCCGGCACGACATCCGCTTCATCTTGAGGAGCGTCACCTTCACTCACAGCTCGCAGTCCAGGCGATCTCTGTGGCTTCCGGAACTCCTTCGCGGCATTGATCGAATAGACGTCCGGCAGTTCTCCGGCTATTTTCAGCCTCTCATCTTCCGACGCATTCGATTGGAAGCTCAAACGTCACCTTTATCTGTCGTTTTAGAGCAACGGCTGTTGCGATGGGTCCTTCTATTTTAGAAGCCCTTTCCTCCCTGTCGCGTATCCTGTCACGTATAGATGAGGCTTCGTTCCAGAAATATTCTCGTCCCCAATCCATCGTCCGATGTTGAAGCGAGCGACTCATCGTTCCCCCAATGCTTTCCAAGTAGTCACGAAGATAATGGACGTCCAAGATGTCCCTGTTAGACTTGTCACGAAACGGAGGAACTTCACTCTTCGCGTCGTTACGTCCCATCGAACCAGTTTCTTTCACGGGACAATTCTTCTCCTCGTTCCACTCCTGCTTGAGAAGCTCGTACACCCACTTGCGAATTTCGGAACGCCACCTAAATGGCAGCGGCGTTCCCACAGAGTGTTCAGCAGCCTTAACCTTAGTTCTCTCTACGTCGACGCACACGTTCTGCACGAACTCGCGCTCTTCATCTTCTTCCTCCGACTTCACCTCTTCGCTCTCACTTTTCGTCACGGAACTTACAGGCAAAGTCGGTTTCTTCGTTCCATCGACTTCCTTGAAGTCCCTATTGGCACGCTTCGCCTCCGACGAATTCTTCAGCGTAGTCTCGTACCAATCCAACCAGTATTCGGGCGTCCTCATCTCTCCTGAAGAGACTTCCTTCGTGCGTTCCAGCACTTCTTCCGATATTCCTAGCTGTACACTCATTTCCGCAAGTGACGGCTTCTCCTGTTTCTCAGCGTTCCGTTTCACTCGTGACAGAATCTTCTCGTCGTCCAAGGGAAACAGTCGCTCTTCCAATTCCTTGTCGTACTCCTCGGGTTCACTCTCCACTACCGGATCGTCACCGCGTTCGAGCATATCCAGCTCCTCGTCGGTAAACAAACGATCATATTGACTGGTAGAGTCCATCTCCTTCGTACGTTCCGAATCATTATCAGCTGTGGGAACGCCCGCCTCTTCCTGGGTTGCGTTCACCAATCCGATTACAGCTGCAAACTGATTTGCCCTGACGCTAACCGCGTCCTCCGTGTCTGATTCGAGTGCCTGTTCATACCGCATAGAACTGTTGGACGGCACTTCAGCCTCCGTTCTCCTATTGCACTCCTCCTTGGTCTTCGACGCATCCTCGGAACGTTCCGTTGTCCCTTGATCGACGTCCTGTAACCAATTGAAACGATCCTTCGTTCCACTTTCCCAATCCAGCGTTACGGTGGAGCTTTCCGTTGCTCCTCCCGCGCACACAGTTCCACTTTCAGATTTCTCCTTAGAAACCTCTACCTTCTCATCTTGCCTTGAATCAGTCCGTTCCGTTGGACTGATCGTTCCAATCCCAATATCCGCATTTTCAGTCGTCACGCTCGCAACGGGAACGTCACGAGCGCTTACTCTTCTAGTCACACCAGCCCCAGGAGCCCTCTCAGGTTCACCAGTTCCACTTAATCGTGGACCTTCATCTCCCTTTGTGTCGCCAACCTGGCAAGAGGAAAGAGCGACACTTCTTTCCCCTTCCTCCTGCCCCCTTCATGGTCGGGACATTTTAGTTGGTGTAGACGTTCCAGACGAGGTAGACGTCTCAGTCACGACAGTGCTCCTCGAGAGGCTACGCAGTTTCTCGACTTCTGGACAGTTTGTCACGCTATGACCCGGTTGTCGACAGAAGACGCACTCCTGAGTACGACGATCTCCATATCGACCTCCACTCGCCCTCCTGGGCAAGTTACACTCCATAGAGTAGTGACCAAACTTGTGACAGCGATTACAATAGCCTCTCGCACGAGGGCACGTCTCACGACTGCATCCCTTACGCTCGCAACGACCACACACGACTTCACCTTCCGCTGTGCGAGTGTCAGGACCCATACGAATGTTCGGCGGTCCAAGTTCGGCACCAGTGCTCTCGTTTGGAGCGCTAGCCGGTTTTGGAACGGTCGGAGCCACCGCACTTATATGCCCATGGCTCGTTCCAGAACTCTTCAGCACGTTCCGATTCAGTTGTTGCAACTCTTGTAGCACTTGTATGTCAGTCGCGGGTGCATTCTTCGTACTCGATTGCTTCGCTCCTTCCTCAGGAAATTCGTCGTCCTCTTCAACAGGCAAGTGAAGATTCTTGAACAACAGGATGCGACAGGCTTGCTCAATGGACCCGATCATGTTACCGTTCAACACCGCTCGCATCTGCTTGTTCCTTATTCCTTCAAGGAAGAACTCGTACCTCATACGAGGGTCAGGCATGTTAAAAGCGTCACATATCGTCGAAAGTCGATCTCCCCACTCTTCTGCAGACTCGCCACGTTTCCTCGCGGCCGTTTTAAGACGGGCCCACGATTGAGTCGGAGTCAAGCAGATGAACCGGTTGTGAAATCTGGAACGAAGGAGCTCGAAGCTGTCGATCCTCGAATTGTACCACCATTCTTGACCCTTTTTGCCCTTCACGCATTGTTCAAAAGCAGTCAAGCGCATTTGATCGTCCATGCCCACCGTGCACTTCTCAAACGAGCGCCAGAACGCCGCAGCACGCTCACTCGTGGCCGTGTCCGAATAAAATGGAACGATCACTTTGACAGCGTTCCTCAATTCGTTCGGGATTCCAACAACAGGAACGTGACCTCGGGAGTAGTCTCGTGACTCGCGTTCTGCGTAACGATCAGCGGGTTTATCTGGATGAGAAGTCGCAGTCCTCGGATAGCGTTCCGGATTGAGCCCAACGTTCCCATGAAGACCCAGATTCTCACTGTAATTCGGGAACGATCTCACATTCGCTGGCTTCGTTCCCCAATTCGGAACTCCCTCTGACCTCATTTCTGCAGACACAGAAGGTGTAGTCACAGGCGTAGGTGGGTACATAGGAGGCATCTCAATCGGATCCCAACCAGGCGGCAACATCGGAGCAAACGGATTTCGGAACGAGTTGGTTCGACCGTTCCATACGTTCCTCCCCCATCGTTCGTTCTAGGCGTAGGAGCGGACACGTTATCGTACGCGTAGACAGGAGACATAGGTCTGCTCGTCCTAGGCGCAGTGGGTGACTGGTACACAGCCCTACCACCTCCAGGACTACGCATTTCACTCCTCGGCGACTCTAGCAGTCGATCCATCTCGGCGCTCGAGTACACCGGCGGCGTATTCGCCATTCTTGGTTCTTGATCCGCCAGCGGAATGCGTGGCGTTCCCACTGACCCACTCGACACCGCAATCTGTTGCATCGCCTGACCGATGGTGTTGACTATCAAAGCTTGTAGTGCCGGGTCTACAGTGGTCGTTCCACCACTCACAGACTTCGTTCCGTCACTAGCGGAAGCCGTTCCAGCACTAGTAGGAGTCGTTCCACGACTAGCAGGCGCCGTTCCGTAGCTTGCAGACGTCGTCCCACGACTTGCCGTAGGAGTATAAGCTCGCGAAGTCGCCCTCGGCGCACCGTAACGTTCCACGTCGCTCTGCTGCTCAGCGCGAGAATTAGCCGTACTCCGAACGTTCGACCATGACGCAGGAGCGTCGTTCCCATATCCTCTACGAGGATCCTCCCCACGCGAATACTTAGTCGACGCGGCAGGGGTCGCCTCGCGACTCGTTTCTTCCACGGGATCCAGAGACGGTCGTGACGGATCCAGCGAGAACGATACCCCTCGTCTCGTTCCAGAACTTGTCGTGTCGGTCTCACGCGTCTCCCTAGCCCGGGCCTGCTCCTCTCTAGGAGTCGGTCGATCAGCTAGAGTCCTAAAGAACTCTTGAAAGCTAGCCCTGCCCTGAGGCGTTCCCAGCATCGTCACGAACATCCTTCGATTCTCCTCAGCTCGAGGTGACGTGCCAAACAGGCCCTCGTCTTCATCCAGGTCGACTCGTTCCTCGTGACCTCCGGCAGCTCGTTCCGCCTGACCTTCAGCCGCTTCCCCTGTCTCACCTTGAGTCCTTGGCTCAGCTTCGTCGCCTTCACCTTCCGTGGCCGGAGCGTCAGCTACTGGCTCCTCATCTGCTTCAGCCAGGATCCGCGCGAGACGAAGCTCCTCATCCTCGATAGGATCGTTCCAATTTTGGAAGCTCATACCGTTCCAGCTTCCCTTTTCCTTCGCCTTAGTGCTTCGGTACTAAGGATCTCCAAGCGGCTCTCTCGCTTTTACGTTCCTACGCAACTTGGCTAGAAGATACCCTGCTTCTCCACCAAATTGTCGCGGTCTCCTTCTCTCGTCGGGGTCGTGTATCTTATGTAAGCCGGCGACGTAGGAACTTATACGTAAAAGTAAAGCAAATGTATTAACTTGTTTCTTGTTTCTGTTTCTTGAGCACTTCTGTTGAAAGAAGGAAAATCACGACTGAGAGCTTCCCTACCTGCTCTCCTACCTCCGAAGGTATCTCCTAATAGTCCCCATCCTGACCGACATCACTCTCAACTTCACTACCCTCCCACTGTCTGGATTCCTTGGTTCCACGTCAGACTTGGAACGAGGCCGTCTGAGTAGTAGAGACGGGATAGTCAGACGAGGCACTAAGCTTCTGCCGTGCACTAAACTGTCGGAAACACTCGTCCAGAATAGCCAGTCCTTCTGCCAGCCGTAGACCGTGACACATCTCCCAGTTCGTCTTCTCGTCGTATTTATTATCCTGCCTAATAAATCTGACAATGATGTCCTCCGCCTGAAAGCGAAGCTTCAGTAGCTCGACAGTCTACACACATACTGTCAATACCACCAATAATTTGATTTAAGATGAGTTGTCCATGTCATACCTCTTCCACAGTCCATTTTGTGGCACGTTTTTTCCTTTGATTGCCCAAGCGGGCTTCAGCTTCTCTTATCATTCTATTGCTGAGTAAAACATAGAGTCGTGAGCACATAAGAGATTCTGACAAGAAATTATTAAAGCGGAGCATCAGTAGATATAACAATACCTTTCTAGCACGAAACCAGTTCAGTAATAGATGAGCTTGTTTGTTTGGGCGTGTATGTCTTCGTGTTCAATACCTGCATAAGGTTCACGTTTAGCAGTTAGTAGACATTACCTAAGGTCAGTACAGCATGCAAAACAGCTTTGCAGCGTAGATCGAGGCCAATCGAAACGTACAGGAACTTTGGGGAGTTTACGAATAGCAGTAGGCCGGTGAATACGACTAATGAAGCGCCGAAACTCGGTGATTCCAGCAACAGGATGCTTCTATCTGCGTCTGTGGGGTCTTTGTGAGTCTTGCTGCGCAGAAGCGCCGCCTGTGGTTGGCGTTTAGCTCCTTGTCTACTACCCCCGTTTGTCCAAAGTGATCAGTTTTGGCCACTGAGTTAAGTCCCTTCACAAAGTAATATCGATTTCTACGCTACCAAGATATTCCAATACGTTTCATTTGAATTGCTATATCGGCAACTGCTATATCGTCAGATGAAACAGCCCCTTTATTGGCTCCTACCGGTAAGTTCATTTATGGCCAAGTCAGATTATCAGATGATCCGTGTCGAAGGATAATGCGCAAAAAAAGACTTGATACGAACGAGATAATACTTCAGTACTTCAGCAAAAATATCTGCAAAATAGACTTGGAAACTTGGTCATGTTTGACGTCAAAATATATCAACACATAAAAAACTCAGTCCAGCACGATGCTTTAATGCGGCGCCACCCAGCACATGCTCACTACGTCAATAATTCAGGTGTCAGTGAATCCATAAATTAAATTACAAGCTACAGACTACAAGCTTCGAGTACTATCTTCCAACTTGCCGGAAGTGCGCAGTAGGTACTGATTATGCGAACAGCAAAGAGCTCATATCATCGTTAATACTATCATAAAATCAACTTCGGAGCTGCTTCCCAGTAGAAGTTCCGTCGTCAGAGACGGAACGGTATCAAGTCCACCGAGGTCAGCGCACACATCCTCCTCGGTCAACACGGCAATCGATGCATCAGAATAGACGTCGAAGCACAAGTCCATGTCGGCATCAAGGTCGATGGTTTGCTATGGCTGTTGCTGTTGCTCTCACTATCATTGTCAGCATTGCTGACATCGAGTGACGTAGCAGCGGCGTCCCAGTCCAGGCCCGCCAGATCAACAGAATCGAGTACACCAAGTAGCAGCAGGTCGTCATTGAAGCCGAAGATAGCTATCCATTAAACACGGCGAGTCCACGAATGACGCGGAGCATACGTCCGACTGCTCGTCGATGGCGCACACGTCGCGGGGTGACCTCTTGTGCTTCTTGGCTAAAGTGGTGAGATCAGCGGTGTACCCTAGATGACTCCGAGGTCGCTTCATCGACGTCGTTGGCTTCACCGGTGCCGATGTCATCACGGTCACAGCCTTCGGTTTGAGCCTCATCTGGCCCACCATGACGGCGAGCTGGGATGGGTGGCACCGCACGGGCACCTCGTGACTGAAGGTGGCGACGCTGGCGTGCGTCTTGGTCCACTTGTGAAACCCGAAGTTATTGAGCTGGCGTTGGAAGCTGGAGAGCTTGCTGTGCTTAAAGTACTTAAGCAGCACCTCGGACTCCAGCCGCGGCACGTCGAGGACCTGGAAGTGAGATCCATCGGCCGACCAGGATATAATGCGCTGGTCTTCGTTGTGCAGCATGTCGTAGACGGTGCGCACGAAGCGAGGCACAGTGGCGAAGGTCACGTCGCTGGTTTTGTTACTGTCTAAATTCATGTTTAGGCTGCTTTGGTTGCTTGTCGTAGTGGTTTGTTGTGAGGGTGGGCCGACTGTTGTTAGGTGGTCTGAGCGAGTGGAATCCAATTGAGTAGTGATGGGTCTTCTTACTCGAGGTTCTATTCGCGGCAGATTTGGGCAACACGTAGCAAGCGTCTGGCTTACGTAGTGCCGCTCTGGGGGCACACAGCTGATCTGCAGCAACGTCGACAGCAGGACGAGGAGAAGCTTGTGCCAAGTTGCAAAGGATTATATAATTTGTCATAGTTTTGCCAGACCCTGCGTCAGATTCGTGAAGAACGCTCGACTAGCGATCTCGCTGCTGCTATTGGTCCGACCGAGCTGCTACGGGAGAATTTACCGAGAACTCACGTGGCGCGTGTGTTCTAACAAAGCACATGCTTTAGCTTGGGGTTTGAATATGCGTGCTTTATAACACATGCAAGTTCTATCGTGAGTTCGTGCAACTGCTTTCGTAGCACCAGGCAGCTTACAATTGGACCAGACTAAGAATAAGCTCTTGAAGTCACCGAGTTGAAGTGTGTGTGATGATGCATGTCGAAGGCTACAAGTGTGTAGATGAGCTCGTAAGAAAAGGACTAGATACGATCACCGAAAGTGCACGAAATAATACTTCAGCAAAAAGATCTGCAACAAAGACTTGGAACATGATCTCTTGTTCGACGTAACAGGCGGACACCTATCGTGTTGGATGCGCCACCAAGCACGTCCGGTCCAATAAAAGCACCGATGAATGCTCACTACGTCAATAGTTCAGGTGTCAGTGGATCCAACATTTAATTTACAAGCTAGTTACGAGCTTCGAGTACTATCTTCCAACGTGTCGGGCGTATACCGCAGGTATTAATTATGCAAACAACAACGAGCTCATATCAGAGTTGACATCGATGTCAACTTCTGCCAGTAGAAGTTCCGTCTCACACTCCGTCAGAGCCGGAATGGTATCAAGTCCACCGAGGCCAGCGCATACATCATCCTCGGTCAATACGCCAATCAATTCGGCGCAATCGACGTCGAACAACAAATCCATGTCGGCATCAAAGTCGATGGTACTGCTTTGGCTGTTGCTGACATCGAGTGACGTGGCAACGGCGTCCCAGTCCAGAGTCTCCAGATCAACAGAATCGAGTACACCCAGTAGCAGCAGGTCGTCATTGAAGCCGAAGGTGGCGTCCTCCATTAACCACAGCGGATCCACGAATGACGCGAAGCATACGTCCGACTGCTCGTCGATGGCGCACACGTCGCGGGGTGACCTCTTCTGCTTCTTTGCCGAAGTGGTGAGATCAGTGGTGAACGCAAGAAGATTCCGAGGCCGCTTCATCGACGTCGTTGGCTTCACCGGAGCCTTTGTCATCACGACCACAGCCTTCTGTTTGAGCTTCATCTGGCCCATCAAGACGGCGAGCTGGGACGGGTGGCACCGCACGAGCACCTCGTGACTGAAGGTGGCGACGCTGGCACGCGTCTTGGTCCACTTGTGGAACCCGAAGTTGTTGAGCTGGCGTTGGAAGCTGGAGAACTTGCCGCGCTTGAAGTACTTACGCAGCACCTCGGTCTCCAGCCGCGGCACATCGTAGACCTGGAAGTGAGATCCGTCGGCCGACCAGGATAGAATGCGCTGGTCTTCGTTGTGCAGCATGCCGTAGACGATACGCACGAAGCGAGGCACGGTGGCGAAGGTCGCGTCAGTGATATTGTTGCTGTCTAAATTCATGGTCACGTTGCTTTGGTTGCTTGTCGTAGTGGTTGGTTGTGAGGTTGACCCGGTTGTTGTTAGAGTGTCTGGGCGAGTGAAACCCAATTGAGTAGTGATGGATCTTCCTACTCGAGGTTCTTTTCGCGGCAGATTTGGGTAAGACGTAGTGCCGTCGACAGCAGGATGAGGAGAAGCTTGTGCCAAGCTGCGAAGGATAATATTATTTGTCATAGTTTTGCCAGACCCTGCGTCAGATTCGTTAAGAACACTCGACTAGCGATCTCGCTGCTGTTGCTCCGACCGAGCTGCGATGGGAGAATTTACCGAGAACGCGCATGGCGCGTGTGTTCTGACAATGCACATGCTTTAGCTAGGGGTCTGAAAACGAGTGCTATTATAACACATGCTAGTTCTATAGTAATTCGTGCAACTGCTTTCGTACTGCTTACTATTGGACCAGACTAGGAAAAAGTGCTTGAAGTCATCAAGTTGAAGTATATCAGATGATCCATGTCGAAGGATATGTAGACGAACTCGCAAAAAAGGACTAATGACGACCACCGAAAGTGCACGAAATAGTACTTCAGCAAAAAGATCTGCAACAAAGACTTGGAACACGATCTTCACTTGATCTTGTTAGACGTCCAAGTATAACGACAGACGTATAACTCATCTCAGTACGGTGCTTTGACGCGGACATCAATCGTATTAGATGCGCCACCAAGCCCTTACGTCCAATGAAAGCACGGTTGAGCTACAGACTACGAGTTACGAGCTTCGAGTACAGTACTGCACCCCGTTTTCGCGCCCTAGGACCTTTGATAAACTTCCGAATGTGATGATTCTGAATCCAAATCAACAATTGTTTGCGGGCTAAAGTCTGATTTATTTGCAAATCCTATATGATCCACCCCCGCGAAAACGGGGTGCAGTACTGTACATGTGTCCTATCCTCCTAATTATGCGAACAGCAAAGAGCTCATATCATCGTTAATACTATCATAAAATCAACTTCGGAGCTGCTTCCCAGTAGAAGTTCCGTCGTCAGAGACGGAACGGTATCAAGTCCACCGAGGTCAGCGCACACATCCTCCTCGGTCGACACGGCAATCGATGCATCAGAAAAATGGACGTCGAAGCACAAGTCCATGTCGGCATCAAGGTCGATGGTACTGCTATGGCTGTTGCTGTTGTTGTCATTACCATTGTCAGCATTGCTGACATCAAGTGACGCAGCAACGGCGTCCCAGTCCATCTCCGCCAGATCAACAGAATCGATTACACCAAGCAGCAGCAGGCCATCATTGAAGCTGCAGCTATCGTCCTCCATCAGCCACGGCGGATCCACGAACGACGCGAAGCCGACGTCCGACAGCTCGTCGATGGCGCACACGTCGCGCGGTGACATCTTGTGCTTCTTGGTTAAAGTGGTGATCTCGGTGGTGTACCCCAGAAGATTCCGAGGTCGCTTCATCGACGTTGTTGGCTTCACCGGTGCCGATGTCATCACGGCCACAGCCTTCTGCTTGAGCTTCATCTGGTCCACCAAGACGGCGAGCTGGGATGGGTGGCACCGCACGAGCACCTCGTGACTGAAGGTAGCGACACTAGCGCGCGTCTTGGTCCACTTGTGGAACCCGAAGTTGTTGAGCTGGCGTTGGAAGCTGGAGAACTTGCCGCGCTTGAAGTACTTACGCAGCACCTCGGACTCCAGTCGCGGCACGTCGTAGACCTGGACGTGAGATCCGTCGGCCGACCAGGATATAATGCGCTGGTCTTCGTTGTGCAGCATGTCGTAGACGGTGCGCACGAAGCGAGGCACAGTGGCGAAGGTCACGTCGCTGGTTTTGTTACTGTCTAAATTCATGTTTAGGCTGCTTTGGTTGGTTGTCGTAGTGGTTGGTTGTGAGGTTGATCCGACTGTTGTTAGAGTGGTCTGGGCAAATGGAACCCAATTGAGTAGTGATGGATCTTCCTACTCGAGGTCCTGCCGCTCTGGGAACAGACAGTTGGTCCGCAGCAACGTCGACAGCAGGATGAGGAGAAGCTTGTGTCAAGCTGCAAAGGATACTATAATTTGTCATAACTTTGCCAGACGATGCGTCAGATTCGCAAAGAACGCTCGACTAGCGATCTCGCTGCTGCGATGGGAGAATTCACCGAGAACGCACGTGGTGCGTGTGTTGGTCATGTGCTTTGTCAGAACACGGTGTTCTGATAAAGCACATGACCAGCATACTCAGACTCAACTAAGATCAAGTTGAAGTTTCCCAAAATTGGCTCGAACAGCAACAAGTCCACACTCCCTTGCCCACCATGTAAAACCGAACCAAGACTATTATGGTCCTCACATTAAGAGCATCCAACCTGACAGTCCTGAATAAATACTTGCATTATTGTCAATACCAACTCGCTTATCAACCCACACTGGCACGTGGCGGTGCTTTGCGGCTCGATCCGTTGAAAAGTCTTGAGTTCTGCAACAATCGTCGGGCTGCGGCTTGGGCAACAGGACTTGACAGCAACGACACTCCGGCACCACTAGGGCCTGCGTCACTATCTCCCGTGCGTAAGTCATGCAACAGTTCTCCAAACCCACGTCCATAACTGATATCGCTGGAGAAAACGTACGCTCGATCTTCTCGCTCGAACAATCTGCCCAAGGTAGAATCCACGCCGCGCGGTCTCTTGGAGAAATAAATCGGTACAATCGTCTTGCCTTTGTCTTCTGCAAACGCCAACTGGTCGCTCACCAGCTCGGTCTTGACACTGCGCTCCGATAACACGACGAGAAAGACCGAGCTCTGCAGGATCGCATCTTTCGCCGCTAATATACGCTCCTTGGTGCTGGATACATTGGTCATGGAATCGACCACGAACGGGAACTGGTGGCGACGAAGCTCCGTGCACAATCGCGTGACGAAGTCGCGATGGCAGTCGCCGTGAGACACAAAGATCGAGAACGTGGGGCCTCCTCCAAACGTGTTTCTCCTCCCACTTCCGCGAACGATCACTGCGTTGACAATCTCGTCCATCGCTCGACGTCTCAAAGTCGCAGCTCGACCCAACGGTTGGTGCTTGCTCAGAGTCGTTTGAGCCAAGTCTCGATCGCCTTCAAGTCGATGCATCTCGACCTCGTCTCGCAGTCCGTCGATGAGACTTCGGAGACTCGCTTGGAACTTGTCTTCGTCGATCTCGAACTCGATATGGTCCACACTTGACGTGTCCGATACACTGGAGCCATCTTCACTAGACTCGGCTGTCTTGAAGTGATGCGACGTCACGGCCTGGCCGAACGGAACGATCTGCCGCGTGAACACGAACAGCTGCAGTTCCTCCGACATTTTTACAGACTCGCAAGAGATTGGCACCACCGGAACCTCGTGCTGTTTGGCGAATGCCAGCTCGTCCATACACAACACACTCTGCGCGTAGCCATCACTGAGCATACACACGATCGCCGACGCGTGTTTCATGACCTCGAGCGATTTCTCTGACGCGCCGCCGCCCTGTCGACCCGCCGTGTCGTCCTCCACACTCCGCATGTATACCGTCATGAAATTCTGCTCAATGCCCGCACGCACACGCTCGGCGAAGACACGAAACACGGGGTCAAACGAAAGCACCACGTCGACACAAGCACCCGCGACTTTGACTGCGTACTGCAGCTCAGCGGATGCGCAGCATTCGACAGCGCGACGTCCTTCTCCGTTCAACGCATACAAGTCAGCTTTGCCCTCGACAAGCAAAGCCAGTGCCGTCTCTTTATACCCAAGTCGTAACGCGATGTGAAGAGGAGTCTCCTCTATCTCGGTGGGGACAAGAGCGTCGACATCTGCTCCAAAACGGACAAAAAGCTCGACGCAATCACCTCGCAGCAGTCCGCCATCCACAGCAAACGCTAAAGGTGTCATCCCACTATGGTCTAACTGTAGAAAGTCAGCATCTACAGCCAGAAGCTCTTCGACTGCATCCGCATAATTATGACGAGCAGCCCAATGCAGTGGTGTCCGTCCATGACTGTCCTTTGCATTGACGTCGGCGCCGCGTTTCACCAGTTCGCTGATCACACGATGTCGGCCCATCACAGCTGCCCAATGGAGTGGCGTACGGCTGTGTACGCCGCGCTGAAACTCGCCGAGAATGTCCGCGCTGATCCCCCATGACAGCAAATGTTGTACAGCAGCGAGATTCCCGGCAGCAGCAGCCTCGTGTAGTGGCGTCAGCGCAACGTCAGCGCCCCATTCCTCCAGCACAGTCGCCAATTCTCGACGACCCGAGAGCTGTGCGCGCTGAAGAACTGTAGTGCTGGCAGCATTGCCACCTCCCGGCACCAACAGGAGATTGGCTCGATGTCGGATTAGACACTCGACGACATCGGCCGAGTCCGCCAAGAAGATGGGAGGGACGCGCATGGAGCGCGAGAAGAAGCTGGACCGCGCAATGATGTCCAAGTTGGCGCCGAATTTCACCAGGAGATCAATCACCTGCGTGTGGCCGTGCAATGCAGCCACATGCAGAGGCGATCCCAGCACATGCGTCACTTTCTTCACTCGTAGTTGACACAGTTCGTACAGCAGCTCGAGATTGAGCGTCGCGCCCGAGATTTTGTCGAGAAAGTTGGGGTTCAGACCTGCTTCCAGCAACACCGAGACAACGCGCACGTCTCCTGCGCGACATGCAACATGCAGCGGGTTGTGTGTCCGATGGGAGAACATCCAGCAGAAGAGCGAAGGCGTCGTATACATGCGGTTGAGCAGCATGTCCAGCTGCACCTTGGACCCGAGCACATGCTCTGCACGCTCCAGCAGTTTCTCGACTGCTGCGCAGTTCCCACTCGCCGCGGCGTCATAAAGCGCGCCGCGTATTTGTCTCTCCACCGTCCGAACGGTGTTCTGCGTCGTCGCCCATGGATGCAGCTCCTGATTCAATGTTAAGTACGAATCTACGTGGTTCGACTGCAAGATCGGCGTCTTCACGCCACTTGTGGCGGGTGTTTTGCTCTCTGTGGCCTCTGCGGCATTGCCATTCCCTCCCGTTAGCGCAGTCGGGGCTACTGCCATCAGTTCGTCCTCCTCCAGACCCGCACCAAGCTGCAATTGTTGGTGTGCGCGAAGCTTGTCAAACTGTTGTGTGTGGAGCGCGATAGTAAGAATGGCAAGTAGTGTGACGTATGATACGGGGTCCGTCCAAATGGCCCACACGCCCTCCTCTGTGAGCTCTCCGAAGGCCCAGTATACGCCCAGCATTAGCACGACAATCCACGAGAGCGACACCGTCTGTACCACCACAATGGCCTCGAAGATGGCGAGCGTCAGAGTGCGTTCTAATGTCACTCCAGGGGCATCGAAAGCCGAGCGAGAGAGCGAGAAGGAGCTCACCGTCCGTGTGCCCAGCAGTTGCTCGCTTGTAGTCGCAGCTGCGAACGCTTCGACGTGTGGAATATCAATCACGCGCACGCGGTAGAGAGACACGGAGGGCAGCGCAGCTAGGCCCAGCGATATGTTGAGCGTCTGTAGTCCGAGCCAAATGTCGAGGACGACGCCTTGGGTGCTGGTGAAGAAGAGCAGCAAGAGAGACCCTATAGAGAGAAGAGATGTTGCCGCCACGCGCCATGTATAGTACGAGTTGGACCACTGGAGACACGCATCGACACCTCGCCACCGCAGCCTCGGACGCGAAGACGACGGAGGAGGAGGCGGTGACGTCGGCCCAGCGGCATCTGCAGCCATTTCAATTGTGTCACTTGGGTGGAACATCAGCTAGCAGTGAAATCGATAAAAGCAAGTGAGAACGGATTGGAGAGGGACCATTCCTGTTTAAGTAGATGTATATCGGATTGAACGGGGGTGCATCCGACCGAACACACCGTACAGTAGTCGGCTATACGATACAGCTCATGCTCGAGCTTTTGAGCTTTGCTTGAAGCGCTATCGGCTATCGGCTATCGTCTCGAGCTAATGTATAAACACCGAATGGAAGCTATGCAGGTTGCCTGTCCTGAACTTAGTGGTTTACAATCGCAAGCCGAGAATTCTTACGGCGACGATGAGAAACACGCGTCAAACGTGCTCAGTGACTTTATTTTAGCCAATTGACGAGCATTCTCTTCCTTATCCGTCCAATCATTGGATGAATAAGTGGCGAGCAAAACGAGTCGGTCAACCAATCAAGCAAACGACTTCAGAGAAGAAAGCAGACAAGAAGGAGTGTTCACGTCGCGCAACGCAGTGCGCCCACAGACCTTCAGACCGCCAGTCGCGCCACTAACATAGCTACTTGCCGAACATTTCGCGGCCCCGAACAGCCCAGTACAGGAACAGGAAAACAGGAAAACAGGTTAAGACTTGCCATGGCCAAGCGCATCAGAGTGGCAAAGCAGGAGGCCGCGCCCGCGGGTCTCCCAGATGCAGCTAATGCGGCTACCAACACTGCACCCAAAAGCAAGGCGGCAACGCCCTCAAGCGCCGAGGGAAAGCACGTGATGCTGCCCGCGTTTCTGTCCAAGACGTACGAAATTTTCAGCATGCCCGAGTTCTCGCATGTCTGCGGCTGGAACGCCAACGGAGACACCATCATCGTGTCGCAGCTCGAAGCCTTTGTGGCCATGGTGCTGCCGCGCTTCTTTAAGCACCGCAACTTTCCGTCTTTCGTGCGTCAACTCAACCTCTATGGCTTCCACAAGACGGTGCTGGACTCGAAGCGTCTCGAGTTCCAGCATCCGTACTTTAAGCGCGGCCGACCGGACCTGCTGCACCACATCAAACGCAAAGTATCCAACAGCAACCACCACAACCAGCAGCTCGTCAACTCGTCCATCCAGGTACAGCGTCGCGTTGTCATCACTAGAGCCGGTAGAAGGTTAATTCTAATGCTTTTTTTCTCTAACTATCAGCAGAACTCGCGGCTGGATGCGCATCGAGAAATCTCCGACACGTTACTGCGTGAGATGAAGGAGCTGCGTCAGCGCAGCGACGTCATGGAGAAGCGTCTTCGCGAGGTGGAGATCGACAACGCGGTACGAGCGATGTCCAGGCGTGTAAAAAACTCACTAGCAGACTCATTTTATTTTATTTTGTAATGACAGATTGTACGCAGTGACAATCTCAAGTTGTGGAAGCACCTGGAGCAGGCCAAGGACAAGCAGTTGATTATGCAGGAGAAGATGAAGAAGATCATGTGGATCCTGTTCCAGATCTACCGCGGGAAGCAACAGAATCTCCCCAAACTGTCCGGCAACGACGCGACGGGCGCAGTTATCAGCGAAGAGTACGTGTCGTACGCATGTGAACCCTTGGGTTGGCTTGTGTCTCGTGCCGTGGGATGCGTGACTAACCGTTTATGCTGCTGTGGTGTTTTCTTAATTTCGTGTCTGCTTCCTGTTGGCTCTGAACTTTTTTTCGACCTATTGGTAGCTGCATCCACAGCAGTATGCTTGGTCCCAAGGAATTTCGTGATGTATTGCGCTTCTTGGCGATGGACGAGCCCCCGCTATTGCCTGGATCGACCGATGTCGCCACTGCAGCTGCTACGTCGCGAAAACGGAAGTTCGTCGAGGTTCCGTCGGATGTCAGTGGCGCTGCTCCGTATAAATTAGGTGCGCTTATTTTTTTTTAGGGATTTTGGTATTTATTCTGACTTGTATTTGTCAGATGTAGAGCCATCGTCTGTTATCGACATGTCCAGTGCAGTGGAGGAATCCAACCCGTTTGCAATGACTGTGCCGTCCAGCTCACTCACCATGGCGCACGCGGACAGTGTACACAACAACGTGCTGAGCATCTTTTCGCCGATTAAAAGTGCACTTAACAGCAGTGTACCCAACGTTGATACGACGCTGGGTGGACTTCTAACGAATGGTGTGGCCTCTCCGCGAGTATCGTCGCCGCCGCCGACCGTATCGACGCCTACGACGTCGACTCCGACGGCATCGGCGCCGACTGCACCTACTGTGACTGTGTCGACACCAAACGTCAGTACATCGGCCGCTAGCAGTCCGGCACCGAGCGAGAAAGCAGCTGCAGTTGACGCCGCGGCGGATGCGAACCACCAGCTGGCGTTTCTGGACGAAGAACTCCCTTTGCTGCCGGAATCCGACCACTACAGCTTCAGTGACGGCGAACAGGTACTGTCAACACATCCTGTGGTCTTTGGTTTGAGCGTATTGGTGCTCTATACTGTAGATTGTGTGGTCTAATGGCGTGTCTTTTGATGGGCTGTGCATTAGCAGGCAGTAATGAAGAAGCTCGAGGATTTTGAGACGTCACTTTTGGACGAATACGACGTCAGTTGCCTTGACACATTGCTACAGCAACTGAAAAACGCTAATGGAGAGAAACCGGCAGGAATTTCGGTGGCAGAACCGGAGGAAGTTGTCGTGGGACCGACCAACGCGTCGCCGAACGATGCGTAGCCACCTCAGCCACGAAGTTACATATCCACGTACATGTCAAGCGAGTTGCCGCGCGTGCTGGTCGTCTACAGGTAGGACTGCTGTACATGTCCTCCTTTTACCGACCGACAGCAGCGTGGTGGCTTGCGTCTCCTCGCCAAGATATAGAAACAGATCGAGTGTGCAAAAAGTCAAGTAAAAAATAAATAATGCGGAGTGATGGAGGCACAAGAGGCGAAACCCAAGAGACGGAGACGAGTTCGTACGAACAAACAGCCAACAGTTGATGCGATAGGCATTCGACGGCAGCGAACGAGCGCTCCGAACCGATGACGAACACATACACGCGGCTGGTTTTATTTATGCAATTATGCGAGAATTGAAACAACCAAAAGAAGAAAAAAAAAGTGGAGTAAATATCCTCATTGTTTTATGTCTTAATCTTGTTCTAAGTGCTGGTTTCTAATTGACTACGTAGTCGTTTGATTTCCTTGTCCTTTCGTCCGAGCTCCAGTTGCGCAGTTGCAAATAGTGTCGAGATGTTGCTCTCCAATTGTTTATTCGCGGCGCCGAGCTGTCGGTTCTGCTCTTGTAGCTGCGCCAATTCGTCTCGCAGTCGCTTGTTCTCCTTCTCAACTTTCGTCTTGAGGTCCAGCGCCTCCTTCTTCTCCAGCGCCTTGGTGGACGTGTCCAAGTCGCCGTACAAATCGTCCATGTTGGGCGTCAATCCGAAAATAAGACTTACAAACTCCAAGTCATTGACCGTTTCAGAAATAATTGTTTCGGAAATTATTGCAATAGTGGCTCACGATGGATTCGAGGTGCATCAAGTTCTGGGAGGATGGTCAAGCGTTGGTGGCCGCATTCGCCGAGCCGGCCAAGGCTGAGACGACGCAAGCCAAGATCTTCAAGGAGTTGCGTACCATGAGTCGCTTCCTGCAGCGCAACCAGAGCCAGCGATTCAGCGACGCCGCTCAACAAAAACTCGTCGACTGCTTGGGGCACTATGTCGGACTGAGCAAACAGGGAGGCGTGATGTTCCCAGTGGCAGAAGCCACGTTCCAGACAGTAAAAGACAGCCTCGCTATGCCGTTTAATGTGGTCGGCACGAAGCAGAAGAAGCGGTTGCTGAAATGGTACAACGAGCTCATCGCAATCGTCGGTGGAGACCCGGACGCAACAATTACTGGCGAGATTGTTGCTGAGCCGAGTATCGAGTGGAGTGTCATGGACATCGATGAGGACGGATTCTTGTCGCTTATACAAGTGGAAACAGGCGAGACCAACGAGAGTTTTCGGGTAAAGAAGAAGGGCGCAGAGCACAAACGAATCAAGACAGCAGTAGAGAACAACGAGGTCATTGTAGTGACAAGTGGCGACGATATTAAGGAGATCCGAGTGGAAAACGAATAGATGGGACGTCCGTGTCTGCACGTTAGATGATAATTAGAGGTGGCTAAAATGCATCGAGTGTTGGACCCATCAAGGTGCCTGCTACTCCGTTAGAAGGGGCTAGCAGCATCCGTTTTCTGCCGACTTTCAGTCCACGCTTTGGCGATCGAGCGCTTCATCTCATCGTCACCTTCATCGTACATGTTCTACGACAGGAAAAAGAAGGTTAGACTGCGTTACAGTCAGCTGAGAGTCAACGCACGAACGCACCTTCATCATGTCCATGATGCCTGCAGAAGGGTCGCTAGTGTCGGGTTTGCTAGTCTTCAGCGGGTTTTTGGCCGTGAGGTTCATCCACATGTTATTCTTGTCCGCCTTGTACAGCGAGATCGTGACGCGGTTCTTCTTCACGCGGAACGAGCTCTTAACCGGGTCGATCTCCTTCTCCAAGTTGTGTTTGACCAGCCTGCATCCCACGTCACTCAGTACTCAAGAGATCAAACTGTATCTCAGCTTCGCCACCTACCGGTAATTCTTGCTGTCCAGCCCAATAATCTGTCGCAACAACAGCAGCAAAAATACACGTCAGCGACCTAGTGCGCCGACCACTATTTAAACTGTAGCAGCTCTTCGCACCTTCAGGTCGAACGATGTCTTGGTGAAGTGGCACGTCACGTTCTCCTGGGGCAAATTGCCGACCCCGTCGATGCCCGACATGATGTAGACAGCCACCTTTTCCTTGCCGTATCCATCGTCTTCCCAGCCAAAGCGACTAATCTCCGTGAACGTCGTCAGGTCGCTTGCTGCAGGGCGAGTTGCAGTCACTTTGGCGGGCTGTGGGTCCACCTCTTTGGGCCCTTCCTGGGGCTTCTTGGCGGCCTCCAGCGCCTTCTGCTTGCGCTGCAGCAGCTGCTGCAGGTCGCGGCGGTTGCCACTCGTCTTGGTCTGCTCTAACAGCGTCTGCAGCTCAGCGACTTCCGCCGCCAAATTGTCGGTCATGCCTGCCATGATACAGTGTTACTGTACTCAGAAGTTTTTGCGATCCAATTCGAAAGTGACGGCTGAAAAGGCAACAATTGAAAGCTTTTTCTAGAACAAATTTTGAAAACAATCTAATCAAAGACAATAATTTTATTCAGAAATTGCAATTAGCACCAGCGACTATTTTTGGATGAGTATTTGTTTCGACCTGGTGTTTCAGCACTCGATAATTATCGGCGCGAAAAGATGGACGTTCGAGCCCCGGTCTCGCTCGCTACCGGGGCCGCTAGGGACACGTCGCCGGTATCTCCGCCTCCCCTAAATGCAGAAGACCTGGCTTTAGCGCCTGACGGCCTGATTCTTGAAGCTATGCCCTCTGAAGTCCCCGCACAGACAGTGCGAGCGGCGCTATCAACGACGACAGATACGACCCCCAGCGGCTCTCCCACGCACGCCGCTCTTGTCTCTAACGAGCAACGTACAGGACAAAACAATGCCAGCACTCACGAACTGCCGAACACTCCGGAGACTGAGAGATCAGCGAGCGAAGGAGTGGCGACTCCAACAGAGAGCGAAAAAGGCGCGAACGGGACTCAAAATACAGGCAACAGAGACCGGATCGGGACGACGGAGGCGGCCATCAAAGCACAAAATGGAGATATTAAAGCTACAGGACAACCGAAAGAACAGGTCAGCGCTGCAACAGGACAAACAGAGCAGAAGAGTGTGAAAAAGTGGTTCGATGTGCTGCCGATGGTGTTGCAGAACTTTAAGGCGCAAGATCGCGAACAGATCCGACGTACGCCCTCTATTGAGTGAGCTGCCTAACGATTCACCGACATCTGACGTGTGTTTCTGCGTCTACAGAGTTGATGCTGCCACGTTGCGAGCTGTGCAAACGAGGCAAAGTGGATAAGAAGGCGGAGGTGAAATGCAATCACGACAGATGCATTATGAGAGGTCGTGCGCTGTGTTCTTCTTGCTGGAAGTTAACCCATTCATCGGAGAGCGGACGACAGCACCTCCAGCTTCCTGCTTCTTGTACGTTTTTTATTCTAATGAAATTAGTGATACTAATTTCGTGTTTCTTATTTTGTGTGTTGCAGTTTGTAGACAGTGCCAACTAGACCACGTCGCGTATTGGTGTGCAGAGTGTGACTTGCAGCTCTGCAAAGATTGTTTTGAGCAGATCCACAGTGTCCCCAGGACTAGAGGCCACCGCAAACTTGCAACTGAAGGTTTGTAACTAAAGTCGGGAGATGGATTGATATAATAATTTACTAATAATTTGTTACAGATGCACCCGGAACGTGTTTAGGAAAGTCACATTGGGCTTCGAATTTCCAGAAGGTGATCTTTCAAATGATTACAGCGCGGAAACGTCCACCTCCAGTGTCCAATGGCAGCTCTGCCGACAGTGTTGGGGTCAAACGGAAGCGCGATGTTGACGTGATCGTTATTGATGGCTCCGACGACGAGAAACCTGACGATTCAGTGATGAAGAGCGCCCAAGCAAAGTCGACGCTTGCCAATGGAAACTCAGGCCAACAAGGTGGCAATACAGGGAATCAGCAACACAGCAGCACAACACGAAGCGGGCTGTCGCGTTCCAGTGAACTCTTCTGCCAGCTTCAAGTCCCGTTGCCGCCAGCTTCTATTAACCCGCCTTTTCAAGCTCCAGCGGGTATGATGGAGCCTATTCCGCTCTCGCAAGCGCAAACCCAAGCGACTTCAACGCCCTTGCCTTCACCTGATGCAGTACAGACTAGCGCAGCGTACACAGCGTCGAACACTGTCGATATCAGCTCGAGTATGGGGTGGAACGGCAGTGCGTCTCAGTGTGGAGCTCCAGCAGCGATGGGGAATGCGAACGGCAGCGCAGCCTACACGTCGAGTGTCATGAGCAACGGGATGAGCACAACGGACGGAATGTGGTCCACAACGTCTGCCATCAGCACAGATTTGGTCAGCGCGTCCAATGTCAGTACTCTTCTACCTCTCGGAGGCGCCGTCTTTGCTGAGAACGCGCTGGTTGACTCGTTAGTGGACCGGTATCACGAGGTGAACCAGAACGTGGCGAATATGGAGCGACAGACGGAACAGCTGACCAGGCATATCGCAGTCGCCACGTGCCAAGGACCGTATGTGGCGGGGCCGATCATGGCATTGCTGAGCAAGCTACAGCCTATACTGGAGGCAGCGCGAGTGCGGCGAGACAAGCTGCTGATCGCCATGATTATCCAGTCCAAGGACATCATGGCGTGTGTGCGGGTGCTGCGTCTGGCAGAGCTGGGCGACGTGCCTCAAGTTCCCATGATTAGCCACCGCAAGTGTCTGCAGATATCGACCGAGATCAACCATCACAAGACGAAGCTCATCGAGTTGAATCAGCATCTCAGTGAGACGCTGACGCAGTCCAGTGCAGTAAGCTCTAGCTGGGAGAGCACCTTCATCCGAACGACTAGTACGAATATCCAGATGCACGAGAAGAGTATCAAGGAGCTGAAAAAGGCCCGCGAGGTCGAGTTTGTGCGCATTGTGCAGTTCAGTCTCAAGATCCGCGAAGGACTCAAGGCTGCGTTCCAACGCACTGTAGATATCCAGCGTCAGCAGCAACGACAGGACTTTCAGCAGTATGGATAGTTTTTTTCTTTCTGCTTTTGCAGCGCTAGGCAAACGGATTATTTAATGGCAACACAATGCACTTGTGTTAACCATGTTGGAACACGAGGAAGCCGATCTGACCTACGAAGAAGTAGAGCATCCTGTATGTGGGTTTAAGATGAGTGAAAAGGTTGCTAACAATTAACTGAGACGGAACCTACTTTTTGACCTCGTGCGAGACGAAGGACCCGAACGATTTGCCCACGATGACATGCCACGCGCCTTGTTGCGTTTCTTCGATCTCGTGTTTGATCTGTTGCGCCACCTCTGTGAAGTGGTTCTTCTCGCCCTTGAAGAGCGCTTTGAGTGCGTTAGTAGCGCTTGTGAGGATGAGCTCTTCGAGTTCCTTGGACGTGTCCTGGTACACGATACGTAGAGCCCCCACAGCGACGTCGTCTTTCTTTTGAGCTTTCGACATGGTTGGGAGACGCTTCCTGACCGTTAGACGCTTTCCAGCTAATTCAAGGAATGAGTTTTGGTGCATTTGGTTCCAAGGTTTAAGCATGACGGACATTTACGAGCGTCTAGTGCATCAAACTGTGAGCTGTGTGTTGTTTGGAGAACCTTCCAGCGGCGCTGTGAGCACTGGTGATGAAGTCATAAAGGGAGTTGGGACTGAAGACTCGCTTCTTCACTTATTCCTCCGCGATGGAGAGGACCCTGCTGAAGACGAGGACAACAATGCAGATGAAGTTCGCCGTGATATGTGGCTGGTTGAGTGTGTGGAGTGGCCCATCGAGCGTCTACGCCGTGAAAAAGCCGCTGTCAAACGCTATCTCCAAAGTCAGAAGCTTCAGAAGCTGTCGGGTGACATGCTGGTGCTTCATGAAGTGTACGCGCTGCTCAAGCTTTTCCTCCTCGAGAGAGACCCGCACTATCGTCGAGGTCTGCAACACTGCACCAGCTCTTTTTTAACGTCGCTGCATGTGCAGCTCTCACTGTACGCTACGTACTTTGAACGTGCCTATGGGAGACAGGTACATACGCATGCCATTTGTTGTCTCTTATTGACTTTACATCTGACTTTGCTACTGTGTAGATCTCGAAGAAGACCGACGTGAAGCCAATTGAGACGCTCTATGAATTGTTCGTGCAGCAGACGGAGTAAAGAGAAGCCAACGCAATGAAGTTCTTCGTTGACGCAGTTACATTTGCTCTACACGAACGAACTGTGCGTGGGGATGATGTCATCCTTCTTGGAATCCATACAGGGCACAGACTGCCACGCGTAGTAGAAAGCAGCACCGCCCATCACGTGCATGACGCCCTTGGCGAGTCCCAGAGCCGTGTGGCTCTCGTCGCTCTCCAAGAAGATAGCGATGAAGCCCACAATAGTCGCCCCAGCCAGGCATCCCACTGCGTACGTCGCGTTCTGCTTGTTTAAAGGGGAAATGTCGCTGCTGGGCGTGAGGACGCGACGATATATAAGGCCGAGCAGGTAGCAGACCACGAGAAATCCTTCATACAGTGTCGAGTCCCATCCGTCCTTGGTCTTGAAGAGCCAGGCGCCTGCAAACGCCACGTAACGCAGTACGATGTTGTGGCTCTCGTCCTTGTAGCCCATGAGATGCACGCAGAGCAGCAGGAAGTACGAGATGGACAACACGTCGGAGATAAAGTGCCACTGATCCTCTCTCAGGAACAGCTGCGTGGCAAAGGCCTCGGCAGCATTAAAGCTGAACGCAACGATAAGCTGCAGCACCCCGATGAACAACTCAAAGTGGCGGCGATTGCGCTTCATCACGTCCAGCGCCGGCAGCATCGCCGCGTCTGTAAGCGCCAGGAACACGAAGCGCCCGATCTCCAGCAACATGGTCGAGTATGGCACACGTAGAGCCAAAGCGCAATCTAATCGTGTATTCAACCAATCAAAACGCGTAAAAGCATGTGCACCTGTCTAAACAGCTACTATCGAATTAAAAGGGGGCCTCTTGAATGCGAATCCCGGTAGTCGTCATTGTTCAACCTGCGATCAAGTCTGTGACTATGGCAGTGGCAGCGTCTCCCATTCTACTGGATGGCAAGGCCACAAGCGACGCAATCTGCACGCAGCTGCAGCCTCAATGTGTCGACTTTAAGCAGCGCTACGGTCGCTCCGTGGGGCTGGCAGTTATGGTCGTGGGTTCCCGCAAAGACTCGGCCACGTACGTGCGGATGAAGCAGAAGGCGTGCACTGCTGTCGGTATTACGTCCTGGAAGATCGCAATCGCATTGGACGATAAACCTCAGGAGAGCGTAACCAGCGAGCTGCTGGCCATTATCAAGCAGCTCAACAACCGCGAGGACGTAGACGGCATCATCGTACAGCTCCCGCTACCATCTTTCTGCGACGAAAGCGCCATTCTCGCCACTATTGCCCCCAATAAGGACGTGGACGGCCTGCACCCCGAGAGCCACGCCAAGCTCTTCCAGTACGCAACTACCAAAGCTCAGCTAGTGCCTTCATTCGCCCTACCTTGCACACCTGCCGGTTGTCTGGAGCTACTGGACCACTACAAGATCCCTCTAGAGGGCAAACACGTCGTCGTGATGGGTCGCAGTCAGATTGTGGGTCTGCCTGTGTCGTTGCTGTGTCTGCATCGCAATGCTACAGTCACCATGTGCCACTCACACACTCGTGACCTTAAGGCGCGTGTGCTAGAGGCGGATATCGTCATCGCAGCCATCGGACGGCCGTGTTTCGTCCAAGGAGATTGGATCAAACCGGGCGCAACGGTCATCGACGTGGGTATTAACCCACTTGAGGACGCCACCAAGAAGAGCGGATACCGTCTCGTAGGCGACGTGGACTTCAACGCAGCAGTAAAAGTCGTACATGCCATCACGCCTGTGCCTGGAGGCGTCGGCCCCATGACTGTAGCCATGCTACTCAAAAACACCCTCCAGTGTGCTATTCGACGTGCGCAACAGTAGCCAAAACTCTTTAGTGCTTAGGAGAATCACCCAAGGTCAAACTCTTGGCTGCTTATCCTACTAGGTAAGGCGACAACAAAGCACAATGTTCCCTGACCCTCAAAATGATCCTCAGTCGAAGAGAAACTCCTGCTCGTCTTCGGACGAGAACTGCCCGCTCTCTTCCACGAGCTGCACGTCTTGATGCAGCTCCTCCCAATACCCTGTTTGTGCTTGCTCGACTAGAGGAGACGCGTCTTGATCAACACGAAACGAGTGCATGGACGCCTGACGCTGATGCAGCTCCTGCACAGCTTCCTCCAGTCTCTCCAGCGCCGTCTTCTCACTCGCTGGACGTTTAAGTTTCTCTTGTTCCGCAGCGCCAGCTTTCCGCTGTGCTTGAAGCAGCAGCCGCATACATTCCAGTTGGCCATACGCGGCAGCGATCTGCGCCGGCGTCTCCCAGTCGCAATTACTCCACGTCGGGTCAGCTCCAAGGGATAACAAGGTCTGGGTCACTGTAGCACGACCTGCAAACGCCGCCCAATGCAGCGGCGTGTCGCCTCGTTCGTCGGCGACGTTCACGTTGGCTCCATGTTGCACCAAGCGAGTCATCAGCTGAAGCGCAGCGTTCGAGTCCACTGCGTAGTGCACGGCAGACCGATGTAACTCGTCGACAGCATGGACGTCGCAGCCTCCTCCAGGGGTCAAGAGGAAAGCAGTCATAGCCACATCATGCGAGAGAACAGCCAAGTGCAGTGCTGTGCGGCCGTCTGCGTCGCCGTGCGCATGGAGCAGACGATTCCACTCGAAATTCGCTTCGGTGAGCACGATCAACTGCTTGGCACACTCGACGAACCCCATTCCAGCGAGATAATGCAGTGGATACCGACCCGATTTGTCGGGTGTGTGCAGCGTGAGTGCTGTCGGGACGAAAGACGCCATCGTCTCGGGTATAGGCGTCTCTGCGATGGAGTCTTTGAGCATAAGTTGCTGCAAGAAGCCGCAGATCTCCACTTGGTCTTGTTGACACGCGCGATGCAGCACATTCTGGCCTTGATTGTTGGTCAGTCGCAGGTCCGCGCCATGTTGCAGCAGCTTCTGCATGAACTCGAGGTGCCCTAGCGACGCGTACAACATCAACGGCGTCTCACCGTTGCAGTCGACAGCGTTGACGTTTATGGTCGCACCACAGGTAAGCAAGAAGTCCAGTACTTCAGCTCGCGATCGATGGTTCTCCTTGGAAAACGACAGGAGATGGAAGGCATTGCGTTGTGTCTTTGGGTCGAGAGCTCCGAGATCTGCTCCTTGTTGCTGAAGAAACGTCGCGGCTTCCAATGATGCGGCCTCTACCGCTGTGAAGATGGTTCCTGCGTTCTGTGCGCGCGGCGAAGTGACTGGACGTTCTTGGACACTTGTATCGACTTTTAAGAGCTGCTGACGTCCGGTTTGAGCATGTTGCTGCTCCATGTGTTGCATCAGCTTGATAGATAGAGGTAACTCCAGTTCTCCGACGTCGTGATAGCGCAGTTCAGGCCTCGGGTTAGTATTGTGTTCCATGCAGACTGGAGACTGGACAACGTGCCAGGCATCGCTCGCGAGTTCATGCAGGACTTGCTGAATCTCTGACGTCAAATATTCGTTACTTGGCTCGAATAATTGCAACAAGTTACGCGTCAGGAGCTCGTCGAAGCGAAGACGTAGGATGGAGACGTTCGGGTTGGTCTCGGCTGTTGAGGACTTGGCTACGTTCCAATCCAACCAGGCACGGGCTCTCCAGAAGTAGAAGTGAAAGTGTTCGTGGTTGGCCGCCCCACCTGAAGTGGTAAACGAATGCTGGAAGTGAAAGTGCATCTGCTGCCGTCGCTGGTGTCCTCGCACACACTTTTGCAGTACCGTGGCTGCTTCATGGCAGAACAAAACCTGGTTCACACTGCGTGATAAAATGTGAGGAAGCTGTCGGTGGCTCCAGTCAACGACAGTCGACTCCACAGCACTATGCACCACATCCACTTGAGCTTCTTCATCACGAGACACATCTGTTGGCTTCTCCGTTGGCTCTACTATCTCCAGTTCCTCTCCTATCGACAGTTCTTGCAAATTCCGTTCCTGCGACTCGATCGACGTCGGCGTATGCTCTTCAATGAGAGACTGGACTGCTGCGTCTCGTTCCTCTACTCTGTCAATCGCTGTCTCGAGTTCAACCTCGTTCTCCCTCTCCACGACCGCTCTGTGGGACACCCCGGTCGTCGCAATTAGTCTCCGTCGAGAAACCAATGCTCGTTGTATGCGTTTCGCTGCCAACGTGCGCTTAGCCGCTATCAGCTTCCGTTCGAGCGCTTTGGCTTGTTGGATTAAACGCAGTTCCTCGCTCTTCGCAGCTGCGCGCTTCGCTTGTCGAATACCAACGTTCCACTGTCGCCGGCACACTTGCACTTTGGTTGCGAGCACTGAGATCAGGAGTTGGTATTGACGCACGTCCTCGGCGTGTTTCGCCTCCACTGCTTGCAGGTACAGACCCCGGTACAGCCAGCCTTTCCAGACCGCCTCAATTTTCGTCGCAGCTCTCGCCTGTCGTCGACTCTGATGGTATCTCTTGACTGCACGTGCGATGCACTGTCCATACGATCTCTCGGTGATCGTCTCGAGTTTCTGCTGCCGCTCTAGCTCATATCCAGCTTGGTTGAAGGCCGTCGTCGCACTACTGCGTTTACGTTTCTGGAGTCCAGCGTCTCCACCTTTCGTTCGCTGCTCAAGACGCAGATACCGCCATCGTCTCCAGTGCTTTTGGATCTTCAACGCGTTTAAATTCTGCTTGTGTCGAAGACGCATCTCGATCACTTTCCGTCGCCGATGCGAGATCCCCAAGCTCCGTTGGATCTTCAGAGAGCTCTCGTCTTGCTCCTGTCGAATGCGTTCGCGCTCCAGTTCTTCCTCTTGTTCGTGGTGCCACTTGAGCCACAGCGTCTGGATTTTAAGCGCAGCCATGTGCTGCTCGTGCTGAACACGCTGTCGCTCCATCTTACGTCGATGCTGTCGAAGTCCCCAAGTCCGCTGGATGGTCAACGAGCTAGCGTTGCGTATCTGTTCCACCTGTTGAAATCGTTCGTCTTCCTGTTGGGTTCTCTCCACTTCACTGTGGCTCTGAACTGCAGCATGATGCGCTCTCCACTGCTTTTGAATGGCCAAGACAGCACAAATCTGGCGTCTTTGCTCGTGCCATTTCTTCCATGTCCGTTGAAAAAGTATCGCGCTGACACGCTGGCTTTCCACCTCTCGTTTCCTAGCTCGCTTCACTTCTTGCTGACGACGCCATCGACGCCAGTTCCCCTGAATGCGCTGAGCTCCGATGTGCCGTTTACGCTCAGCCTCCTGCTTGTTTCGACGCGATAGTTTTGCTGTCCAGTTGTGCTGAATTCTAGCAGCCACTGCGCGTTCTTCTTTTTCTTGTTGTTCTCGCTCCGCCTTCTCTACTGATCGCTTACGCCAGCATCTCCAGACTCGTTGGATCCGCTTGACAGCACAAGTTTCACGCTTTTGCTTCTGCTTTCGTGCTTTCTCCTTCTCGTACTGCCGTCTACACAACCGTCGACGCCATCTTCGCTGTATCCGAGTAGCTGCCACCGTTTGCTCCTTCCGTTTACGTTCAGCATTCTGCTTCTCCTTATGCCACTTGTTCCATCGTGTCTGGATCCTCTTAGCGCTCTCCTCTCGTCTACAGCTCCAGTCTCGCCAGCTTCGCCAGCATTTCTGCAGCCTTTTAGCGCAGCATTCTCGCTGGATTCGAAGTCGTTGTCGTGCTCGCTTGGCATTTCGCCGTCGTTGCCACTCCCTCCACTTCTTTTGGATCACTTGAGCACACGCATTGTGCAGGATACGCGTCCGTGTCGCCTTCACTCGCTGCGTCTTTCGCCACGTTCTCCACCATCTCTGAATACGAACAGTACTTGAGAGTACAGCGCGATGAGCACGTCGTCGTGCTCGCAGCTTCTTCTCGAGTACCCACCGTCTCCAAACTCGCTGGATCTTACGCGCGTTAGCTCGAATTCGACAGACTTTCAGCTGCGCTTCAAACGCCAATCGCTGCACGTGTCTTCGCGCTCGTTCGCCTTGAATCCATCGTCTCCATTCCGCTTGAATCTTACGAGCGCTAGCTCTTCGACGTATCGCTTCGACGTGCTGTGAGAACAACAACCTTCGCTCTTGCTCACGCTTCACCCAACGTCTCCACACGCTCTGAATTCTGCGTGCATTGGCTCGAGTTCGAATCACTTCCAGATGTGCGTTAAACGCTACTTGCTGTTCCTGTCTTCGCTCTCGCTCACGTTGGACCCATCGCCTCCACACTCTTTGAATTTTTCGAGCATTGACGCGAGCTCGAATCGACTCCAAGCGCTGCTCTTCTCGTCTTCGCTGTGCTTCAAGCCAGTCTCTCCACCACACCTGAATCCTTCGAGCCACTGCTTGGCACTTGGCTTCTAGTTGAGTCAGTGCTAGTTGTTGCGCACGTTTAATTCCCATATATCGTCGCCAAACGCGTTGAATTCTCCGAGCATAATTCATGTTCCGCAAGTGTTTCAACCTCGCGAATGTGTGCACCTGCGTCTTGCAGAGCTGCGCCACACTGGCTAAGCCTAGGCTGATGCCTCTGTCACTCTCTCGTTCAGTCAGAAGCTTCAGCTGGATAATAATCTGCACCAGCTGAGCTCGCGTACGTTCAGCGATCGACTTGTCCAGTGCTGCCTTCTGCTTGTGCTGGATTTGAATCAGTTCCACTGTTTTGTGGTTGCGCTGCTGGCTGATGCGTTGGTGCAGCAAGTTCGTCGCCTTGATCGAGGAGATCTCGCTGTTCTTTGCTTCGATCATGTGGCGTTGGTGTCGCTTCTCCTGCTCCAAGTCGTGCGCTGCCAGTGCTCTGATAGCAGCCTGCTCCTTATGAACTTTAGAGAGCTGTACTCGTCCGGATACCCAGGACGCTATCAGGTGCATACTCGCTTGGACTCTGCTCTGCTCTAAGACCAGTGCAGCTTGCCGCGCTTGCTCCTCCTTCTCTACTGCCAACAGATTCCTAGCAGCCTGCAGAGCCTCTGAACGCGTTTCCATCTCCGATAAGCGCTGCTGAAGATCACAGGCAATGGAGACAGCAGTTCGACGCTGCTCCAGCTGATCTTCACTGGACATGAACTCACTCTCCGTCTTCTCGGCTTGTAGCTGTGTTTGATGCAGCAAAAGTCTTCGTCGCTCACGTTCTGCTCGTCTACAGAGCGTCCGCGCGTCCATAAACGCCTTGATCTTCTGTCTCGCGACGCGTTCTTGAGAAATCCGTTCGCGCTCTTGATGCGCTTGCAGCATTTGACGATGCTGAGCGTCCGTGTGAGTCGCTTCTCGTGACATCCGGTCAAGTTTGCGCTCCAGTACTCGCACTTGAGTACGAGTCTTACCGATACGCTGTCGACTGTCAACGTCCAGCTTCTCCTTGGTGAGTACCTGTTCTTTAAACTTAAAGTTGTAGCTTCTCTTCTCCATTTCAACTCGTTGCAGCTTCTCGTGCAGAAGACAGAGACGGAAGAACATCTGGATCTTCAGTGCTGCGAGGCGTCTCTTTCGTACCTCAACAGCTTGCTGTTGCTGCTGCACCACGCGCTCGTGGTGCGTTAGCAGCAGTAGTCGCTCATACTCGGAAGCTTTCCACTTGCGATCGAGGTCTGCGAACCTCGCGTTCATATCGGCGATCAGTTCGATCCGATGCTTGGAATCAAGCTTCATAGTACGCTCCATATCTCGCCTCGCCTTCGTCCACTTGAGCTGCTCCTTGAACAGAATCTTCTTGGTCATCTCCTGAGTCGCCTTCAGCTTGCGACGCAGTAGAATTTCCTTCAAGAACTTCTGAATATCCCTGAACGCCCTCGTTCGTCGCTCTCGCTCTCGAGCGATTCTCTCGTATCGCTGTTCCTTCTTCTTGATAAGGAGACGCTGACGTCTCCACCACCGCACGATTCTCTCCTTTGCATCTTCGCGTCGACGTCGTCGTCTTGAGATCCCCACGAAGAACCGCGCGCGATGAAATGTCATGTGAACAGCGCGAAAGTCAGCTTGTCGCTGCGCTACGGTCATATAGTGGCGGAATATTCTCCAGTTTCGCTGAATTCGCGTTGCTGCGAGGAGCCGACGACGATTCTCTTCGTAGGAACGAGCTTGTTTACGTCTTCGATGATGGTCAAGCACAAACATTCGGATTTTCCGTCGTGCCACCAGTCTACGCACCACCACTTTAGCTCGTTTGTGACCAACCACCCAACGTTTCCACGATGCGATGTTCCTTTTCAGCATCTTTAGCTCGCGTTCCAAGTATTTAGGAGCGTTGTCCGCTTTGGACACGCTTTGGACAGTGGGCGATGCGTAGCCCAAAAGACAAGAGAATGGCTGAGCAGCTGACTGGATATATTCCTCCACTTCTCGTTGCGATACCCAATGACTCATGTCGAATGCCGCCACTTGGATGTCGCGACAGAGCGAGAAGATGCGGTTCAACTCGGAGCCTTCCTCTTTAACGTCAGCTTTGAGATTTGCTGCTGCTGACGGTGGCAAGTTCGACAACATGCTTCGAGAAGATACAGAAGACGAATTCGCCGTTCTCTCACTTGTCAGGTCAAAGCCACGGGGGGCCAAAGGCAGCAGATGAATCGGCTGGGTGATCAGCTCCACAGAGACGTTGCTATGAGCTGAGATAGCAGAGATCTCGCCCATTAAGCCTTCGTCCGCTTCGACTGAACATCCTTCCACTTGAGATACGAGAGAGCGGTCGGTATTGAGAGAGTCTGCATCTACTTGAACGTCAGGAGCAGAGAAAATGTCACCTCTCGAGACACCAGGCAGTAGACTCAAAGCCATCGCAATACTCGAGATAGCGGTGCTTGATGAGTACGCGTACTCATCGTCTTGTGTTGTGGGCGTCTGTACTTTCTGGTCGACACTTTCACGTCCAGTTCGACTAGATTCCACACAGATACCAAGCTCGAGCAGTGTAGACGTAGGCGTTGTGTAGTCATTTGACGCTGTCGTGTTCGGGAGTAACACGATAGCGGAGCCTTGCGGTTCAATAAGCGGTACTGTTTCTGCTAAGGTTGAAACTTCATCGGCACGCGGGGATTCAGTAGACGAAAGCGAGAAGTCTGGCAGCATCTGCAACGCCATCGCGATACTGGACAACGCAGAGTCGGACGAGTACTCAAAGTCGCACTCGTACGCGTTATCGTCGCTTGGTTCGGCTTCACGGATGTCCTCTGCCTCGCACTCGTCAGGGACTGCCGTTTCTATAGCGTTAACTAAGCGATTCAGCCTCTCTTCGACCGTATCGCGTGGTAGGACCGACGGCTCCGTGACGGGATTTAAGTTCTCGCCATTTAACGCTGGTACAACGTCCACGTCAATGACTGAGACCGAAGACTCCCTACCTTCTTCATCTTGAAGTGACCGTCCGGACGAACTCCTGCTGGTTGTTTGCGTCGTTGCCACTATCGGGGTGTTTAATTGACTCATTTGGACTCCGGCATCAGCGAAAGTCGCCTTAGCAGTTCTGCTTTTCTTTTGGGATCCAGATTTATCCAACGAACTCGACGACTTTGCAATTGCAGCGGTGTTCAACAGCGGGATCAGTCGCGTACTTGCCACATTGGCATCAGTCTCAGTCGTCGAGTTCCTTGATGCATCTGATCTCACAGAGTTCTGGTCTTTAGGACTTGGCAGCTCCGTCCACGCCGAAGATGGCGTCGGTACTTTGCTGGTATTCTTCTCTTGAGGCTCATCAGCAAGACTGGACGCTCTTGCCTTGTGCAAAGTCCTTCCATCCGAAGCTTTCGCTGGTGGCGAGCCAGTCCACGCTTCCAGCACAGATCCGTCACTCTGAAGTGATTCGTCATCTCTAAAATACGCTTGCGAGTCCTGTCTATCCAGCCGCTGTATCCTGTCATGCCCAAACGTACCGTAGTCATGAGAAGTCTCATCAGGTCTGTGAATATGCGTTCTGTAGCCACTGTGCGACTGCAGATACCTCGGAAGCATCTGAACAGCATTCGAACGGGTCTCCAGATCCATGAGATGCAGTAATGCCGCCGCCACACGCGCTGCCGGTAACACCTGCCAGCCGGGAAGATATCGTTGAGTCTGGAGCGCGAAGGTTTCGAGCCTTTGCGTCAATAATTTCAGCAGCGACGACGACGACGACGACGCAGAGCAGAATAACCCACTGGACGTAGCACTTTGATGACAGGCACAGAGCAAAACCTCCGAGGAATCCAGAGATAATCCATCCACGAAAGGGTTTCTCGCCAAGCTGACGTCAAAGTCTTCAAAAAAACGATGGAGCTGCGGAGAACACGCTAGAAACTCCGTGTCGGACGACGCCATCTGCAGCAAGTATCTGTAGAAATCCTGCTCCAGAATCTCGTGCTCGTAGCTCCTGGTAATCATACTTGACGCTCCAAGTTCGCTGCTCAGATACACGACAGCTTCCACCACTGCGAGCGACAGACTGCGCATCCTGTTGAGCAGCTTGACCACTCGTTGCGGCACGTTCTTCTCCACATGAGACGCGCGATGCAAAGGCAACACGCCCATCAGTTCTTGCTGTAAATGCGCCATCACTTGGTCGCGCAGGTGGATGTTCTGTTGGACCGACTCGACCACAAGTTGAGCCGGCGATTTGTCTAGCGAGGACGAACGCGTCACGCGCTGTGACGCGTGGAGAGCAGTCGAAGTGTGTCGAGAGCCAAGCACCTGTTTCTTGAGCTTGTGTGGACTGGAAAGGCGTTTGGCATGAGCTTGCTGCATCTGACGCTCGGTAGGAGTCCTCGACTGCAAGCGTGGCCTTGCTTCAGCGATATTGTGGTGGTCGTACCTAGGATGGACGTGTCGACTGTGGCGGATGGCTCCAGCAGAGCTCGGTCGCCTGTTGTCGCGGTGCTCCATACCTGACCGAAGCGAGTCGTCCAGCTCCAGCTCCACTAGCAGACGCTGCTGGTCGTGATGTCGACGTCCACTGAGCTCCGAGGTTCGACGCATTGGCCCACCCCACATTGTACTTCGGTCGGCCATACCTTTTGTATAATTAGGCGACACGAACCAAACTGCTGGGACGTTTCCTGGATGCGTTTCGCTGCTCAAAAATCCCAATAAAGTTCAAGCAACTAGCAACAACACATGCAGCTCCAGAGCTAGATTTGGTGAGCGTCTTAAAAACGAGTTATCAATGCCAATTTGTACCTAGATAAGCATGTCGTCCTCTTCCTCATCACCATTAGTCAAAGTTGTGAGACCCTGGGCTCGGTACAGATCGGCAATCTACATGCAACGGTCTCGGGCGTTAGTGGTCTGCTCATATAACAGTATAATACAAGCCACGTCGTACCTGCGAAGAGTTGGTCGCCTGCGTCGTGTCCTTGTCGTCTCGGATGCGAATAAAGCGAGGGAAACGCAGAGAGATGCCTCTATCCTTGGCCACCAGACCTATCGCTGCCGTGTACTTGGGCGAGATGGACAGATCAGCACCTAGAATCTCCCACACACAACTCGCCTCGAACCAAACGTCAGGTTTGATCCCTTCGCCGATCGCATAGTCACTAGGAGGTTTATCCACGACCTTCTCCTTGAGCTGCGTGTAAAACTGCTTCAGCACTTCATCCGACAGCCCAGTGCCCAGCTTGGTAATCGGTTGAAACATCTCCGTATCGGGGTCATAACAGGCCAACAAGTACGCGCCGTACACGCCCGTGCGCTTGCCACGACCATAGAACGCTCCAATCGGAACCAAGTCAGCCGAGTCGCCGATACCGTCCAGATAATCCTTCTTAAGCTTCAGCCACTTGTGCGAGCGGTTAGCTGGCTCGTACGTCGCCTCCTTCTCCAGCGTCTTCACCATCAAACCTTCGCAGTTTTCACGCACTGCCTCCTCGAGGAAGTTGCGGACTTTGTCCACCGCTTCTTCCATCGCCTCTGGGTTGTCCTTGACGTCGACGCCGTCCTCAACGTCCAATGAAGTGGCAAATTCAAAGTTGCCGGGCTTCACGTCGAACATCTCGCGCAATTTTTCACGACGTCTGGCCAGCGGGACTCCGAGGAACGACTCGCCATTCAGAAACAGCAAGTCGAACGCGTAGATGCACACAGGGATCTTGATATCCTCCACTTTCACGTTCTGGCAGTCACAACAAAGCCGTCAGTATACCCACCTTCAAGCCAGGGTATTTACACAGCACCACAAACCTTTCGCGAGCGTGTGCTCAGGATCTGGAACGGCAGACGCTTGTTAGTAGCTCGATCCACAGCGACCACCTCGGCGTCAACGATGCAGCTGTCCACCACGCCCTCCTTCGCTGCGTTCGTGATCGCCAGTTTGACGTCGGGGAAGCGCTCGGTCGAGTTCTCAAAGTTGCGTGAGAAAATGGCAATTTCTCCGTTCGGCAGGATGTGGATCTGCGCGCGTTCGCCGTCGTATTTGTACTCGCACGTGAACGGTTTGCCTTCGAAGCGATCGAACACCATCGCGTACGCCTTCGTCGGACGCGCCAGCATTGGCGACACTGGAGTTCCCGGCGTCAGCACGCACCTGTCCGCCACCTTGGCAAACTCCTTGACGCGGAGGAACGGGGCGCTCTTAACCTCCTTCTGGACCTCGTAAAAGGCAGCAACCAACGCGTCGTAGCTGGGACACTCGGCAAAGGCCTTCTTGACGAAGGCAAGCGCCTCTTGCTGCTTGTCCTTGTCCTTGTACTCTTTGTCAGTCATGAACGCGTACGTCAGCCCCATCAGAATCGACTTTTCAGCCAATCCAATGCGAAGTTTGCCCTGAAGGCCTCGAATAATATACTTGGCACCCTCGGCAGCTGTCTGCGCGCCCTTGTCCTTCTTCTCCTTCTCGCACTTGACCAGTAATCCCTTGATAATGGAGCACTTCTGCTGCTGCGAGTTGTTCCCAGTCATCTTGGCGATCTTGACAAACTGACTGTACACATGCTGCACGGTGAGTCCGCTGCCCTTGGCCGTCGCGGGTTTAAGCGACGCGAACGACAGCGTCTTCTGCTTGGATCGCGCATTCTGCGCCACCTTCCCGAGGTCTCCTTCCTTGTGATACATCTCCTTAATAAACTTGAGGTTCGCGCCCGTGGCTTCTCCGATGGCTTTCATGAGGATGGCGTCACCAATGCCGATCTTCAAGTTCTCGAACGGAGGCGCCAGGTCCACACAGACGCAGAGGTAGATACAGGCGAGTAGATCATCGGGAGAGCGACGGATGACGCCGCGGAAGAAGGCTGTGAGCAGGTCCTGGATGACGAGACGACCCGTGACTTGTTCGATCTTGGAGAACAAGTGCGCTAGCTCAAAGTACGGCGTCTCTCGAGGCTCGTCGGTGTCTTCTGTCTGTTTGTCGCTTGTAGCTGACTCGCTCTTGACCTTGGCGTCTTTCTTGCCATCAGATGAAGTCGACGTGGCCGTGCTGGAGGCGGCAGTGAAGAAACTCGTCTTGGATGCAGCAGATTTCTTCTTCTTCTCAGTCTTTTTGGCCTCTTTCTTCGGCTGAAGCTCTTCATCTTCTTCACGAGCTTCGACTTCTTCACTCACTTCCTTTGTAGGACTCTTTTTTGCCTCCTTCTTGGGACTCTTGACCGCCTTCAGAGGGGTCACGACTTTCTTTGCCACTTGCTTCTTGACGTTCTGCGGTGTCGACGTCGGCGACGTCATGTCGATCACCTCCTGCTTTGCATCTTTCTTGTCTGTCGTCATGGCCAGATCCAAGTCGCTGTCCTCGTCCTCTTCGTCCACGACGCGTTGACGCAAACGACGCCGACCAGCTGCAGCAGCAATACAAGCAACGTGAGTCATGTGACCTTCACTCTCTCTCTTCTTTATGTCGATACGTACGCTTGGTCTTGCTCTTAACGTCTTCGTCCTCCTCGTCTTGCTCTTCAACATCCACAGACGTCGCCTCTTCTTGCATCTCGACGTCCTCCGGCTCTTCCTCCACCTGCTCATCCTTCTCTTCTTCTTCAACTTCTTCTTCTTCTTGTACTTGTTTCTTCTCCACTTTTGCCTTCTTCATCGGCTTTACAGGAGATGCGGCGGGTTTCTCGGCATCGTCTTCTGCAGGTTTTCGCTTCTTGGCCGGCGGCGATGCACCTGCGCCAAAGAACGACCTGATAATGGTGCACGCAGATGAAGGTCAGTGAGTGAGTGTACAAATATGAGACGAATAAAGCCTCGCGTACATGATGGAGCTCTGCTTGGGTACAGCCTTCTTCGCCATGCTGGAGCAATTTGCTACTGACCCATCCAAACCAAAATGGCGCCAAACGTGTACACCAAGCGTACACAGCAATAATTGTCAAAAGTTGATCTTTTTGTGGCGGGAAACACCTTCACTCTGTCGAACTTCCTGCAATTTTTTTTGGTTCAAAATGGGTCGCAAGTTGCTCGCGCTAGTACCATCAGAGTTGCCGTCGTCTGTCAACTTGGGGCGCTTCCATTCGGACGCAACGGACGCCCCGCTTCTCTCTGTTGCTCTGTGGACCTCCCGCCCCACTGCAGAGTCCACTCGAACGCGACAATTGGCTTTGGACAAAAGCAAATGCCAGCTCCTGGAGCTTCAGAAGCTGCAACCCGTCGAGGGTGCGCGCAGCTGGTTCGTGGGCAATAGCGTATTGCAAGATGGCGGGTTGATGGTCTTCTCACCGGTGGATGCACTCTTCGTGCTGTTGGATGCGGCGTGGGGTCAGCGCACCCGCTTCTCATCAGTCTACGATCTACTGGCACGGGATGGCAACACGTGGCTGTTGCAACTCACTACGCTCCGGTCAGAAACGATTGAGAAGATCTGTGACCTACAGGCGGTTGGAGACGAAGAAGGAGTTGACAATCTCTTCGTTCAGGCTAACGAGAGCAAAGTTACGAGCTGGTTGAGCGCCAAAGTGGAGAAGGTGGCGGCTGTGCTGGCAAAGCAGGAGCTAGACGCAAATGCCAAAGCTGCAGCTGTCGATGACCAAGTTAATCTACCGGGATACGAGAAAAAAGAAACGAGCAGTACCGTGGCGCAGGAAGATGTTGCACGACATTACCGTGAAGCGATTGATATCGTGGGCAATTACCTTGCGAGTGACTGGATTGACGTACTCTGCGACAAGTTCAGGTACGTTACGGTACTGCAAGAGCTAAGAAACATGTAGTAATGTTGACGCATGGTACTGTTTACAGAGTGAACAAGATGGTTGAAGTCAAGGTTGTTGCTAAGGCGGCACCACAGGACACATTCAAGCGGTTCGACCGACGTCAGACACCCGAGAATGGCTCCAAGAGACCAACGCCGTCCACCGCAGCCAGCGCTAAGAAGAAGAGCAAGTTGGCTAGTGTGGACCGCACTGGTATGAAGTCACTCACGTCGTTTTTTGGCAAAAAGTAAATGGTCAAAGTGATGCATTTTAGCAAATTATAAAGAGCAGCTTTATCTTCGAGCGCTCGAGCCTTCCACGCTGATCCGATGCACGACCACAAAGTCGTCCCAGCCGGAGACGATTTTGAATTTGATGAAGGACGCATCAGTCGGCTTGACGTTCTCGTTAACAATTTGCATTTCGCCTTCGGCCTCCTTCAACTCTGGCAATAATAATTGCACGAAAAGGTCAGCTGGTGATCAAGTGAAAAAAACACACGCAATTTTCTCATGTTGCTTACCTGAATCAAAAAGTTTAACCCATTTTGTAGGCGTCGGACCGCTGCAAGATTCTATCGACACTTCCTTGGCATTTCGCGTCCACATTTTGGCACGAACAACTGACGCCGTTGTAGCCAATTGGACTACAATTTCTTGAGGAAAGCTTCCAGTTGTCACCCATTTCGACGATTGTTCTCTATTTCATCAGCAAAGTGACTTTAGCAATTGCATGCAACAGCAACAAACACTTGTCAACAAAGTAGTACCTACCCATCCAAGATATTAACCGGCGGGAAACTCGGGTCATACGATGTCACAGCCGTCACCTGGGCACCTTCTTCGTCCAACGCAAGCTCCATCACGATCACAGCGACTGTAGGTGTTTAGCAAAATGTCCCTTTACCAGTCTGCAAGGGTTAAACTTAGACACCAAAAAAGAGTCGCAAAAAAGGTAATAATAATAGCAAAAGTCGGTCACGCACTCATACTTATCAGGTCGTTTTTGGGCTTAGTTGAACACCCTTTTAGATACCAACGTCACAGATGGCCCATATGAATTCTGGTTACCCACTTCCACGTAGCTCCGATGTGCCGTAAAAGTGGACTCACTAACCTCTCCAGCACCTCATGAAGTCAACGGTGCCTCAACAGACTCTTTATACAGGCGCTCGAAGCCGGCCGACAGGATATCTGCCGCTCGTGTGATGCCAGACCCGTCGTCATTGAACAGCTTGCAGTTCGACCACATCAGTCGAATATCGTTGGCGAAGTGCGTCACATCCAGCTTCTTGGCACCCGACGCCGCCATGTTGCTGTCCACGACGTACGCGCCTTTCTTCAGCTTGTTCTCGATCTTCGACAAATCCATGGGCTGCTTCACCACCCGCGTGTACATTGGCACATTCTCCACAGGTGTCAGGAACGGCTTCGAGAACGGGTGCGACTTCAAACACGCCACAATCTTCAGACACCTGTCCAGCAAATTCTGCTCTGCAGCCACCGCAGTGGAGTATCCGTCAAACCGCGACGGTTTCTTGCACTCCGCACACTGCCAGTCGCCCTCTGGAAGATCATTCTCCGTCATGTGCAGACACTTCAAGTGGTAGGAACGCGGACATTTGTCGCAGCAGACGAGGTCTCCAGCGCCCTGACAAACCTCGCAGAAATCTAAGTTCGCGTCCAGTTCGCTGTCCGATCCGCTGTCGTCTTCTTGTCCCTCATCGTCTTCTTGACGGAACGACTCGTCCTCCGTCTCTTCGTCATCCTGTTTTACTCGCTTCGGGCGCTTGGGGGGTCGACCTCTTCCCCTCTTCACAGGAGGGGCCGGCTTTTGTGCATTCTTCCTCACTGGCGGGGCAACTCCCTCAGGAAGAGGATGTTTGCGAGGGCGACCCGGTCCACGATGAGGCGGCGGAGTCGTCGTATGGCTCTCCTTCCTTTCGGGCTTCTGTGTGATCTCCTTCTCCCCACTCTTCGCGCTGAGCTTCGGACTAACCTGGGCCTTGTGTTGGGGCTTCTTGTCATTACTCTGTTCTTTCGCAGCGCTATCGTTACGGCGTACAACCTTGGAAGCATCACGTGACGATATATCCTCCGAGCCACGCGGTGCCGGACTGTCCTCGGCGGTACTGTCACTAATCTTTCGCTTCCGTGTCGGCGTCTGGTCCAGCGGCCGCGCACCAACAGTGGGACGACGCGGACTGTCGGATTCATCTGAGCTGGTGGAAGACTGATCCTGATACGGACTTTTATCTGGGCGGCGACGGTCAGCAATGCCACGTCCAGCGAACGTCCGTGGAGACGCCTCCATCTCAGTATCGCCAGAACTCTGTGTGTTCCCGCTGCTTCCGCTTCTCGCTGCGATTCCGTTCGTGTGAGTGTAGCGAGCATCACTTGGACGTTGACTGCTGTCCTTGCTCGACTGGCTACTGGCATCCATCGCAGCTGAGCTCGCAGGGGTCCCACCTTGATTTAGCGAGCTCAACAGCTGCACCAACGATTTCTCCGACTCGGCACAATTCAAAACAGTCGCTGCTGATGGCGATTCCGCGTGCGCAACTTTTGGCGACGCGACTCGAGCTGCCACGCGAGGATCCGAAGCTTGTGCGGATTCCGCCATCACGGCGAGCATACCAGACGACGTATCCTTGGCTGCACGTTTCGGAACAGGAGACGGGGACTTTGGTTGTGCCTGCATACTGGGGGAATATCCGTCTCGAGACGTCTGTTCCTTGTCACTCTCGGCCTGCTTGAGCTGCATCTGTCTGCGTACGTCGTACGCTTTTCCTGCCTCCACACTGCGAGCTGGTAGTCCGTCTCGCTGCATAGGAGGACGGGCTTCTGCTGGAGGTGTGGGTGGATACTGAGCGTATCGACGACCATCGCTAGAGCTCGTACTTGGAGCACTCCCGTACGTCAATCGACCGTCCGAGGCCGGGGCAGACAATGCAGCTTTCGCAGCAGCAACGGCAGTAACACGGTCGTCCTTGGGCGCCATTAATGCCCCTTGTCCACTACGACGTAGCGTATCCATAAGATAGCGTTTGTATTTCTGCACCTCCACCCCTTTCTCCGCCGTACACCTTGTGCACGGACATCCGCGCGTACAGATCAAGCAGCGGAGTAGTCGACGATTCGGCGCCGAGCCGTTCCTGCCCACAAACAGCGCTTCCAGTCGCACTCTATACACGCTGCGCAAATGTTCCCGACACAGCGAGTGCTGCTCATCTCCATGTGGACAGAAATTCACTACTGGCATAAACTGGCTGTCACTCGCTCCGCACAAGTGACACAGTCCTTTAGCCACAAAATTGGCTTCTTCTTCCGGGATCAAGTCCTCCATCGCCACAGCATACGCGTCATGCAGCACCGACTCGTCCAGATTTACCTGCTCTCTTAACATTTCCTCTACTCTCGGAGGCAACTTCCTCTCCCTCTTGTAGTCCTCCGCCATCTTGCCAGAAGACGACGACGTCTCGACCATCCTGCCTTGATACGACTTCCCTCCTGCAGATCCATCCGCTACGCGTCCCTGATAAGCTGGAGAGCCCTGGACAAGTCTCCCCTGGTACACCACTGGTCCATCCGATGGTCTCTCCTGGTAACCTGGCGGCGGCTCCATCCTTCCCTGATATCCTGCATCCATTGGTCTACTCTGATACCCCGCAGAGTTCTCCATCGCTCTACCTTGATAGACAGGACCAGGCGTCGCTCTACCTTGATAGCCATTAGGTCCGTCCACTGTTCTCCCTTGATATGTCGCTGCTCCGTCCACCATTCTCGCTTGATATCCTGGATCCATAGGTCTCCCTTGGTAAGTCTCCGGCGCTCTCCCTTGATACGAGGGACGACGTTCTACCAGTCTTCCCTGGTAGCTAGGGGCAGTTGAGTAGTGCGGATACTGCACAGGTCCCTGAGGACCCGACGCTTGAGGGTAGTCGGACGGCGCTCTCGCTCTCCCTTGCCAACCTGCAGCCGAAGACGTGGCCACCCCACTGGCCGTGACGGCCGAGGCAGGAATGTATCCATCTGGCGTCTTACCCTTGCTCATGATGGCCTCCATCCACACTTCGTTGGGCGGGGGTGTAAGGCGTTGACGCTTCTGGGTTGGAACATTTAGAAGTATTAAGGGAAGAGAATAAGGTTAGAGAGGGGGGAAGGAAGAGAAGAGAAGAACAGGGTGAACACTCAAGCGGCACCTTGTCCCCGCGGTCTCGAGGCGCCCCGTGGTACATGCTGCTGCTGCTGGCCACGCTTCCTCGCTGAGCCGTCGGCGGCTTGTGCTGCCTTGGAGGCTTCTTGAGATTTGTCGTTAGCACCACAGAGACTGGGTTTTTGGCGCGACGCGGCGACGTGAAAACGAATATATTGACCAAGAACATAAGGAAATGGTGTTTAGTATAGAGTTGAGGAGGTACCCATCGCAGATGGTGCTTGGAATTACAGTTCGGGCGCCGCCCATGTGTTCCGGCATCATCATCATCATGAACGGCACGCAAACAACCACTACCCGCGATGGGTACGCGGAAGCGTTGTAAACTTGCCAGCAGTAATTGTTCCACGCGTTAATGTTTGGCAATTATTAATGGGGTTTTACAGCTCCAGTTCTGCGAGTGAATTGTGCTGTGACACTAGGCAATAACCCCATACAAACAGAAACGAGGTTTTTGTAGCACTTTAATAATTTCATGTCTGAAAATATTAATGTATAAATCGTAAGAAAATATAGCACTCGGTAACCCTGCAATAATCGAGAAATCCGTTGCTGCAGATAAGGAGCCATCGTACTTCGTTATTTGCAGAACATATTGATTCCAGCTCCTGATGAGCAGTATATAAAAACTGCTGTTTACCAAACAGGGAGAAAACCAAAAAAACTAAAATAGTACACCGATAATTGCCGAGGGAGCATACAACATTTCAGATCATTCTACTGACAATTTTCGCCATGGTAGACGAATTATAAAGCTCTTTGTCGTACATGTAATTAAATACACAGGGTACGCAATTACATGTTGTGCGGAAACTGCGGCCCAGGTAGCATCCCATGTACTGTATCCCTACGACAAGAATTTCCCCGCATCATGTACATGGTACAGTACACGCATGTTGACAAACAGTCAAACAAACTGCCCGTTTCTTTGGGAAAGTCGGTGCAGTCTGTGCTGCCTATCTCTGTTTTCTAAAAAATTGCTAAAGCTGAGGTAGACACAGTAGATTCTAGGCTACGTAAAAATTATGGTAAGAAATTGCGCCGATGGACTTTGTCGGTATATATTTTTTGAAAGACTACCGGCAAACTCTGGTACTAATAACAATGTGAGGAAGTACCGTACCCGCTCTCAAACTAAGCTTTTACACATCTCGAAGCAGATCGAAGATAATTGCAAAGATGTGCAAGTTCTTTTTCCAGAACACTCTACCTCAACAGATTCAGCTCCTTTGAGCGTAATACGATAAATTGACGGCGCATGAGCCAGAATCGACAGTATTTACAATGATGCGGACAAATTGCATTTTTCGATGCCTAAGCAATTCGGCTCAACGAAATTCAATTATATAATATGTCACGTGCACTCTGCAAGGCGTTAGCACGCACGTACAGTACGGTGGTTACGGCAGTGTCGTGCCGACCAGTGTTACGACACTGATCGGCGGGAGATCTGAGTGCACGCAAATGTTGTCTGTCATATAAATTGGGTACGCCCATTCCGAGAAATGTTATATTATTGGTCGACATAGCCGCTCAATAACTAGAGGCGATGTTTGATCTGCTGATAAAAATACATGAACGTTTTTGATCCGTTGCTGTCAGAAGAAAAGCGTAAAAATGTTGGCCTTTTCACATTTTTTTTATTAAGTAAGAGCAGTGTCAACCCTCGGCTTTATAGACGAACAATCGTTTTTTAAACCAGTTTTTAATATCAGTAAAACATATTATAAAACGGTCTTTTATCGATGCTTGCTTTAAACCATTAGAGACAATATCGCTCTATTCGAGAGCGAGCTGGTGGATATGAACGCTCGCTGGTACATCATCATTAAAGCCAAGAAGGGCACAACACTTATCGCTAGACACAAGACACGCCGCCTGTCGAAATGTAAAGCCAAAATATTACTCCGAAAACTTCTTTTTGAAGAAGTTAAAAAAAAGCAGAGAATCGTCACCGATTTCAACGAAATACATGTAGAAAATTCGATTCTTCAGCGAAATACAAAAGTAATGTGCAAAACCGATCCCTAATTTTTCAGTATTCTACTTCGACCCTCATCACAATCGTCGCTCAAATTCATATAGACATTATAATATGTCTGTACTAGGAGACCTTTAGTCCACCGTAGCTTTGACAATCGTCGCTCAAATTCGTCTGACAATCGATGCCGCAATAAACTTGTTGAATCAGGTTTATAAAGAATTGGGCGTGGTTCATTGTGGTTTTATCACAATGGAATAGGATGCTAGCCTTTGCATTTGCCTAGCTTGAATACTCTTGGGCAAATCGCTGGGGTGTTTGAGAGCAAAACCAAAACGCATAAATCTATGAAAGGAATGACTCCACTGGTGTATACTTTGTCTGCTACCCGTACGGGTGTATTCCACTGTAGTTACGGGATACGATGCATTGAAGTTGAAAAATGGCAACGGCAAGCAGATCACTTTCATTTAAATTTGTAATCACATCGAAATCGTCTCGATATTTCAGCTCAATTAACCCGCGTAGGTTCACTCCTACAGTGTATATTAGACCATGTAGTCCCTCCCGGCATGAGCGTACGCGATCTAGTACATGGGAGTAAAGCTTGTAAATAAAAAGTGGCGTCGTCGGACGGAGATGTCAAAACATTATGACTAATCGGCTACCAGCTAAATACATACCCGGTACTTAATTTTGCGCACCATACCGCAAAGTTCTGCAGGCAAAACTGTTTGAATCGACCAAAATCACAGCACCAGCGGTAGGCTCCAGCTGGAGCGTCATTCGGGTCGAGGATAGGCTTAAAGAAGATAGCACGCACCTGCTGGATAGTGAGCCCGGTGGTTTACGAGGGAGAGTCGGCAAGTGTAAGTATGAGCATGAAATACTGTTGTCTGCTATATCTTTCAACATTACCCACGATATCACTGGTTAAAAAGATGTTTCCAGTAGTCCTACCGGGAATAATCTGATAAAGAAATCAGGAAGCACTGGTTACAAAAGCTATAGAGGGCATTACTAGCTGGTTGTGTAGTGATATAGCAATTATGTCGACATCGGAGTTGAACTCAAAAATGCTCACAAGCAGTTACTTCAGCTCCACTTGTAAAAACCGAGCGAAAATGAAAACGCTCGTCTAGAAAATTATTGCCATTATAATAGGCTTGTGTTCGGGAAGATGGGACAGAGGCAACTCCTTTAAAATATGAAGGGGTATAACTCAGCTTCAGTTTGAAGGAGCTGGACCCCCAAATGCAAAAGTGTTGTTGTCGTTAAAGGCAAATGCCGAAGTGAGTAGATTAAAGTCAATTAAATCTGTCCTCTAAACTTCAGTGCTCCTGGCCATCCACCAGATTAACCGCTTTGGGACCGGTCCATTTTAGAACGTCACGCCGGTTAGCCGAACCGTGCAGAGTCGGTGCATATCAACACTCCCACGCACGTCGCTCCTCTTCTTGATTCCACTTGCTTCGCGAAGGAACGCTAGCGACTTCGTTCCCAGTGCTTTCGTAAGCATGTCAGCTAGCTGCTGCTTCGTGTCGATGTAGGCCACCTTGATTGTGGAACGTTCCACATTCTCTCGAATAAAGTGGTGACGGATATCCACGTACTTGGTCCTCGCGTGATATCCAGCGCTGCTTGCAAGTGCAATAGCACCTTGATTGTCTTCCCAGACCTGCGTCGCTCCCACTTGCTCGTGACCCATGTCCTTCAGCATGGTACGTGTCCACAGTACCTCTTGAGTACAAAGGCTTAGTGCCATGTACTCTGCTTCCGCTGAGCTAAGCGCAACCGTCCTCTGGTACTTGGTCTTAAACACCACCGGAGCGTTCCCAATCATGACCATGACGCCAGACACTGAACGTCTGTCGTCAACGTTGCTTCCCCAGTCTGCGTTCGTAAACGCTTCCGCCTTGACAGCTAGCGCTCCATATCCACTCGTTCCACTTTTGTAAACGATACCATGATGGCGAGTGGACTTCAAATACTGCAGAACACGAATCGCTGCCTTCCAATGTTGCGATCCAGGATTCTCTAGAAATCGTGACAACTGCGTGACAACGTAGGCAATGTCCGGCCGAGTGCAGGTTGTGATGTACATGAGGCACCCGATTAAGGAGCGATACGGTCGTGACCGCAATTCGGCACGTTCCTTTTCCGTAGTCGGCGAGATCATCTTGGACAATTTCAGGTTTGCTGCACAAGGGTTCTCCACCATCTTGGCGTTCCGTTGATTGAATCGTTCCACAATGTCGTCAACATTAGACATACGTACATGAATGCGTTTTTAAAACGTTTGACGTAGACACACTGGTATACGTAAACGAATGCGTTTTTGGAACGCTTGACGTAGACACACTGGTCGGATCCGCAACATTTGAAACCGTTCTGCAGGAACACACGATGAATAGTCTTGTTCCATGCACTTGCAGCTTGCTTCAAGCCGTAGATGGCCTTTAGCAGCTTGCGGTTCATGCCTTCAGCATTGTCGAGACAAAACGGAGCGTCCATATAAACCAAATCCTTCAAACCACCGCTAAGGAACTCTGTGTCGGCATCCAGTTGCTCCATAATGTAGCCGCACGTAGCGCAAACAGCGAGTACAACTCGAATTGAGTTCATATTCGCAACTGGAGAGTACGTCTCAAAGAAGTCTATTCCAAACTTCTGCTTGAACTTCTGCGCTACCAGGCGTGCCTTGTAACGGATAACCCGGTCGTTCTCGTCACGCTTCTTCGTGAACACCCAGCGACAACCAATGGAACGAGTTGTCGTTCCACGTGGAACGAGCGTCCATGTTCCGTTCCGGGAATGCGAATTCAGCTCTGACTGCATAGCTCGACGCCACTCTCCTGCTTCGTCACTGGCAATAGCTTCTGCGTATGTGTTAGGCGTATCTGTAACGCCACCAATGCTGGCCGCGTACGCCAACACTGCCTCTGCGAGCAAACCATCTTTGTCGATTCTGGCACGCTTAGGAGATGGCGGTCCATCACTTCCACGTTCCACATCTTCATCGTCACCGTTCCCAAGTAGACACAAGGGCGCGTAGATCGCTCCGTTTCAGGATGGAAGATCATCCGGTCCTCATGGAACGATGGAGGCTGCGAATGGAGCGTTGCCAAATTCAACCCATTTAACCTGGGTTCCTCCGGCGCGGGTAGCTGCTGTATTTCTGCGTTCCGTTCCGGTTCAAGGTCGTTCATCGCAATGTCTTGAGCAGGCTCCTCTGCTTCTTCCATCGGTACAGCCTGAGCAGGCTGACGCTCCACTTCAGATATTGGAACGATCGTTTCATCGTTCCTCGTCACATGGATGACCGTTCCTGAAGCTGGCGACTGCGTGTCATAGATTCCGCCCACCTCACGCTCGTCCAGCTTGACCGAACGTGTCACCTTGACCTTCGACGCATCCATGTCGTACACTCGATATCCTTTCACGTTCTCAGCGTACCCGAGGAACGTGCACTTGAAGCTCTTGGGTTCCAGCTTCGTTCTCATCATGTCGTCCACATGAGCGTACCCTTGTGATCCAAAAACACGTAGGTGTTCCAGCCGTGGCTTCACTTGGAACGCCAACTCGTACGGCGTGACATCAGAGCTTGATGTGTTCGTGGAACGGTTGATGAGATACACTGCAGTACTAACCGCTTCCGCCCACCACTGCGTCGACGTAGACTTGTAGTGCAGCATGCTTCTTGCCTTCTCAATGATGGTACGGTTCATGCGTTCCGCCACTCCATTCTGCTGAGGGCTGTATGGAACGCTACGCTGGTGCACGATACGGTTTCGTTTGCATAGTTCCAAAACTGTCATGTTCACGAACTCCGTTCCATTATCGGAACGAAGACATTTTAGACGTTCCCCCCACTGGTTTTTGTACAATGCCTTGAACTCCTTCAGTTTACTGCCCACCTCGCTCTTGCTCTTCATAAAGTACGCAACGACAAACCTTGAGTAGTCGTCTACGAGCGTCAGAACATATTTGGCACCACCCTTTGAGATCGTTCTCATTGGGCCCATTACGTCCGTGTGTACTAGTTTCAACACACGCGTCGTTCTCGTTAGCGATCGTGACGGGAACGTCGTTACGGTCTGCTTTCCCTTCATACATCTATTGCACAAAGTCTCGTTGCCATTTTTCACATGTGGGATACCAATTGTGGAACGTTGAGTCTTCGTCAGCGCGTCCTTGCTGGGGTGACCCATGCGAGCGTGCCAAAGCTGCCACTCGCTATCAGGACCGGCGTATTGCACGAAGTGCGCCTTCCCTGCTGACAGTCCAGCAGGAACGCCTTACCGACCTTCTTCCCTGACGCTATCGCAGCGTTCCGTCCCCAAATTACACAACCTGAACGCTGGAACTCCACGCTAATGCCTCGTTCCGCGAGCTTCCCGACCGACAATAACCGTCTATCGAGCCCCGGAATGTGGAGCACGTCCACCAGTCGGATGCGTTTTCCGTCCAAACCAGTCAACTTGACCGTTCTGGTTCCTGCGACGCGCAGCTCCTTACCATCTGCAATCGTCACGTTGATGCCACTGTCTAGTGCCTCGTACCCGAATAGGTCGTTCTGGTGAGGGGTCATGTGCGACGTCGCACCACTATTAATCAGCCACCCGGCCGAGCGTTCCCCACCAACTACAAACACTGCATCGTCTTGACTGCTCTTCTTCGCAGCAGGACAGTCCCGCTTCATGTGACCCACTTGGGCACAGTTGAAACACTTGCCCTTGAAACCAACGTTCCGTTTCGGACCGTTCCATTTTCGATCGTTCAATTTTGACCGTTCCCTCGGCCGTTCCGGAGCTTGCCTGCGTTCCCATTTACTTGGAACGCCTTCTCCGTGGTATCCTTCTTCTCGAGTCGCTCGTACTTCTTCAACAGCTTTATCTTGGCCTCAATGAGCGTCACACCCTTGGCGTTCTCCACGATAGACGAAATGAGCTCGAACTCACCGGGGAGGCTGCTCAGCAGCACCACCAGATGGCGTGCCTCGTCCATGGGCTCCCCAGCGTCTGCAACCCGACGACCAGCTGGTCAAACGCATCCAGATGCTTGGCCATCGTCGATCCACTCTCCATCTTGAACTCGTGGAGGCGACGCGTCATCGCCACGCGATTGTGGAGCGTGGTGCGGTTGTAGAACTCTCGCAGCGTTCCCCAAGCTTCTAATGAGCGAATGGCCGACCGAATATTGGTCTGATGCTGGAGTTCCACTCCCTGAGCGATGATGCCGAGCGCCTTGGCATCATTGACGATCCACGCCTCGGTGAACTCGTTCTCCGGCTTGACAGCTTGAATATGCGCAAGCAGGTCCTTCCTGGCTAGCGTCATGCGCATATTGTACTCCCAGTGAAAATAGTTCCCACTCCCGAGGAGGACTTCGACGCGCTTGGTCGTCGTCATGTTTTGGAACATTCCGGTAGAGCTGAGTGCGGCTGTTAGCCTGTTGTTGCTGTTAAAGGCAAATGCCGAAGTGAGTAGATTAAAATCAATTAAATCTGTCCTCTAAACTTCAGTGCTCCTGGCCATCCACCAGATTAACCGGTTTGGGACCGGTCCATTTTGGAACGTCACGCCGGTTAGCCGAACCGTGCAGAGTCGGTGCATATCAACAAAAAGTAAAGCACCTGAAGCACAAGACTTGCCTCTATCACCGGGTGATAGACCTGGACGGAGTGATATGAATACCGATTGGTTTAAAACCCAAAACAGGCAAACCAAAGAATAAAACTGGTTGTACGAACGTTTTTTAATTATAAAAAACAAGCATACCGTTCGTATAACAACCAAAAACTCAAGCTTTTCTATCTGTAGTATTCAGCAGCTCTAAGCTGTGCCTCGGATGCCTCCGTCCTTAGTAATTTATCGTTCAAACTTTGTAAAAATGTAATGGTGGTTTCCAGTTAAGGCATTAAAACACGAAATCGCTTAGAAAATAGCCTTAGAAGTCTGTCACAAATTGTTAATAACACACATTTTTTAGAATAATGAGCAATGTCTAACAACAATCTTCTCGCACAAATAATGTATAAGTCCAAAGATTAGAGTCAACAATGAAAAGAGAAAAAAAGAAAAGGATTTACATATAGGATTGATCTCTCTACTATACCGGGTATGAGAGAATACATCGGATTACCGATAGCTGCTCTGTGCGCTTCGACTGGGAGGACAGATTTAGCTGGCTGAACAGCCTAACCAATCAAATTACAGCGGCCGGGACCCCAGGCCTTTATTTCACGAATGTCCTTAGTCCAATGCGGGCAACCTCATGCCAAGATGTCTTATCATTAGTTGTATCCCTGCAAAATTGAAAAACTCGTACTCATCTTGGATAAAAGGCACTAATTTACTTGTGAGCAATTTTTACTCCCTCCGTACTGGTCGGGTTTAGCACAACGCGCGAAGCATTCGCTTCGCACTTTAATGCTAAACATTCTTTGCCGAGCTAGAATCCATGAGCTTAATCTTGCAGCGGTGCTTGATTTCACTGCCGAATGCAGGTATTTTGAGGGAATAGTGTTGGGTTTTGTTTGGTCTACCTAGGCACTTTCACTCTAAATATCAACACATAATGAAGAGCGACAACATGTTCGAAATCAAATATCCTCCCAGGCCAAAACAATGCCTCTAGTTCGTTGAAATTTATTTCAAATCCAGGGAAAGCATTTTTGAGAACATTTTTAAAGTATCCATATTCCAGAGAATTACGATAAAAGCCCAGTAGATCACGAGTCACCAGACTTACAAAAGTTATAATGTTGTGATAGCCAAAATTGGACAGGAAGCTGGTAAATGCAAAATTAAGAAGACGAAAAAAGAAAAATGCGAACCTTTGTCAGCCAGCCTTTGCGTCTATAAGTGTTGCAGTACAGCAAGATTGACGATGAGCCGATCAAATGCACGGCTAGTGCTCGCGAAAACGGTCCCGTTGGCTTACTATTTGTTAGTGGTTTAAGAGGAGCAACGGTTCCTCTGGGTTTATCGTCAATCCCCCGTCACATCTGTAAATTATACACGTTAGGACTGGTTTGTGTGGGAATACCGAGCTCTAACGTTACTATGCAGTAAATATTGCTTGCGTGTCCTAACAACATTCATACATATAGATTGATAGCAAAAAACTAACCGAAAAACGTTTTTAATCAGGTATTTTCAGCCTGAAACGTATTTAAACCAATAGAAATGTTTATTGTCGTTAAAGAGAAAGAGCACGATGCAGCTGTATAGCATTGGGATGCCGGTATCGCGCCGATTGAGCAGCTGAAACCCGATTCTTACGTCGTGATAAGCTCAGGAGGGGTCGATGTCTTCTCACAATGCTGTCTATTAGGAGGTCTAAGAGCGTGGAAACCTTCCAGTCCATTATACCATTTGCTGCTCATAATGAACCGGGTTTTAGACCGATATAAAACTTTCGTAACGTTTTTCTCGTTTGATTCGCGAAAATCCATAGACGATATCGCTAGGCTCAGTATGTGGACTGTCGACTCATGTAACAATGGCGCAATTCTGGCCCCCACACCGCCAAGGAAATAAAACTGGTTAGGCTATCCTCCCAGTGTACAGTAATACTATACATGAAAGCTAGACCTGTTGAAAAACAGCCTAGAAATCTGTCAAATAGGCGAGTGCCCAGATTGGCCATGATTGAGCCATTTTATGGTCATTTAGCCGAAATCTGTCCGATTTTGATGGCGACAGATTCTGCTGGAATCGGTCCAATACTTAGCTAAATGCTGGTCTAAATCCACCTGTGTTTAATTTAGTTGATGTAGCCACAAGGCGCATTGCCCTGTGTTTGCGCTGATAAATCCATCCCTACAAGCACGGACGTGGCTGAATGAAGCGCTGTATTTGTGCCAGAATTGATTATGATCACTTTTTCGTAAATCACCGAGCACGGCTGTATGAGCTCACTTTATCTTTTTCCACTACCTGTTGCTTGAAAATCCAGCAACCCTCATCTCGTTTGCCAAAATCTTGCGACACACAACACTTCAAAGAAGTCTTAGCTCAGTTTTTTTTGTCGCGGGTCGTACAACCTGTGAGAATCAATATTTCGTATCTTTCGGACCAATTTTTCAAAATGTTGCTTCCGAGAGAGGGTGGGAACCGCATGAAATGTCACCTAGCCCTTATTTTGTACCAAATTAAGTGGAGTCGGTACAAACACATTTACTATAGTTCTAGCATTTTACACTCTCTCACTTTAGCTTATTAATTTAACCCACAAAACCGCATCATAGTTTTTGCTTTACAAAGCAAAAACTACCTGCGCAGCCACAGCATCAGCACCAGGATACTAAAGAACTTTAGTTTCTGGAATAACGCAAGGCTTGGAATAACAAGTATCTAGATAAAAATTGAATAAGTGACGGATAGATTTCCGATCGATATTCCAATACTCTATTCTAGTGGAATAACGCGACCCTTTGGAATATATTTCTGGACGAAGAAAACTCTTATTCCAAAGCCTGGGTTATTCCAGAAACTAAATTCCTCTACTAAGGCAATTTTAGCCCATGTCATCTAGCCGGTATATGCACACTCTGAAGTAACGGGCTAGACGAAATCTATCGGCGGCGATTTAGCCCGAAAAATGTGGGAGCCGGTCTATTAGAGTCATGCATATTCATACATTAGGATTTCAGTTTTAGAGCCAAACATAAAAGTGTCGACGAAATAACTGCTAAATCGCATTCGCCAACGCCTCACTCAAGACCTTTAATAATAATAATAATAATAATAATAATAAAGCGGTTTACCAAACGGATACCCAGTTAAGCTGCCTGTCGCAGCAGTGATAAGGAATCCGAAGCCGACCACGACGGCAGCGGCTCGCGCTACTACTACGCCGAGGACATAATATTATTGCTAAAAACTCGCTTTACTTGATCTGGATCCGACGCTTCATGATAATAATACCGGGTGCGCAATAATGCACATTTGGGGATCGAAGGCAAAATTATGTTTCTCTATGCTCGATAAGAGCAGTAAAAGTTGTGCTCACACAAACACTAACTGTATTTTTAAAATATTTGCAAATGTTTGTATGTGTTTTGTACAAATAGCTGACATGTTCGTGGAGTTATAGTGCTTCGCCATAAATCTCATCCTCACCCACAAAAACCCATACGATTGGCACTGCTTCTTTACAACTTCGTATGTAACGACTGCCTTCACATTGTCTACCAATGACGAGCTGTCTGGTCGCCGGCTGTCCCGACACATCGTGCTTACGCGAGACTTTTGACAGCTCACTATGTTAGACCAATGCCGCTGCCAGGAAGCTCTTGATATTATCGAAAGTAATGCGCTTTCTAATTTTTGAGGTCACCCTCTAAGTCTTACTTAATAAAAGCTCATATAAATAAGATAGGAACTCGGGACTTTGTGTTGTATTTTCACCATTAGTGAAACTTGGGTGCGTAAATTACCCATCCTGACACAGGACACCTGAGGCTGTTTGTTTGTCCGGCTGGGCCAACATTCACCCATTCTGAGAAAACCTTTCGCATTTCATTAACATACTGTTTCTGGGTTTTATTTAAGCATTCTGATCCAAAACTACCCTAACTTCTTATACTCAGATCTTAAACTAGCATAAAACTTAAATAAATGTACTTCAGCAATTAATGCGCCTGTTATTTAAGATCTACTTTGGATTGTCGAGCCCAAAATAGTGGGTTTTACTTTTAAACATGCATAACCTGTCATTTCAGCTTGTATCAGAAGCAGCACTTTTACTTTAATCAAGAAGAATGGTAAAGCATAAAAAAAATCCTCTATACCAGTGATGTCACCCAGGTGAAAGTTGCCGGTAACATCACTGACTTGTGTCGAGATATCGTAACCTGAAGTGGTAACGCTGAAGTAGCGGCGTGTGATTGGTCATAAAAATGAAATTGAAGGCATTTAAATTTTCCGTAGTTCGTTTGACTGACGCGACGCTGTCGACTCGGTGCTGCAGACGGAAAATACATGCCAGCGTAACCAGAATCAGCTATGATTTCGCAAAATATTTTTTGACAAGTGGAACTAGCAAGCCAATCAAATAGCAGTAGCCGACAACGCGTTTTGACAAGAAAAAGTAGCACAAATTAGCTACAGCGATTCTGAGTTATTGATTAGCTTAAAGGTCGATAGAATCAATCCAAACGCTTGCAACACACAGCACCAAGAAATCCTACCAGGTGCTGAGGGTGGTTACCACTGCCACACGTGCCATGCCATGGCACTAGAAATTGATCCATGGCATGACGTGGTTAGCTATAGGTCGGCCAGGAATGTTATTAGAGATCATGCCAACAGGCTAGTAATACAATACACCTCACCCTAAATTAAGAAGTCCTACCAGTAATGCGTTGGTGCTCGGATCCATAAGTCGATGTTGGTGGGAGAATTGATTGCAATTTGGGTAGTTTCTACTCTCAAGTCATCAAACTGTTCTAAAAGCCACTTGCTTTTTCAAGACCCAAATGATACACAATAGTGGCCTCTTCATGCTAACTTGCAGCACTTTACAATGCAAAGTTAACTTCATCGCACGACACTTGAGAAAAACATCGTTTTACGTGATAAGGCTACGTTCTAAGATCTGTAATATGTTTTTGTTTTCTGATGACTTATAACAGGTAAATATGAACAGGCTTAAGCTTTCACGCAGATGTTATGCGGCTGTGGAGCAGGCGTACGACATACAACACCGCCAATATCTCTCTTGTGATCGCAGTGCGACTCGCACAATGTGATCGCGTATTTACTTCGGTGTACAGGACTGCAGTAGTAGTATACAGCAATGTAAATAGAGCAAATTGACAAGTACATACACTTGAGTATACTGTAAAGTTCGGCAAAAAGGAGAGCATGGAGTCTAATATTATTGTAAAGTTTGTACTGATCAAATTGAAAAGTACCTTTTTCTAGCACTTTAGGTATGCTAAGCTACTTACTGACACTGTTCATGTAAAACCAGTCCTGAAGCAGCCGCCCTACACACAGTACTGTAGTGTGAAACACGGCTTTGTTAGCTAAATGTTATTACGACATTAGCCGAAGTATGTTTTCGTACAGGTTTACCGGGTCAGGAATCGATAATTTTTAGCCAAACTACTACATTAAAACAGTTATACCGCTCACAAAACTATTACTAGGGAGAAACACTACTACAATTTTAAAAGTAGTACTATCTGTACAAATAACTAGAGGACAATTGATTTTTTGAAGTTCACATAGTAAGAAATTGAAATATTACTAGAAATACAAATGTTTTTGAGTTTTAGAAAAAAGTAGAGAAATATTTAATGTCATTGCTGGGACAGACAAGCAATAAAATACTGGCCCAAAGTGCAGCCGAGAGAGACGACGACTGAGAAGCCACAGCTGTTGCAGCATGTACAGCCGAGACAAGTGGGTTCAAGCGAAAGCGACAAGAGTTGTACTTGCTGAGAGTATTCTGGATAAGGTGGCGTTGACGAGTGACGAGCTGGAGATATCGCGATCCTGTCATAAATATACGAAGGATCCAAAGCTTGTACTAACTAGCCTATTGCCACTGCTGCGGATGCCATCCTGGTGCCGTTGTCTTCAAATAATGAGCTGCTTCTCGCATTAAGTGATCACGCTTCCTACCAACATTCACGCAACACTAATCACCGAACGTACGCTAAATATTTTGTACCCCTACGGTCAGTCTATGGGCTATCGACTCAGGTAACAATCGCGCAATTAGTAATAAAATTGGTTAGACTGCCCAGCTAAGGCTGTCCGCCCAGTAATATTGTCGACCACCTACCTTCTTTAGGAAATTTGGCCCATCTTCGACAACGAGGACAGATGACTCGGGGGTAGACTAAAACAGAAGAATAAAAAAGGCCACACCATCTCCAAATGCTGGCCTACTGGTTGCTGTCCACACGACGTATTGGATTTCTTATAAAAAATAGTATGACCACTCATTAGGCCTTACGAAACGACTGGTGCTTACCATACAAGCTCATAATGCGGTCCTTTATGTAAATGTGCCGCCCAGGAGCTAATGCAATGAGTAGTATTATTATTAGTAGTTGTTGATCTTTGCTCGATAAACTACTAGCTACTACAGTTGTTCAGTGGCTCTTCGGTTTTAATTTCATGTAGTTGTACCATAACGTTACGTCGAAGCTACGTCAATCCCTGTGCGCAATACCGATAAAATGATTTCGTCGTTTTCACTTACAGCTTGTACCGGCTCCTAAAAATGTGTACTTATAATCTAAAAGCTGACTACGAGTGATGAAGCTTCAAGCAAACGCGTAAAATTGATTAATGTGCATTGCTTCTGATTAATGCCAGATTTTCGTCTTTGTAGCGATACCCTGGCTTAGTGCTCGTCCGAACGAAGATGACGAACGGCCGACCCAATAGTACCCTCTTACAGAAGAGCTGGTCACTTACACGGACGAAACCCAAATCCGTTTTGGAATCGTTTTTTTATTTTGCGAGGCGAGTGTAAGCGGATAAATTCGGTTACCGACAGGAGAGCAGCCTTCAGCTTTACGAAAAATGATCGTGAAGCATGTTGACTGCTCCAGACAAGTGACGACGAATAGTTTCGAGCATTGGAAGCCCTAAATGGCAGCTGTGCGCTGCCGACGCTGTATTGTACCATGTTACTTGAAGATAGAAAATCTTCAAGGCATAGCGCTGATTTATCCCGTGAATATACTAGTGCATTCCCTTGCCTCATTGAGGTGGTGAAAACGGAAATATTTTCGCATGCTTTTCGATGGCTGATGGCTCGATTTTTGGGCGCTATCCTTGCGAATGCACTACAACATCACAATCACCAGGTTGTTGGCAATATTTTGTCTAGTGGATTGTTGGCTCTTGGAAACACCAGCTCTGACTGAATAGTTAGCACTCCACTGTATCAGCGGGCGTTCGAGGTAGCGATCAATAATGGAGAAAACACCTTATACACGTCTATTATTCTAACAGCATGTTTTGGGCCTACAGAACAGGCCTTACTCTCACTACATTGGCCTCAGATGACTTCCAACAAAGACAGTTGTTTTTCAAGAGCTGGTCTGGACTTTACCAATAACAATTAAATCATGTTGCCCTCACCGCACTGCTTCTATTTAGCAGTGATGACCAGCTGCACTTCCTTAAAAAATACACAGCTGATTTAGAAATGTCAGTATCAGTTGGCACTTCGTCTTGACTACAGTCTGATTTTTGCCGAGAAGAAACCGAGAGAATGTGTACGTAGGGTGGCCGGGTAGCACCATTTTCGTTAAGCTCACGGGCGACTGATTGGATCATTTCATAAGAACTTTGAATGATTCGTGGAGCATTATTTTAAAATTTCTTTGCTATTAGCAAATTGCTATTTACAAGTCAAGACACTTTATAATTAGTGAAGACAGTTTGCAGAAGTTTGTCGGATACAAAAGTTACTTGATGTAACACCTACGCTCATCACATAAGTGTGTCATGTCAGCAACATGCGCAAGTGTTACAGTTATGCGATGGCACGTTTGTCACTGAATTTATTAGAGCACTATTTCTTCCAAGTATATTTGTATTAATGCACAGCTTTCGTTATACATAAAGTCAACATCTCATTCCAATTGCTGGTGTGGACATCGATTTGCGTATCCCCAGCTACGCGTAGGTAAACTACTACTTTGAAGTATTCTCATATGCTTGGTTCGTTTGGTCTTCGTTTTTTATCCGGATTGGAGTGAAACCATCTAGATTAGCGGGTAACGTCCTGAGCTGGCAATTCGTTGCGAATAGATTTTGTTGCATTGCTAAAAACCTATTGTTTATAGATGTGAGGAAAGCGCGGCCAGTAACTTGTTCAGAATCAATTGTGAAACCACCTGAGGTTTGAGCTGCAACATGTGGTGTAGTGGCCGCATTATTAAAATATACTCGCTCAGCAAACGTTGCTTCGCGAGCGTTGCCACCAGCACCATTATTGGCTTTATGTTGGGGGGGATATTTTTTGGTTCCATTCGAAAGCTAGCAGGATCTCTGATAGGGGGTTTCCGAGTATCAATTCCATCTCTAACGATTCGCCAGTGAGGGTCAAAATCGGCTGGTAGCAGCTTACTTTTCCCGTTCGACGTGTAGATCGATATGATTTTCGTACACACAGGGTCTTCCATAGACAGTTTAATAGATACCAGTACAAGCTCAATCCGTTTTTCTACCGGTAATGATTCCTAGGGCTTCTTTCCGTAAATCATCTGTAGCCCGAAGGACCCATGTAGTAATGATACGAACAGCTTGCGTATACTGATCGTGTTGCAGAAGATACGATACAATGGTTGCATCACGATTAACACTTTCGACCTTAATTTCCACCAGTTGTTTTTCAAGATATGGTGAAAGATAGGTAATGTTTTCTTAAAATTATCCTTGAACGGATTTTGCAGGACAATGTCAGGACATTGAAATCGACCAATCAGTGTTCCCTATGATATGCAGATAACACTGAGTTTCCGCCGGTCTTATCGGCGATTCGGTGCAGTCGGACAATCGAGATCCAGCTTAACTGCACTCTCCGTCGCTTTCTAGCGTGTGTAGTGCTAACCGGCACTTCGACAGCCGAAGCACATGCAGCATACACTCTGACGGCTTCCTCTACGGTTTGTCTCGGCTGGAGTAAGTTGCTTGCCGCTGCGAACGCCTCAATTTTCTTCATCAGATATCGAGCATCACTGAGTCGCTTTTGACTGTTTCTGTTTGGCAGGTCAACACCGCTTAGTAAGTACAGAGGTGGCAGCTGCGTCTCGGAGTTTCCACATCGCCAGAGCACCCACGGATGCGCAACGGAGCACTCATAGAGGACGAAATTGGGGGAACACGGCGAAACTTTTCAGCCCAGAAGAAGGTCGGTAGTGTTGCATGTTCACCTGTATCAATTGGGGCTTGGTGATCTCGTCACTCTGACACGTTGTTTTTATCGGCTAGGTCTTGAATCCCTACGTCTGCGAGACAGTTACGCAGCGCATCATGCAATCCGTCATAGGTGACTGTGCGTGCACCGATAGCTCTATCCTCTCGATCATGTACGATATCCTTCACGATCTCGTGGCGGGCCTTTTCATTTTTTTCGATGATCAACAATGCCTGGCCTTGCCGTTCCTTCATCTGACTTAGTATAGTTACATGAGGTGGAAGTCCTGTTGCTTTCAGCTTCGAGTCGGATCCACAAAATCCGCAACGCACACGCTCCATCAGGCTCTCGATAAGCTCAGCATCCTGAAACAGCGCTGTCTCAAAAAGAGGATGACAAGGCGAGAGATGCGTTCGCAGAAAAGGTTTGTGGTACACTATCGACGAAAGGCAAAACTCTCCTTCAAACGAGAAGTGCCCTGGGGTCCCTTAAAACATGGTCGTTACTCCACATCAAATCCATTTATCTTGCTGCTGAAAGTGGGGAGGCAAAATTGCAAACTCGTGACTATTCGATGGTAGACCAACAACAGCTCTCCCGACATGCATATCTCCTGCCGCTTCGTAGCGTAGATAGGTGTTCTGCACCACCTAAAGACCACCCTGCGCGCAAGTGCACTGCTGTAGACGACGGGCAGGCGGTTTTACCAGAGGCACAATATGTTACACCTTTACCCATTTAAATGGGTCCCAATCACACTTGAATTCACACCTCGTCTCTTTAACTCTACGGAGACGTTGTCATCTTCTAGTAGACGGTGTAAACTCTTGCGAAATCGCTCATACTGGTCAGATCCTGGAAACAGGCGGTTGTTCATATCAAATATAGATGTTGCCCAGTAAATTCCTAGTGCCAGGACTGGGCATATTGATGGATGTAGTGGGTTAGCGTATACGTGACGCGGGTCACGAGGCCGATCACCGCCCTGATCATTTTTCATGTGAGCAAAGTACACTCGCAGCGCGTCGCCACGCCACTCAATATGCGAATGCCTAATGCCGAAAGCAGTTGCAGAGCGACACATGAGATTCCACAACATGATCAAGTACACCCGCGCGAAAATTGCATCACTTCCTGGTAGCGCCATCAAGTGGGTGGTAAGAAGCTCAAAAAGCTCAAATGAGAGTGAGTCCTTTCCCACCTTTATAGCCCCCCCCCCTCCACGAGCTTGAGTAGCTGCAAGCTGACGGTTTAGACTTTTAAAGAACTTCTTGAATTTATTTTCCATGGCAGGTCCCATTTGGCGTCCATAATCTCTATAGATGTTGAATAACCCAGCGCAGTGAGTGTTAAGAGCAGAGTAGCTGAGCATTTCGCCGTCCGCTATCCGAAGGGTGAGAAGCCACGTTCCAAATACTTCTGCATCCAGGTGGTCAAAACAAGTGGGGGAGGGGGGGGGTATTGTCGTGCTTTCTAGTGAGGAGTGGCTTAACACGTCGTCGTAACTGCTTTTCAGAGAGCCCTTCGGCGCTACCCACTCGTTCTGCAAACACGCCACGTATTTAATGGGGATGATTAAGATAAACCCACGAGACGAAGCGACAGTAGGAATTCACGTATGCAGCGCGTGAGCTTGGGCTGACAGTGTTGTCACGAATCTGCTCAGCTTGGCGCCTTAATTTATCCAAACTGGCTGCGTGTGTGCCCATTATCGAATGTCTACTTATGCCGCGGACATTTATCTTGCAAAAGGCCAGAAACGACCGGTTGTTGTAGCGTCTCGCAATAATACTGAACGTTGTATGCTTTGTTGGACTCCAGCGATTTCGGTTAAAAACTTCAGGACATCCTGTCCTGTCGTAAGCGTTTCAAGCAACCCAATTTGTCCTGCAAAAGCTAGTGAATGAACAATGCGTCGCAAAATCGTGTTCCGTCTCGTTATCCACTGCATCGTAAAATGACCACATGAAAACTTCAGTCAGCCATGTATTCTTATTGTTTTTCGACATGGCAGAGGATTCTGTATACGGATTTTGCCGAATACAGTCCTAACTTTCGCCAAAACATTCATATCTAAGTGCGATCTGCACACCGCTGACGGTTCAGTAAGAAAAAGCGTTCGAAAGCGTTGACGAAGGTAGGCTCGCGATTCGTAAGGATGGCATAAAGTAAGCGAAAATCGTTCCCCACCACCATATCCCGAAAGGTTCGAAGAACCAAACGAGATCATCTTTTCCTTCCCCTGGTAGAAAGCACTGAGCTACAGGCAATATTTTTGTTATGGAGATAGCGTTTACATGGGTCAAGTCGTATTTGTCGCTTTTGAATGTTGCATCCATAATAATGACTCACAGTTCTCCTTGTAGAGGCGAAGGACAGATGGATGAACCCAACGTAGATACTTAAGCCGATGTGGCGAAGGGCTCACCGCGAAGCGATAGAAAAAAGTATGCGGACCTAGTAGAGAAACCAGGATTTTCAATTTCTCTGTTTCTCGATCTAGCCTTTGCGCTACAGATGTCTTGTGGTAGTTTTAATATGAACCGAGATGGGTATAACTCGAATTTAGCAGCTGGTATACCCGAAGCCGTTTGGCGTGAAATTAAATCCATCATACTTTGTTTTTCAGCTTGAATAAAACTGGTTTGAGAGCGACGTCTGTGAGCGGCACACGAACATCCCTAGAAGAAGGGTGGTTGTAAATTTCCCTGATTTGGCCAGTATAGACAATTTTCTAGCGCCCTCCTATCGTCATTTGAGAGTATATATTGATTCTCATAGGGCATCCCAACCTCTTCGATCCGCGTATAATCTGTTTCCGCTCGAAACTACGAGCTCTTGGGTACACTGAGGCTTCCCAGCTCGGTTACCCTCGAAGTATTGTGCACAGATCAGCTCAGTTCCATATATAAATCTGTAGTAGGTCGTGGAATAAACGCACAACTGCGGGAGCTGGCACTACCTAAAGCTTCTGCCTAGTGTATTGCTCTAGACTGACTAAATGACTTTTGTCTGTACTCTATGTATACGTACTATGTATACTTGGTAATACATACCCTGTATATATTGCCAGCTCGGGCCGGTCAATGCTGAACCTCACTCATCACTCGATGGTTGGCCAATCCTAAGATCAGCACTGCCGCCCACTGTAGTGGCTGGATGAGGCTACATGCCCCCAACCCACTACAATATCTCACGCTTCCGCTGTACACATTAAAATTGTGCTCTAGTGTCCACTGATGTAGAGCGACTTCTGCTTCGCCGTGAGAATTGCACACAACTGCCGAAGGAGATGGTATAACGTATACTTCTGCATTGCGCTGAAGTGCTGGATCGTATTTTTCACTGGCGTCAGCAGTCAGAAACCGCGGGACGACAGCATCTTCAAATGCGGGGCGTTCTTATTTCTCCTCTTCTTTTAAGAGGCCCTCTTTCTCCTCTTCGTCCAGTTGATGCTTCACAACCAAGTTCAATAAGTTGTCCAGACGACACTAGAAGATTGTGATTTCCCCGACGAAGCGATGCTTTCCACATCTAAATTGGTAGCCCGAAAAATCAAATTTGCAAGCTATATGCTCTCGGCATACACCCGACAAACTGAAATGGTTTCAATTGTCGTCGCTAAGAGGGAGTCTAACGCTGTTTCCAGCTGAAAATAGGAGTGTTGGTTTGATTATCCGAATCCATAAATAAAGTTTTTCGAGCTCAGAGTCTGCATCGCATCTGTCTGTGAATACACCGTCTTTCGAATGGTTTCGCTCGCTAGGATCACACAATGGCGAGACCGGATTAGAATGTACCACCATCAGAATATCCTTGATGTAGCGTTGAGGATGCGTACTCTCGTTGCGTCGTTGGTAGCATTCATGAAGTGATACTTCGAGACGCGTCGCTTATGTAGATGAAAGATTCAAGACCTATGAGCTGTTTTCGCTTGCAGGCTTTTCATAAACAATATCTACAATCTGTATTTCTAGCTGCAAAAAAGGATGAAAATCATAGCCCATGATTGAAAACCTAAAACAAAACCGTAAGATACCAGCCCCTGTGTGAAGAGGCCATCTCCAGCAGTACATACGAGTGGTCTATCAGTGCTTAGCATTGACACTGGCATTTGATCCTGAATCATATCCTACGCCTGACGCTACCGCCTGCGGCGGCGCACTTGCTGACGTATCTCGTGCGGACGCGTGCGGTTATACCAAACTTACTATGTTCGCTGGCCAAGAGCGGCCGTGACGTCGTGCTATCCACGACGACACAGACTTAGGTGAAGTATGTTTTATATTACTTTACGTACAGTATAGAACTTTGCGGAGAGGCGTACTGGCTAGCGTGAGGCTTTCTCTGTCTCTCTCACAGCTCAATTTGCGGCTCAGCGAATCCAAGAGGAGAGTCCCCACACCAATACTACAGCCCTGTCGTGGCATTTCGCTCGGCACTCACTGTGTTTACGTACCTCTTTTGATTGCCCTATTTGCTAGTGCTTCTTTTAGGGTAAGTCTGTTCTAATGACACCTACTCTAAGAATCGACCCACGCTTGGAGAACAGTCCAATGACGCGCCCTGCGTCATCTCAGGTTATGAACCCAATCATGGTTCATGGCTCTACAGCGGGCGCACCTGAAGTGGAAACCCCAAGTCCCAGCGGTATTTAGGCGAGTGGAAGGCAAGGAGCGCGTCCATTGGCTGATTATGTGTTCAACAAGGCGACTGGTCGCGGTGATGATGTGCTGTCACATGAAGAGGCCAAGCACCTTATCTGGTCGTTATCCGAAACTCAAGGTGGCCACTCATTAATGGAAAGGCTGCGTGCTCGCAGCTGCTAAGTTAAAGGCAGCCACCACCGCCATCAAAAAGCACGAGCGACGGTGGTGACTCCAGCGCAGGGCACAGCGTAGCCCATAGAAGCCTGCTAAGCATATTGAACAGCCAGAACCCCGGCGGCGCTACGACAACGCAGATTTCGCAGAGCAAACGAAGTCGCTGCGCAACACGGTCGACATCCGGCTCCCCCCGTTGTCGAAGAAAGAAGAGTACACGGCATGGATCAGTGAGATGCCGTTGTACTTCAAGGGCCGCCTATTGGGCGAGATTACCTTCGGTGCGGAGTGATTTGACTCTGTGGAGGGCTACAATAGGCCCAAGTATGCTGAGTGGTACAAGGCGAAGAAGGTAAAGGCTTTCTCAGCCTTAGAATTGTCGCTGTCGGTGGATGTACATACGACATTCAAGATCAACTTCATCCGTGATCAGATGGAGGCCCCGTCACATCTTTGGCAACGAATTACTAACCGTTTTGGGAACGAGTGCCGGAGTCAACCCCGAGTACCTACGGCGTGAGCTGATGGAACTTCTGCTACAGCCCAAAGAAGCTGTGAATAAGTACGTGCAAGACATTGAAGCTATGGTACGCCAGCTGCGACTAGCAAAGGGCGAGTTTGAAGAGTAGGAACGTGCAAGTCTACTAATTTCAAGCACGTGGTTGGTGTTATCTGATCTGGCACGAGAGCACTCATTTTTGATTAGCAAGCAGAATCGTCGGACCATGTTACTTGCTGAGGCGTTGCAGTGCCTGCCGCACTGCAAAACATTCAAGCAACCCGTTGTAGCAGCAAATGTCGCTGGTGGCGCCAAGAACGACGCAGACGAGTACCAGTCAAGTGAGCGATTTGAGTCAACATGCAAGCCAAGGGCATGCAGGCAAGCGCCAGAGGCAGCGCATGGGCAAGAACGCCGCCAAAAACAGAGCTATACCTGTGCTAACTGTGACCAGCATGACCGTTGGTATGCTAAGTGTACTACGAGCCATGACATGGAGCTGAAGCCTGCGTTGGTGCAGCGCTTAAGGAAGAAGGCCAAGAAACTGGCAGTATCGCTGATCAGCTCAGTGCGTCGCGTCCATACGACGCCGACGACTGGCGAACCGCGTCGCCTTTTTGAAAACGTGGCGCTGAGCCCGTCGCACGCAAGTGAAGGAGCGATCGGAGCAAGCTGTGAGAGAAGCTCGAAGTCGCCTTTCTACTCTCCGATGTCACCTGGGAGTGATACCAACGAGACGGAAGAACTCATGGCGGGACCAATGGGAGATGTGAGCGTATCAATGATGCCGCATCATTTGCAGCTACAGCCGGTTCAGAGTGTGCAAACTACTTAACCTGTGCAAGGTATTCCGCCCAGCCAGAGTATGCACCTGCTTAAGTCGTGCAAACTGTGCAAGGTGGTTAGCCCAGCCAGAGTGTTACACCTGCTCAATTCATGCAAGTTATGCAACCTACGCAACTAGAGCCACTACACTGTGTACTCAACGTGAAGTTAAAGTGTCGTATGGATGACAGGCACCAGCTACGGGCGCTGCGCAGCGCCAGTGGAAGGATGGAAATATGCAAAGCCCACCTCCAAATTGGGATACACTATTCTACTATTTTGGTCAAGGACTTTCGAGTGGATCGCAGAGACATATGGTTGAGTCAGGCCATGCGGTGGACCACATTGGGGTTCATATGTGCCAGGGGATAGCTACCAAGGTCGCCACGCGGATCCACGAGGATAGCAAGAGCCTGTACGACGGAGGATCGTATGATGGGTGGAGAGGACATAACAGACCATTTGACTGTATGGAAGAGAGTGGCCAGGAATAAGAGCCGTACGCGCTAAACAACGTTTATACTATGGGCGTGGCGACACGTCTTTTTTTGCCACCTCGGGAGATTGCTGGGCCCAGGGTCGCCAGTACGTGGTCAGTCACGTCAAGATGTCCATCTGGGTCTTGTTACCAAGGGCGTTCGCCAAATTGTGGACGCTCACCGGCTCGTGACAGTTCTCCACCTCGTGGATATGCTAGACCTCCATGGTCGCCATCGCGTGGACGTTCGCCGCCTCGAGAACGTACTGGACGGCGCTACGCACCGCCAAGAGGCCGACCGCCTCTGCGTGGCCCTTACAGTCGAGATAGATCGCCTCCTCAAGGGCAATCAACACTAGACGGCCCAGCGCAACGCAGCGCGGAGGACGCAGCCGGTCGCCACGTTGGATTTTTGACGAGTCACTGTGGACCTCAGCTCGAAAAAGGACGCCGAGGAGGCGAAGATACCCGAAGCAATGAGACCGGCCCCATTGGAGGTTTGTCGCATTGCGTTGCTTAGGGCACTGCGACTGGTGAATATGGTGTTACCGGTCGAAGAGGTGAGCCTGGCCATGGGCAAGACGCTGTGACAAAGGTCCGACGTTGTCGGTAACTGCTTTCGGACGTGATGAGCATATGCAACCTGTTGGAGGAAGCTTTCATGAGTAAATTATCGACTCTGGATCACAGGCCAGCATTTGTGGTGACCTGTCACTGTTTATGACACCATACAAGCCGGTGGGACCTCGCTACTGGTATACGGAGTACATGCTAGTTAGTGGCTCTTTCCTACTGCGCGCTGTCAATCAGGCAGCTAATGAGCTCGAGGATTGACTACTGGAAGAAGTGGTCTACACGCCGAGTGCTTAGGTGAACCTGATTAGTATGGGATACCGGCAGACTACCGGCAACTACAGACTGATGGGCTCGGGTTAGATGCGCAAGAAGACGGCGTGGATGTCTAAGCCGGGAACTACCTAAAGTTCAAAAAGTCACAGCATCCACCGGCTGCGAAGCAAAACGACAGCCATCCTGATGGTCATAGCTATGGCTAAGCAAGTTGTAGAGGACAAAAGACTTTGGAGATGTTGTATCAGCGCTTTGGACATTACACATGGCTGTGCTTCAGGTGATGGCAAATAATATGAATTTCGGGGTACAGCTCAACACGAAAGATCTGAACACCAACGAATGCATTGCCTATGTTGTGAGCAAGGCTAAGCCAATGAGCAAGCCACGACTTCCTGTCCGCTCGACTAAACAACTTGAGACTCTGGCCATGGGCATATGTACGGTGTATGTGGAGGCGGCAAGCAAGGCCACTATGCTCATGTTCATTGTAGACGATGCTATGAGACATAAGCGGGCTATCCTATTGAAACCTGATGATTCAAGGTACTTGGTTTATTTTGGAGTTACTAAAGGAGCTGGAGGCGCACCACAAGGTGTTGCATCTACGGTCGGACCAAGGCGGTGCGTTTTGCTGGAGCCGAACTGCATGAGTACTGCGTTCAGCATGGCATCATTCACGAACGCGTATTCTCCCCAAGCGAATGGGAGTGCAGAAAGGGCAAACTGGATTGTGTTGCCTCGTGCGCGAGCGCTGCTGATAGCGCCATATCTCCCTAGCATGGTGTGGGGTGAAGCCCTGCCGCACGTCGTGACTACACAAAACATGCTGCCTACCAAGACGTTGGAAATGGCGTCGTCATACGACATGCTGTACGGACGGAAGCTTCCTTTGAGTATCCTGCAAACCTGGGCTTGCATTGTGTATGTGCGAGTACCACCTGAGACAAGACAAAGAAAGGAGAAGCTTGAACCACGGGCACAAATGTGTATATTGCTTGGTTTCAGCGACTCTACAAAGGGTACACGTTTCTAGACCTATTGACCTGCTAGCGGAAGTCTCCCCAGAGCGAAAACTGCCGCTTCACGAGGAGTTCACAGTGGATGAAGTCTACGCGAAGCAACTACTGGAGAGCGCGTACCTGGACACGCCGCACGTGTTGCCAGAGAAGCCACCAGTGGTGATAATTAAGACGAGCATAAATACCTACGCTGTAGAGAGCAGCGACCATGTACCAATGAGCAAGGCAGATGAACTTCTGGGAGTTGAACGGTCTATAGACGATAAGCAGAAGCTCAGTGGGAGGACAGAGCATGAGGACTCGTCGACCGTCGAGCAGTAGGACGTAGAGAGGTCCGGTGACCATCGGAGAAGAGACCTGAGCCGATGAAGGCGACAAACAAAGACAAGCGCAAGGCGCGAAATAAACTTATTTAGGAGGACACTGGATTTGCAATTCAAAAATCTCCAGTCGATCCATGTATGATTCGACCGAGAAGGACGCAGAAGACACAGGTACGATTGAGCGATTACGTGGTGGGCCAAGTGATGGCGCACGACATGGAAGAGGACATCTCTTCAACCTACAAGCAGGCACGGCGGAACAGTAAGTTCTGTCCCCAGTGGCGGGCTGCGATGTTGGCAAAACTAGCGTCGTTGAAGAAGCACAATACCTGGCGACTTGTACCGCGGAGAAAGGCGAAAAGGTGTCAAGGCGATTACATGTCGATGGGTTTGCAGTGAAAAAGATTACGTCAAGCGGCTGAAGGTTCGCATCGTCATCCACTGAGTTAATCAACAATTCGGCATCATATACATCGAAGATTGTGCTCCTGTAATTCGCTTTGAGACTTTTCGTCGATCATCTACTTTGCTGTGCAGCGAGGATCAAGATACTCCATTACAACGTAAAGACGGTGTTTTTATACGGAGAGCTCGACTAGATGATGTGCATGGAGCAGCCGCCCAGGTTCTAGGTTGATGGACCGAGCACTGTATGAAGAGTCTCTATGGATTAAAGCAGGCGCCCAAAGTTTGGGGCCGGACTCTACATGAGAAGGTGGTAACACTGGGCTTTGAGCGTACAGACTCAGACTATGAGCTGTATGCGTTGAAGAAGGAGGGCGAAGTTAAGCTGCTGTTGACTGTCTACGTGGATGGCTTGTTCTTAATGGGAAACCGTGACCGGTGCACCAAGATTGCAGCTGCACTGCAAGAAACCTTCGAACTGACTATGACGGGTACTGTTAAGTACTTTCTTGGTGCCGACATTCTAAGTCGACATATTGGCTACTGTCAGAAACAGTAGACCGCTTAAGCTTGAATACTTAAAATATCTTTAAAAACGACAAATAGGCGTCTCAGATTTTGTTTGAAATATCCTAGTGTCTGTAAGCACGTCAGAGACGAAACGTATTTTTTATGGATTCCGGTCCTGTGCACGAGGCGGACGACGTTTAACACCCCCCCCCTCCGAGGTCAAATCGAGTTTTGCCCCCCCCCCCTTTAGCGTAGTCGATGGTGGACGACACCGAGAGCAGCTCCTTCAATGACCTACTCAGCGACGAAACCTCGGTGTCAATTTAGTTAGGGCAAGTAGAGCTGCCATCGATCGCGGTGTCGCTCTGACTCTGTTCGTTGTATAAATAGAGGCCGAAAGCTAGCGTTCTTAAATAGGAGACGAAACGAGAGTAAAAAAAGCAAAAATCCTCAAAAAGCATCAATTTCTCCTGAATTTTGTTTCGTATCGATCTGCTATAGCTCTCTAATATATACTGAAAGCTCTGAAGCGCTTCCATAATTCGAATTGCAACAAGTATGCTACTCTTGAGACCTGTATTGTCACAGGCTACTTTGTCTGCCACGAAGGACTATCTGCCGTACCGTGGGGTGGGCGCACTTCAGTACTTGGTGAGCACTTCGAGGCTTGACATTGCGCACGCCACGAGACATGCTGGCAAGTTCTGGCATCTTACGACCGCATGCACTACACGCAAGCTAAGAGGGTACCTCGGTATTTAAAGGTTACGTGTGATTACGGTTTGGTAAACGACATATGTAGCGGGCCAGGTATTTACTCCGTTACTTGCTTATACTATTGTGTTGAGGAAGCTCGCAATAGGACGACTGCGTCTTAGGTTTAAGAAAAAAATAACTCTAACTTTTTTTTTTAGGACCAAGGCCACAGCCCTGGCCAATCAAATACACGTCATAATCCAATTGGCTAATCCTGGGTCTGGCTCCCCATATATCAGCCAATGGCATGACAGCATTTCAGCACACGCTAGTCGTGTGCTAATGCACCTACTTATGTAGGGAAATCTACCTACTTATGTAATGAAGGGGCCCATTACATTACCCTTCCTCTTAAAGTTGCTCTTACGCGACATAAGCGCTGATAAAGAACATTGTAGAAGACTGCTGGACGGAAGAGGCGACACTCGCGACATTAGGCCACTGACGTATCAACAAGAGACACCACGCTCGGCAGCGAGCGTGCCATCTCAGACAGCAGCTTGGAGGCCACCTGCGCTGATGTCGACACAGGTGGGCTTTGAGGAGCCAGGTGAGGTTCTGGTGGAGTGAAGCTTCGACCTTTGGAAATGTCCTGAGGCACAACGCAAATTCTGCGACGTCGTGTCCGAGCGGGTGACGGAGCATGCTCACGCGCAGTACGCGTGAGTTCGATTCCCACGGAGATCAAACAACGCGACAAGCGCACGTTTAAGTGTTTCTGCAAGGAAACTCTGGCACGATGATCACCACAGACGCAAAGACTGAGCGCCGACTGGAGACCTCCTTGTGTAGTGCAAATATACACTTTTTGTAACAGAAATTAAAAAAATTAGCAATGATACTTTTAAATTCAGAGCTCCCCTGCTTAAACTGATAATGCAAAGCAATTTTATAAAAACATGCGACTCTTCACTCATTGGTTATAATTTCCTTTCGCCTGTCAAGTGCTCGGTAATTTGACTGAATTGCTCGACCACGCCACATCCCTGCCTCCCAACAGTCGTACAGTACTCCTTTAAGATAAATGACTCTCTATGTGACTGGTAGACAAACTTTTTGGGTTTAAAACAAAACCCAACACTTCCCTCAAAATGAACCAATTTCGCCTGCCGAAGACAAGCACTGCAAGATTAGGCTCGTGGATCCTAGAGTTTTAGCATCAAGCCAAGGGCGCAAAAACGGGGTGCAGTACTGTACTGTACGAAGATCCAGGTGCTTGCAACTCTTGAGCGTCAACAGCAACGACGTATTAATAATCATCAAACTCTCGCATCGCCTTGCAAATCGCTTCCGACGAACGAAGCTTCCTCGCTTCAGCTAGACCGCGATGGGGCTCACTATTGTGGATATCTCAAGCAATTTTCAGGCTGGTACAGTGTAGTTCCATCTTTGGCTCAACTTAAATGTGGTATTGGGATCCTTTTCCTTGTTCCCTGGATACTTTGTTGATGGCAAGGATCCCAGTGGAATTCCCAGCTGGCCGTTGGCATTCACCTTTGCGTGAATGGAAGTGTATGGCGAAGAAGCGTTTACGGCGCGAAGGAGCCCACGTGGGCGGTCGCTAGATAAATTACTTAGGTTGGGGCTACTTTACTGAGGGCTCTGCTCGTCTAGCTTCTAGTTCTATGGGGTCTGCTATCATTCACATGACCCGCTGGCGCTTAAGCGGGCCGCCACACGAAACAGTGGGTACCACGCAGCGCTCGACCTCGGTGACCTGATACTTGGCCCACAGTCGGCCGAGCATTGCCTCCTCCTGCTTTCGGCGGATGTAACTGCTGTGCGCTGGCAAGTTGGCGACTGCGAGTCTCTTGGGCGGGACCGGCGTGTGCTCGACGAACAGGCTCGGATCTAATTCGTTCAGGTACTCGTCGAGGCTGCGAATGAGCACGCGCTCATTGGTCGGCTGAGCGGTCTGTTGCTGCTGCTCGAGCTGCTGTTTGCGCTCCAGGAACTCCTGGATCTCCTCATAGTGGCTGCGAGAGCGACTGTCGTGCACGCCGAGTAGCTGGCTCGAGGCCTCATCAAGCCCGCCGACCTGTTCGCAGATATACCGCTGCACGTGGTCCATTTCAGCGCGGTATTTCTGCTCCTTAGCAGGTGATGCGAACTGCAGCGGGCGGCGCACAATGCGGCGCGTCATCGGCTGCGGCTTCAAGCTGCTACTGCAGGACATAGTGGATTTCGGTGGGCGTACGTACTGGTCTGCAAATAGCGGAATGCCACGGATCTGGCTGCGGAGCTGCTCTCAGCTCAGCACCAAAGTCCTACGACTGTTACCAGCGCTTCAAGCACTGCGATTTGCCCATCACCAAGCCAAAGACGACACGACGACGGCGTGATTCTTTTTTGGCTGCCTATTACACACTTGCATCTTAAGGGCTGGAAATGAATGTAACTGTATTGCTTTGATAAAGATGATATCAAACCATATAGACGGGTATTTGTTATTGAAGGGTAAGACCGTCACTCCTGCGATGCGTCATCTGGTTCTAAGAAATCGGGAAAAGTAGTCGAATTTTGAGTTTGAATACAAAAAACAAGCTCCAGAAAATCGGGATCAGATACATCTTGCTTCGAGCTGGATTATTATCGCAATGGCAGGATTTTGGTTCATGACAACGAACCAAAAACAAACGGTTGTCTTGACGTCGGCGGTGATCAAGAAACAAAGCCATCACGGGCTGTGGGCGAACAATAACGAACATGGGTTCAATCAGTGTCTATTGCTCAGGCAGATCGGATCGGGTTGCGGTGCAGCGCTCTGCTGAACGTTGCCCGACATGTGTGACTCCCACGCATTGATCGGATGGTTGCTGTCAATTTGACAGACCCTATTAGTAGCTCACTTCTCCTCAAATTCCTCGGTCGTTTCGCTTGAATCCCTGGCAAACACGCGATGGGGAGTCGACCTTTCCAGCTACAACTGCAAGCTTATGGCGTCGGATCACAGAGCGTCAATAATGGATATCGGATAGGCCTCCATTCAGGTCAACTAGCTTGTGCATAACTATTCACACGAATGCCGAAGATGTTATCCAACTGTAGTCAGAGTCGTATGTTTATTCGCGATAAGTACTGTAGAAAGGTCGGCCATACATGTAAGCTAAGTTGAATGTGTCAGAAAATGAAGTCCTTTAAGACGCCTCATCATTGGCTGAAAGTCGTTAAAAAGGGGAGGGGTTGGAGAAGTTCAATCTTGGACGTCTACGTCATGGACGGAGGGGTCGGCGGCGGCACCGAGCGTGCGCTGCTGGCGAGCGGCTTCTTGCTCTTTTCCTCAACCGTCGCTCTCTTCTGTCTGGAGCGCAAGCGACACCGTCAGCGCGTATGGCGCCAGCGTCTGACCTACAAGAAGCTGTCAAAATCGTAATGTCTTTTCATCCGTTTTTCAGTCATTCCCACTTGGAATCTTCCCATAATTATTAACCGCACCATTGCAATCCCTACTACAGATCCGACCTGGGAGCGTCTTTCGGTTTGGACATCGGTGCGTCGGCAAATGGAAGGGAAAAAAATCCATTGGCAAATTTCTGATTCGGATCTGGACTGTTGCTGCAGGTGGCACGTTGGCCAAAATCGTGTACTTCGAGCGCCACGAGGCCGGCAACGACACGCGTAAGCGGCCGCGCTCTCCATCGCTGGATGTGGCGGCAGGCGAGATGAATGAGTTTTTGCGCGAACATCACTCGTTCGGCACGACTGGCGTTCAAGACGTGAGACTGCGGATTCATTCCAAGACGCTCAACGGAGTGAGTTCGATGCAGCTACAGATGCGAGTGCTTGTAATAACAGTTCTTATCGGTGACTAGATCTTCCACTTTGTACGGTTCGAGAGCAACAAGACGCGGGACGCCATTGAGTTCATCACGAGCAACGGGATCAATCAGTCGTTGCGGATCTTGCCCTGCACGGGAGGGGGAGCTCACAAGGTTTGAAGTGTGATGACGGCATCTAGGTTGTGGGTATACCGGACTCATCCTTGTATCTTGTTATCGATCCAACCGGCAGTATGGCCCTGCATTCAATGGGATCGCTGGAATCGAGCTGGAGAAATACGACGAGATCGACTGCACCATTCTGGGACTGCACCTGCTGCTCACGACGCTGCCTGACGAAGTGTACACTTTTGAGGTATGAGATTGGTGTTTTGTGCTGGTCTGCAAGAGGAAGGAAACTGAGTCGTTGAGTCTGTTGCAAAACTCAGGTCGTGGATTTCAATTCATTGGCGGCGTCTCGGGTGAAAACCATTCGTACTGATACTGAGGAAGATGTTTACCCGTATCTGGTGCGTAGGCCAGTAGTTCCACAAGCCTGTGTTTAAAAACTAACAGCTATCTGTAGCTTGTCAGTATTGGTTTGGGAGTGAGTGTGCTATATGTCAAAGGACCAGGAGATTATGAACGTGTGAGCGGTAGCAGTATCGGTGGTGGCACTTATTGGGGGCTTTGTCGTTTGATGACCAACTGTGACACATACGATGAAGCCTTGGACTTGTGTGTCCATGGCTCCAACAAATCGGTGGATATGAGTGTAGGCGATATCTACGGTGGTGCTTACGACAAATTCAAACTTCCGGCTTCGACGGTAGCCAGCAGCTTCGGTAAAATGATTACAGTATCTCGAGAAAGCGTGAGCGACGCCGATCTCGCTCGATCACTGCTCGTCATGATCACGCAGAACATTGGCCAAGTTGCCTTTCTGAACGCGACTCTGTACAAGACCAAGAACATTTTCTTCGTCGGCAACTTTCTTCGACACAACAAGATTTCGTCTCGGACGTTGGCGTATGCAATTAACTTCTGGTCCCACGGGGCCATGGAGGCGCGCTTTTGCAAACATGAAGGATATTTCGGAGCTTTAGGAGCATTCTTGCGCCACGCAGAGGCTACCAACGCCCACGGCGAAGAGTTTATATCGGCGGCAAGAAGAGCATCCCGACAGTCCTCCTAGACACAAGACGATGTTAAAGTTTGAGTTTCTTGCAATAGAAACGTTCCAATTGGTTGTCAGTAACCATAGCTGCTCAACTGGTTCCACCACTACACGTTCTCAATATGCTTGAAGCTCGCGGCGTTGCTTTCAAGATCTGCGCTCAGGCCCGCGGCTTCTGCGATTCCGTTAGCGCTAGGACCCGCTCGAAACCAATCTAGGGCACAATCTTTGTTCTTCTGGAAGCACAAGAATGCCTCCACCATCGCCGGATTTTCTGCCAGTGCTGCCTCACGCGTAAGGCCTTCTGTGCGCAGCAGCACATTATGCACATTGCTTCGGACAGTCTCGCCGCTAGAGGACGCAGCCGGAAGCGACAACACCATTTCAGCATACGGCGCAATAAGCGGGAAGCGCAACTGGTTCGTTTTCCACCACGCCAACGGGTCAACGTTGCGTTCCGATACTGGGAGACTCAAAAAAGCGCTCAGCTCCTTTTCCCACGTCGCGACCATCTCACTATTCCCCTGGAGAGACGACTTGGATGATTCCGACGGCAGGTGAGAGAGCAGATCGTCATCTTCGTCTTCGCCGAGGGCCACAGTGTTGTCAGTAGGGCTGGATGGATCCTTCCCCAGCTCTGGCAACGTAGAGGCCGATAATCCAGTAGAATTGGAGGCAGTTTGCCCTTCAGACGTGAACATTTGACGCAGGAAATTTTTGCCAATATCGCAGTCGGTTTTGAACGACAGATAGCAGTATTCACGGTTCTTATAGCGCGGGTCGAACAGCGTCGCTGCGTAGCATACAGGTGGCAAGCATGCAAACTGATCACGCAGTTTCCTCGCCAGCGTCTCGAAAAAGTGTTTCCACATGAACGGTTCCAAGTGGGAGGGGACAGTCTCAGCTGCTGTCTGCGCTTGTTTCTCAGCATACGTCACTAATGCCGCAGCGATCGTAGAAATACTGGAAATGCCGTTCTTGTTCACTTCCTTGTCGCTGCCAGTTTTCTTGTTCTTTTCTCCTTCCAGCGCCTCCGAGTATCGAGCAAATGGTCGTAGTTTCTTCACTAGCAGCCCCAAAAACTCCACAGTAGTCGCAGACATGTACTCAATCAGATTCGCACTGGCGATCTGCTCCAGTGTGGGCAGTTGGTCCACGAATTCCCGAAGAAAATCATAGTACGACATTGACTCGAGTAGAGAAACCTCCAAGTTGAGCAGCGGACACACCTGGCTAAAGGCAAGGATGGCAGTCTCACAGTCTGCGAATCGAGTCACGAAATCGTCAACTTGATTTACCACGTTTGGGAACGCTTTGGTAAAGAAACTCGGAGTCAAGCATACACGCAGATGCTGCACCGCGGACGTCAGGAGGAGCGTGTTTTGCGCTGCACCAGGTGACGCAATTCGACCATCGAAGTTAACTGGGACGAAGAGCGACGGGAGATCGGCCGCTGTGAGCTGGACCTTCGCAGGTAGTTCATCCTTGATACAGGCAATTACTTTATCCTTGATACCCAGTCGTTCCAGGTACGAGTCGACGATGGCCTTAATCGTTTCCACCCCAGCTGATTCGTCCAATGCTGCGACGCCTACTGCAATGTCAAAGAGTTTAAAGTTCACACTAAAGTGAATTTTTACAGCCAGATACTGCGTCGGCTTGGGTTTCGTAGAAGAGGGGTGTTGCCAGAGCTCCAGCGACACAGCAACGCTCTTAGCTCTCGCTAGTACCATCTTGGTGGTCAGGAACACGCTTTCTTGCAGCAAGAGAATACTTTTCCCTATGGCTTCTGCACTGGGCAACGGCAGCTTCTTGTCCCCGAGCAACTGACTCACTACGTACTGCATTCCTGGCTTTGTAGCGAAGTTCAGTGGCAAATTATCCATCAGAGCCATTAAGGCCAAGTCTTGTGTGAACTGCTCCGTATTGACCTGGGCAGGCTGCACTCCATACCCTGGGCCCAAAGCCTCACGCTGTTCCCTGGTCATTGCCAGCCCCGCAACGTTTAGTGCTGGTGTGTAGAAAGCAGCCGGATTATCTCTTTTAAGAGCGGCGGTGAAGATACCAGGAGATCCTCCAGCCGCGGCCACAGCGGCGGCCAGCGCTTGAGAAGCTGCCGGCTGAGGATACATGGCTGCAGTGACGAATTCTGCGCCTTGGCCTGCGATGGCCTGTATCCCCAGCTTCTGGCGCTTGACATGGCGCTTCGTCTCTCGGTGTTCCTCGCAGACGTTGTTCGCCTGTTGGTGCACCGTGTCCGTGCGACCGGCTGTGCGCAGATGCGAGAGCAGGTTGGACGAGTGGTGGCCCTTGATCACACGCTGGCAAAACTTGCAGATGGAATTGCCCGACTGGTCCTTCTCAAAATACGACCACACGGCCGAGACGCTGGCCGGTCCATTGGCCAGCGGAGGAGCATGGCCTGCGGGCGTCGACGGCGCCGACGAAGTGGTAAGCGCAGCGGATGAAGCTTGCAGGAATTCCGCACTGGCAGCCGGCACTCGCTTGACCATCTTAATAAACCGGTACAGCACGGTAAAGTCGAAATGCCTGGTGAGAATGCTGGGGCTTTTCAATACAAAATTAGATGTCGCCCTTGACATGTCATCTCTCCTGTCAATAGATACACGTAGTAATCATTTGAGTATGCTAATATAAAGAAATGTAAAGATACCAGATGATGAGCTTGAATTGACCATTGCTTCATGCATCCTCCTTGTCTCCGCACTAAAGGTCGATAGGATTGAAGAATGTTGCGTCACATTTGCCACCGCCGCATCGGATTGATCGGGTGTCGAAGCTTTTCTGGTTGGTATCAGATTATGCATGTACTAGGGTCGTCCACTTTGAGTTCTTACGTGTTCATGCTTAGTCTCTAGCAATGCCGTCGGCTTCATTGGTCTGGGCAATATGGGCTTTCCAATGGCGCACAACTTGCTGAAGGCAGGAGTGGACGTGCTGTGTTTTGATGCCAACCGCGCCAACGTTGATCGCCTCGTGCTACTCGGTGCGAAACCTGCTGCTTCTGTCGAGGAGGTAGCAGCCCAAACAAGTACGATCTTCTCGGTGCTACCTAGGGACGAAATCGTCACAAGCGTCGTTATCGGAAATGAAACAAAGCATGGATCGGGTTTGCTGGCCAGCATGGCACCTGGCGCGTTACATGTCGGCTGCTCTACGATCCACCCGAACACGTCACGTACTCTTGATATCAAGCACCTTGAGGCGAAGACGAAATATGTTGCAGCTCCTATTTTTGCACGTCCTGACGGCATGGAAGCCATGCAAGCGAACTTCGTCGTGTCAGGCTCCGATGCCAGCGCTGTGGAGCAGGCGTCTCAATGGCTACATAAGTGCACGAATGGACGAGTGGCGTCGTTCAGCTCAGAGGATCCTGGCGCGGCGAACGCAGTGAAGCTAAGCGGCAACTTCCTCATTGCTTCAGCTATCGAGTCAATGGCCGAGGCATTGACACTACTGGAAGCGAACGGCGTGGATCGTGTGCAGGCCATGGAGTTCTACAGCAGCACGTTCTTAAAGTCAGTTATCCATAAAGGATATGGCCAGCGCGTGTCCGAGCGTGACCACCGTCCCGGTGGGTTTGCACTGGAGCTGGGCTATAAGGACCAACGTCTGACTCATCAATTGGCGATGGAGTCACAAGTGCCAATGCCATTCCTGTCCACACTCATCGATCGCTTCTTGAGTGAGCGAGCAAAGGGCCGCAGCGATCTTGACTGGTCCGCTATTGGTCTCGGTGTGTGTGAATCCCGTGGTGTAGACGTCTCGGAAGCCATTGACCGCTCTCGTGCGGGGCAAGCGCCAACACCACGCACAATGTAGCTTGGCCATCTTGTTGAAGGTTAATAATACCGGTATTATTGTTTTGCTGGATAAAATAAAGCCACCTTCAAGCAACATTCTTGTAATTTTGCCATCGCAGGCAAAGATGAAGCTGCTCAAGAAGCAGATCAACGAGAAGGATGGCGCCGGCTCAGTGGTGCTGCGTGCGGAGGAGCCAGAGGATATGTGGCACATCTACAACCTCATTCATGTCTCCGACTCTGTCAAGACCACAACGATCCGTAAGGTACGCAAGGGCGGCGTATTGATGCAATGATCAGTCGTACTTAAGTGAAATATCGGACGCATGCAGGTGGTGAAAGAAGGTGTTACAGGCTCCACTAGTAGCCAACGTGTGCGAATGACGCTGCACATTGAGGTGTGGTGCTAATGTGCTGAGATATGATCGTTCAAGTGATAAATATTGGATTTTGTGCAGGTTGAGCAAGTCAACTTCGATCCAGCTCTGTGTGTGTTGCGTATCAAGGGCAAGAACATCATGGAGAGTCAACACGTTCGGGTACGTTTGTAGTGCTATCAGAAAGGAATGAAATAATCCCTCCAACGACGTCGTGTGCCTGTAGTTGGGAGCTTACCACACACTTGATCTTGAGATGAACCGGGACTTCACTTTGACCAAAAATTGCTGGGACGTCATGTCGCTTGAACGTATTGAGATGGCGTGCGACATCACCAAGCAAGCTGAGCTAGCGGCAGTGGTTATGCAGGTTGGCTTAGCACACTTGTGCTTGATAAAGGGCGACATGACTGTCATCCGTGCCAAGATCGAGACGAGTGTGCCCAAGAAGCGTCCTGGAAACTCTGCCCACGCCAAGGGCACCGAGAAGTTCTATGAGAACATCGTGCGTTCCATCCGACAGCACATTGACTTCAAGCTCGTCAAGTGCGTCCTGCTAGCGAGTCCAGGATTTGTCAAGGACGACTTCTTTAAGTTCATGATCGAGCAGGCTGTTCGCCAGGACGACAAGCTCATTCTCGAGAACAAGCCCAAGTTCGTGCTGTGTCATTCTTCGTCAGGTCACAAGCATGCGCTCGATGAAGTGCTCAGTGACCCGGCGATTCAGATGCAGGTGGCGGATACCAAGGCCGTGGAAGACGTCAAGTGTCTGGAGCGCTTCTTCAACATGCTGCACATCGACCAGGACCGCGCATACTACGGCTACAAGCACGTTGTGCAAGCTAACGCCAACATGGCGATTGAGACGCTCATGATCACGGATGCTCTGTTCCGGTCGCAGGATATCGCCACACGTCGTAAATACGTCGACTTGGTAGAAAGCGTGCGGGAGAATGGCGGCACCGTGAGGCTGTTCAGTAGCTTGCACGTGTCAGGCGAGAAGCTCGGCCAAGTGAGCGGTATCGCTGCTATCCTGCGGTTCCCTATGCCTGAAATCGATGAGGAAGATCAAGACGAGGAGTCTGATTCCGAAGAAGAAGAGAGGGAGGAAGACAGCGGAGTGGGCGACCTGTCAGTCGAAGCTTTGAGTATGTAGAGACGAGATAAAATGCATACAAGGCACAGAGCCAAAAGAAATAAACGCTGCATCCACCTTAGTTGCCTGTGTTGTGCTGTACGACGAGGTTGGACACTCGTTTGTCAAAGGTCTGCGATGTCAGACGCTCGCCAAGCGGCGCGAAAGGGTTCGACATGGCGTTCACATAGAGACGATGCACCTCCGCGAAAAACTGCAATCGGCGGACACAGCAATAATTCAGTGAGTACCGTAACCTCCAGCGACAGCATATCAATAGCTTTTTAATGAAGCTGCTCGTACCGGTCTCAATTCGGATTCGCGCACTGGTGCGTCCTGCAGCACCACGACGAACTTGACAGATGTGTTGGTCACGTAGCCGTATACTCGGTAGTCTTCAATAGGACCCAGGAATCCCAAGTACATGTCGTCTTTGGAGCTGGTGATGCCCGCGCCGCGCAGTTTCTCCTCGATCACATCCAGTGACACATGCGCGATGTAGTGGAAGCCCAAGTCTTCGCCCTCCTCGCCGAACGTACGGATATACAGGGGGCTATTCTGCAAGACAGGTGATAATAGATAGCATTTTTAGCTTATAGTCGCTTAGCGCTGCAGCGACAGAGACGCACTTACGGCCGCGCCGATGACAGCAACGCAGGCGATCATAATGCGAACGAGCGACTGAGAGACAAATGTTGTGGGAATGTTACGCGAAGAGATGATTGGTACCATGTACCATTCTGACGTGGTCAAATAAGTTAATCTTCTTCATCTGAGTCGCGTGCTGTTGACGGAGGCGTGTACTCTGGAGTACCGTCATCTTCGGACCCCCGAGGGGAGCTCTCGTAGCTGGCCTCGCTAGTGTGCTCTGTTGTTTCTAATGGATCTGGATGATTTGACGTTATTTCAGGTGCTTCTTGATGCGTTGGCGTGGGGTCCTCCTGCATTTGAGGGCTTGGTGCGTCATCGTCTCCCTGTGCACTTTCTAGATGTGCAACTTCGTCGGCAATGTGTATAGGTTCGCTAGCGTCGCCAGTGTGTGGATCTAGGTTCCATACTGTGTCTTCAATTGCCTCTTCCCCGTCAGGAGAGTTAGTTTCGTCGTCATTAATCATTGACGCGGCCGCGGGTGCAGTTGGCTCTAAATTCCAGACATCATTGCTTGTGTCGGCGTCGGTAGTGGCTGCATCAAGATTAGGTTCAACCTGTGCGTTTCCAGCGCCAATAGAGAACTCGCTAACTCCTGCGTCATCTTCTAGAGGTGTTCTTGCAAATTGCACCAGTTCTTTGTTGTCGTCTTTATTCCCCACTCCGGATGATGCTGAGGTGGATTCCAAATTCCAGAAGTGTTCACCAACTTCCTTTTCAGCTGTAGATACAGGATACGAAGGGTTTAAATTTGCTTTAGCGATTTCGTTCGTGCTGCTTCCGGAGTTACCACCCAGAGGCTCCTCAGAAGCATCACGATGAGCACCAGGGTCGTCTGGGTTTGAGATTATCTCCGCTACGGGCTCAGGATTTAGATTCCAAACAGGCTCGTTTATTGTGTCGTCACTATTGTTCTCCTTTGTAGCTGCTCGAGCTGGATCTGACGAAGGCATCGGGTTTAGATTCCAAACGTTCACATCCGTGCTGTGCTCAGTAACTTTCGATTCTCCCTCTTGTACTGCGTTCGCTGGACTCTGCACTTCCACTTCATGTGACGTTGCTGCGTCTACAAGTTTCGCATCAGTAACAGCGGAAGAATTGGGGTCTAGATTCCAGACATTGCTTGTGTTTCTATCCTCATTTGAGATTGATTCAGCATGTTCCAAAGGATCGTCCTGTACGTGATCTTCCTCATCGCTAAATGCATCGTCTTCAAATGAATCTGAGCCACCAGCATAGGGATCTTGATTCCACACAACAGCTTCGTCGTTGGTTCCGATTTGTTGACTCATTTCAGTATTTTTCCGATCAGACTGGTGATCGCTCTGTGGATTCGGATCCACGTTCCAAGCATTGTATTCACCTCCCGCATCTTTTTCTTTGGAGAATTCATCAAAATGCACTGAATCGTCATGTGCACGAACCTCATCATCGCTATGGACTGATACGTCGTCTATCGGCTCATCCGAGCGACCTTCTCGGGGATCTAAATTCCACACCTCCTTATTAACAACGACTTCGCTCGGTATATCTGCTTCTGTCGCAGCTGCTGGATTAGGATCTGCATTCCAGATTCCAGGATTTGTGATATCCTCGCCGTTACTGTCGGTTCGTTGATCAAGCTCGACATTATTGTTTTTATTCTGAGGACTCGGATCCAAGTTCCAAACATTGTATTCACCCACAGAGCCCGTTTCTTTGGCGTTGTCATTCGTACCATCATCATTGTCATCAAACTCATCATCCTCGTACGTCTTCTGCGTATCATGATCGTAAGCTTTCCGAAAACCTTCAGCTTGGTTTCCCACTTCTTCCCCCGACACACGCTTTTCAGCAGACTCAGCTTGCTTAACGTTATCACCAGCTTCCTCTACTGTAGTTCCTGGACTGACATCAATATCCTTATCGGTCGAGTCGACACTCTTTTCTTCACTATAGCCTGCTTCACGTGAAGTTATCTGTTGCAGCTCCGATTTGCCAGGGTCTACATCGCCTTGTCCTGAGTCATCGAGATTATTCCTCCGTACATCTTCATCTGTACCAGAACCCGACATCTTAGCCGATCCATCATTTCTCTCCTCAATTTTTGTAGTGAAATCCCGAGACCTAGCACTATCGCGAACTAGCTCCTTCCTTAATTCTTGCTGTTGACTGGCTTCAAGCCTCCTTGCTTCCCTAGCTGCTCGAATATGCAGGTTTTCCTCCAACTCGCACTCAACTTCCAGCTGGGCAAGACGGACCTGCTTGTAATATTCAGCCTCGAGTGCTCGTCGACGCGTTTTAGTGACAAATCCCTCTCGTCGCTGATACTTGGTAAGTGGCACCACACGAACTTGACCTGTAGCTGTCTGCGTGAATGGCATCCTGTTAGCACTCAAATCAGTTAAGACAGAAGCGTTTTGTCTGATTTCTTGACTTGTATCTTCAGGCATGCCCAACGGATCCAGCTTGGGTTTCTTCGACAAGGTACTAGTGAGGCCTCCGGTACCTTTAGGCACAGCCGAAACTTTAAGTTTGCCAACAATTGCAGTCGCCGAGGATGGCGATGTCGCTAACTTTGCTCGAAGCCGCTCGATCTCTGTATGACACTCTTCGATCTCAATCTCCAGTTCCTGGAAGCGAAGAAATTTACTATCCTGCACGTCAGTGAACAACCACGCAACATCGAATGGAGTGCTTTACCTGCTGTACTTGAGTCGGTCAAGCTCTCGCCTCCGTTCCTCGGCCAGCGCCTCAGACGTCGTAGCCTATCTAACCAGAGTCGGGGGCATCATATAACTGAGGATCACTGGTATCAATTTAACTGAGCCGTACCCTTTGTATACACTCGGAGACTAAGCGGTCAACCAGCTCCTGCTTGCGCGTTTTGGTTGTCTTGGCGTCTTGTGGGGACCGTAGAATGGCAAACGCAGCTTGCAACTAGCAAAAACTTGCACATTAGACACCACAGTTTTGTTGATGATTACGACTGGGTGTCGTACATCTTTTTCTTTCTTGTGCAGTGTTTCCTCTAATCTGCGAGATGCAGTTTTCAACTGAAGTATCAGTGCATCCTAGACACATAATAGACCTCTCCGTGTTAGCAAGACAATTCGGTACAGCATAGTACTGTATGAACAGACCTTCTCTGCTACTTGTCGCTTTACCAGCACCAGTTCCTGCTTGGTGTTTTCCCATTCTCGCCAACCATCGTCCAGCTACACAATGATCAGTATACTACAGTAGTAGTATCAATATTCAATATTATTTACCTCTATCTGCTGGTACGGTGTCACCTGCGAGTGGCTAGTGCTGTTGCCACGCCGACTCATTAACCGCCTTGTCATTTTGAAGAGTCAATTAATTGCCCTACGTCGTTTCGCCTTCCCTGAAATGTAGCCATGTTGAATTGATAGAAAAGCTTGGCTTGAAACGTCGCGATCTGCGTTCATTCCGCAACAAAATAGTCAGCGACGATGGGCGAGGCACCGAGTTGGCAGCACATGTGGGGCGCTAAGGTCAAGATGCCCTGCGATATGGAGGACGACGTATTGGAAGACGCGATCAAACACGTCACGTCACGACTGGGAAAGTTCGACACCGAGGAATGGGAGAAGAATGGTTTAGCGGTGAGTTTGTTGCGTTTACAGCACTGAATTGCAACTTCTAGTGACGTAGTCGTTGTGGTTGGTAGGTATGTGAGGAGATCAAAGCTCATTTGGACGAGGCATGGGATCCTCATTGGGTGGTGTGTATCGGTCGCAACTTTGGCTCATTCGTGACCCACGTGACAAGAAACTTTGTCTTCTTTTACTACAACGAAAAGGCCGTGATGATCTACAAAGCAGGGTAGCACCAGCAGAGCACGCTAAACACCATATACTCTTTATAAAGCTAAGTTACTAGTGCTATTCAAGTTTGAGCGGAATATGAGAAGAATGGTTTAGCGGTGAGTTTGTTGCGTTTACAGCACTGAATTGCAACTTCTAGTGACGTAGTCGTTGTGGTTGGTAGGTATGTGAGGAGATCAAAGCTCATTTGGACGAGGCATGGGATCCTCATTGGGTGGTGTGTATCGGTCGCAACTTTGGCTCATTCGTGACCCACGTGACAAGAAACTTTGTCTTCTTTTACTACAACGAAAAGGCCGTGATGATCTACAAAGCAGGGTAGCACCAGCAGAGCACGCTAAACACCATATACTCTTTATAAAGCTAAGTTACTAGTGCTATTCAAGTTTGAGCGTCCACTTCAACTCTTTCATCGACTTCTGATTGGTCGAAATTTGAATTTTCGCGACAGCCAACAGTTTTTGCCACATTTTGCCATTTGAGTAGCCATGGCCACGCACGTCGCCAAGAAGATGAAGGTGGAGCACGAGCCCAATGGAGCCAACATCAAAGGTGACGCGGCAATGAAGACAGAGGACTGCAATGCTAGTGACAACGAAGAAGACTCGGATGACGAGACTGGAACGTCCGCTATTGCCCAGTTTCAAAGTGAAGATGTGAGACGGTTGACACTTTTTCTTTCAATAAATTGCGCTTATCCTGCTGCTTTTTCGTACATTCGAATAGGGAACCAATGTGGGACCGCAGCTGGAGATTCCGATGAGCTCCAACGTCCGTCAGATGGAGGAGCTGGTGAACGAGCTGCTGCAGAACGGCAAGAACCGTGTGCCGTACTCACTTTTCATAGGTGAGACGGAGGTGACGACGTCACTCAAGTCTACGGTCGAGGAACTGGTGTGTGGGCAATTTAATATGCAACATCGCTGCTAAAATCATTGCAAGTACTGACTTGTTGTGATACTTTTATTCAGAAATTGTCGACGGAGACTGCGCTGACCATCACGTTCCAGCCACTGGCGGCATTCCGTGTGCGTCCGGTCACTCGTTGCAGCGATACATTGCAGGGACATTCGGAGGCTATTCTGCACGTGAGCTTCAGTCCTGATGGCAAGAGATTAGCTAGTGGAGGAGGCGACGCCACCGTGCGCTTCTGGGACACCAACACGTGCATGCCCAAGCACACTGGTCGTGGTCACAAGAACCACGTGCTGTGTACGGCCTGGTCGCCGGATGGAACGCGCTTTGCGTCGGCTGATCGCAATGGTGAAATTCGTCTGTGGGATCCGCTGACAGGTAAGCAGATCGGTCAGCCCATGAAGGGCCATAAGCAGTGGGTGAACTCGCTGACCTGGGAGCCCATGCACCGCAATGCCACCTGTGAGCGCTTCGCGAGTTCGTCGAAGGACGGATCGATCAAAGTGTGGAACGCTCGTACAGGTCGATCCATCGCTTCGTTGTCGGGCCACACGGACTCGGTGGAATGCATTAAATGGGGAGGTGAAGGTCTGCTATACAGCGCATCCCGTGACCGAACAATTAAAGTCTGGGCGATGGAGGGCGAGCACGTGGGCAAGCTCGTGCGTACACTAACTGGTCATGGTCACCGTATCAACACACTGGCACTGAACGTGGACTACGTCTGTCGTTCGGGTCCGTTCGGTCACAACTCCAAGAGCTTCGCGTCGCGTGAGGAGATGCAGCAGGCAACACTGAAGCGGTACCAGGAGGTGCGTAAGGGCCAACCGGAGCGTCTGGTCTCTGGATCAGACGACTTCACGCTGTTCTTCTGGGAGCCATCGGAGAGCAAGAAGCCACTGGCGCGTCTTACAGGCCACCAGCAGCCAGTGAACCACTTGAGCTTCTCGCCCGATGGACGATACTTTGCCAGTGCTAGCTTCGACAAAAAAGTTAAGATCTGGAACGGCCAGACGGGCAAGTTCATTGCCACACTCACAGGCCACGTCGGCGCTGTGTATCAGGTATGTTGGTCCAGCGACGCGCGCTTGATCGTGACAGCCAGCAAGGACTCGACTGTAAAGGTGTGGGAGCTCAGTGAACCCAAGAACGCCAAGACGACACTGTCAGGTCACGCAGACGAAGTGTATGCGCTCGATTGGAGCCCCAACGGCGACATGGTGGCCTCGGGAAGCAAGGATCGCACCATTAAGATGTACGTGGAGCTGCTCGATGCTGTTTGGAGCAGCCAGGTCACTAATTTACCTCGTTTCTGTGTGTGTGTCGTGAACAGCTGGAAGCACTGAGTAACAGTTTCAATAGATTTTGCACTGGTAGAGAGGATTTCGTACTTTAACGAGTACGCGCCAATTGATTCCCGCCATCAGCGTCACTTCCGTTTTAGCGCGAGGCAAGCGCTGTAAAATTAGGTCCAATATGAAGCGGTCACGCGATGAGACCACTATGGAAGACTTTGACATGGATGTCTTGGGCATGACACCGCCCCCTTCGTCTCTATGGGCCTCCATGTCGCCCTGGAAGCCGCCACATGCGTCTGCCAAGCGCTGCCGAGACCGCTCCGTACCCGTTGGTGCGTGGCTCAAACCCTGTTGAGATTCATGTTTAAACACTGAGACTGACTATCGAAACGCGCTTTTGCGCAATCTTCAGACGCGATGAGCCGCATGATGTCTGCCGCCATCACCAACGCGCGCATCAAGAAGCACAGCAGCATCGGTCGTCTTTTCGCGGGCAAGTGCGAGACGCCAAGCGCCTGCTGCGCCGTGTGCGATAATACCAAGCGTCAGTTCGATACTAGCCAGATTCAGCGCTGCAGCCACTGCGAACGGCAGATGGGCGACTGCTGCCGCCGTGAATGCGACTCATGCTACAACGTCTTCTGCTCGGTGTGCTCGACACTCAACTGCGATGAACAGTTCGACCGCGTCTTATGTCTGTCGTGTAACGAAGAGCGTTAGATGGCTGCTGGAACTGCCAATTCGGAGCTCTAAATTGTTTTAATTCTAAAGAAATGCATTTTTTTATAAAGGTATTTAAGAGTGAATTAACTAAACATGCCAACTCGTGGATCGTCATGCAGGAAACTGCGGACCATCTCGTATGCAATGGCGGGCTGGTCATGAGGAACCATCTAATACACAAGAGAGCTTAGTGAATGAGTGCAGGGGAAAACGGGATACCGGTATGTACGTACGTGGCCGGCATTGTAAACTTTCATGAAGCTGAGCCCATGAGAAGACCGCACGCGACCGATGCTTCGACCGTTATACTTTTGTTCATTGAAGGCTGCGGAGCTGAATTGAGCTTGATGTTTCCAAGACAAAGCGCGCGTCCACAAGTCTTGGGACATCCAATTGACGACAGTGTCGGCGTCACCACCGTAGACGAGCACTCGAACGCCGCGTTCAAGAGCTCGAGCGACGTTCGACTCGCTCTCCTCCAGTTGATCCATTTCTGCTAATTGCTGGAGTGCTCCGGAAGAACACAATTTCCATTCATGAGGAGCTTCACCGAAGTAAGAACTTGCAGCAGGGGTGTTGACAAAAGCCTGGAGACGAGAAAAGCGATAACAGAGTTGAAGAGCGTCGTCTTGATGGCACTCACGTCGTATGTCATATGCGTTCCGACCAAGACTGCAGACTGAAGAGGAAGTTGCTCCTTCAAAGTTTGTGAGGCTTCGCAGAGCCTCACTGCAGTCAGAACTAGCACCTTCAGTAGGTAAGTGACGTAAGTTATTTCCCTCTCTGCATTTCGAAAGCGCTGATTCGAAGTTATCGCGAAACGTTTGGAACATTATTTCGTTTGAACCAAGGAAATCGTAACCATACTCGTTGACTTTGAAGAAAGGGATCACAGACTCGACCCAAGCTGTTGTGGACACGACGCCGTTCCCGATGGCTATTCCTTTCAGTGTTGGAAGTGAGCTGTCGTCGATCAATCTCAAAGCCAAGTCTGGTACGTAGTGCCCGGCGAAACTCTCTCCGAAAATGTAAAAGTCGCTCACTCTGAGCTCTGGATGTTGCTGGTAGAATTGGTGGAGAAACTCGTGTATGTCATCCGCTGCACCGTCAAGTGACCAAGGACGCGTAATCCCACGCTCTCCATTGCTGTATCCTGTGCCTTTAGGCTGGTCGAGGTAGACAACATTAGCAAGCCCAGTCCACGCGTACGGATTGAGTGAGATTGTGTCGGTCTCGTCGTCAAAAGAACAAGGACCATTCTCAAATAATAACGCGACAAGCCCAGAGCATCCAGGACCACCTGAGAGCCACAGAATCACAGGAACATTCTTTCTTTTGGCGGACGATTGGTAGTACACATAGTACAGACCGTTGAGCGTACCGGTCTCTTCGGCTAGATCCTCTCCACACAGCGACGTTGACGAAGGATATTCATTACTAAGAGCACTCGCTTGGGCGAAGAGGCTCTCACCACCTGACAACATGCAACATCGCGCTAGTATCGTTACTAAGAGCAAGCTCCAAGCCTGGGGGTGCATCTTCGATGGTGCGAATGCAGACTTTGGGTCACTATGAAGTCGCGACCTTTTGTGTTTGGAGGCAGCATAAGATATGAGAACACGTTACGCCGCCTTTCGATAATATCGATTCAGAAGTAAACCGAATCCATGATGGCACTAAGAGGGTCGTAAGTGAGCACAAAGTCTTCCTGCTGGAAGTCAAGGGTCTCCGGCTGCATCCCCTCCGGTGGCTGGAGATTAGCGAGTTGGTTTGAGTTGGTCCACACATCTTGAGCTCCAGCTGAAATTGGACGAGCTGTAGCCTGAACTACAGCACGGTCCTGCACCTCAGCACTGGGAACACCGAGTGTAATTGGTGGCATTCGTGGGTCAACGGATGCACCTCCGAGTTTAGCGTGTTTGACAGCAGCTGCCGGAATTGTGGTTTGCTGTGTCTTCTTGCTAACGGATAGCTCTTTCGTACTAGTCTGCGAATTATTCTGCAAGCAGGTGCTGTTGAACCTGAATCGATCTAACGCACTGATAGCCATAGTCTGGTGGATGGTCTTGGACTTCTTCAACTGTCCGCTGCCTTGATTTCCTTCGTACGGACGCTTGTACCTGCGACGATGGTTAGTTCTCGGTTTCTCCTGCGTTCTGCGGTCACTTTGTGCTACTGAAGATCTGTTAGATAGTCTGTTCTGCTCTCGAGGTTTTTTGTCTTCCCACTGACTCGTTCGAAGCGTTGGGATGGAAGTCTTCAATTCATCCTGATGCTCTTTTGCGTTTGTCGCCATCAGCGAGCGAGGATGGTACAAGTCTCTCTCCTCTGTCTGCTGCGTGTGTTTGACTTTCTGCAAGTATTGATCCATTCGCTGCTGCTTAGCATTTGTCTGGTGGTTTGTCAGTGTCTTGATGTAGCGGAGGATCCTGCTGTCTCCACTGGGAGACACAGCCCCCCTCTCTTCCTGGCGACTTGGGGCTTGAACGGCGCGCTGCACCGCTATATTCTGCTGCCAACTCATCGTAGCTCCACAATCTGCTCAGACACATACGCAAGAAGAGCGACACGAGGGATGCGGACAAAATGTAGAGTGATGGTCAGCTTCAACTTAATTTTGAAATATATAAAAATAAACCAGAAATGTAAAAATAAAGTCTATGCACTTCAATTTATCTGTTGAACCATCTCTTCTTCTTGGACTTGTGGCGACTGTACACCGCCGCAGCGCGACGTCCTCGTCGGGAGATCGTTAGCGACGTGAGCGATGAGTTCGGCGCTGCAGACGACGGCGCTTTCCACGAATCCAGTAGAGAATAGCGTCGATCCGAGTTCACGTTGCTCATGCCACTCATTCCACTCTGTCGACTCAGATACGTTGCATCTGATGGCATCTCGGTCGATTGGTCGCGTCTTCGCGTTGTTGGCGCTTGCGAGATGAAGTTGCTGACGTTGATGTTACTCATGGGGATGTCGCCTACAGCAGTCGGCGCGACGCCATTTCCATTAACCTTTTTCACGTCCACATCATCAGGTTTCAAAGGTAAACTCCCACGACGCGGTCGACTATCGAAGATATCCTCGTCATCGTGATAGTCGTCATACTCGGCTGCCTTTTTGGAGTGATACTGCGAATCAATCGGCTCGTATCGAGCTCCTAGCGTCGAGTAACGTACCGACGCGGGCGATGGCAGTGGGGAATCACGTGCAACTTCGCCCTTGTACCGGAAACTACGAGGAGCTACAGCTTCTGTCAACTCGACAGCGCCACCAGTGAAGTTGATACTCTTCGGAGGAGCTTGGATAAACGTCGCGTCGATGTCGATCTCACGATCGTCTGGTACGCCCTTGATATCAACTCGAATAGAAGGCTCTCTCTCGACATCCACGTTGAAGCTTCGAGTGTCGATGTCTCCTCTTGCTCCATCCACATCGAAACTTCGTGTACTCATGGCGTTCGGATTGACAGACTGGTAATTTGTACTCACGGTACCCACCGATGGCTTCGAGTCCTGCTGTGCAGTCTTGATGGAGTTGCGCAACATGGACGGTCTGCTTTCCAGTGTGAAGTTGTGCCAGCGCCCCATAAAGCTGCGTGAGATCTGCTTCAAGTGCATTTCCTTGGGTTCTTCCGCATGAATGATACGCAGTACTCGGTTCACGTTGGAAAGAAGAGAGGCATCGATCTGCTCCTTGTTCTCCACGAGTCCTTCTAGGAACGCCAGCATTTGCGGATAATACTTGAGGTCTTTTAACCAGTACTCGGGATCATCGTTCGTCTCGTTCTCCGTTAATGTCGTATTACGCGCTTCTAAAACCCGACGAAGAACCTTCATTAACGACGGAATATCCGGGTGTTGCATGGTGATGCGGCATGTAAGCAGCTCCACGAACTCTTTCGACGTCATATCGGGGAACTGCACTAACCGTCGAGCGATACGCAGCACGCAACGGTACGGGAAACTCGTGATCAAGTGCTGATTGCAGTGACGCACCAGCTTGACGATCTGCTCTGGTATGCGATTGTTAGCGATGCTTTCATCAATATCCAGGGACGCTCGTAAAATGTGCGTCATCGCCATCGTGTACTTGTCAATTTCATCAGCCGCAGTCTTGAGGTTCTCCGGAGGATTCTGCAGATCAAACCTCATCAGTTCATCCAGTTGAGTTCTCCACAATTGGAACAACAACTCCAGATTGTATGCTGGATTCGTGAGCCTCTCTGGGTCTGGACGAGACAAGAACCGATCAAGGTATAACCCTGCCACGAAGTTTTGAGGCAGAGGGATGAAATCCGTCTCGTCATCGAGTAAAACCGTGTCTCGCTTGGCAACTGAACGCTCCACGCGATTGCGAACAATCACTTGGTCCAGCTTCTTACGGACTTCAGTACGTCGGTGGGAATCCCAGACCAAGTCGCTCTTTTCGTGGTTGTCATCGAAGAACCGCGTCGCTTTGCTGGGGTCCAAATGAACCTGGTACACGATCGGGTACGGGAGAAACCTGCACAGTCCGCTGTACATCTTCTCTCGTAGCTCCAAGTCTTTCATCAGCAGAGCATACAGCACTTCAAAAGCAGGTTCACGTAGAGCTTCAGCTCGCAGGAAATGTTCATGGAGAACATGTTGTCTCGTTTGAAGCGCGACGCCCAAGATCTCGACCCACAGTCCACTATCTTGTACGTACTGAGCAACTACGAGACACGTATCACACAGCTCAGCCAAGCAGGACAACGCGTAGTAAGCTTGCTCGTATCCGAGATGATCCGTGATAACCTGAAGACACCACGTGAACTGGCAAAAAGGAGCCAACATCCGCTCCAAGTTGCACTCGAAGCCGCAGATTTTGTTGAGAATCAGCAACGCCATCTCTTGTCGAGCCAAGTAATCCACATTTCCAAACTCCGTCTCCATCGCAGTGGGGCCGTCGTTGGAGTCAGTTTTGGCTCTAAATCCATACGTCGACAGTGACCGTCGAGACGATATCGAAACGGCCGCTTTGGCTTTATCATTACCGTCAAATGGCAGCAAATATCTGCCCAAAGTTGCCACTGAAATGGAGGCATTGACTGCATCCTCGTCGTCCACATGTTGCTCCAGACACTCCACAATAGCCGGTCGAAAGGCAGGCAAGTCGCAAAGAAGACTCAAACAGTCCAACGCTGGCATTGTGTCCGAATAAATACCGAGCTTGGGGTCTCTGTTCTCGTTCAGAAAGCAAAAGAGAGATTCGACAAAATCAACCGCTGTGGTCGGGTACAGCGTATCTTCCGTGATAGCTTGGAGACCGTCCTCTGACTTCTCCAGCAATATCAGCAGATAAATTCCTCCAACATACGGCTCGGAGCTCAGGCAATCGTACATGTAGTGAGTGGCACTTTCCAAGAACGACACCTCGTCGCCATTCGGATCCGTGCAAAACTCTTCTGTAAGTTGAGAGAGTTCAGCTCGCGTGCTTTCGTTCCAGATGCAGGTCGGTTCACGAATATCAGACAGCAAAATAGTGCAGAAGTCATGCCCATTAGGCTTCTCCAGTCGATCCAGAAAGTCCATCGGAAGAAGATTCGCCAAAGCTTCAAGTCCAGCTGATCGACTATTGCCATCGGGTCCCAACGCCAGCGCTCGAAGCGCTCCGAACGCGCTCTCCAACATATCCTGCTCCTGTTTCGCCAACGCACTGGTACTTGTCTGCTCTGCATCGAAACTCTCGGCCGACGCTAGGATCAAATACAGACCTTTCCAGAACACCCGCGTGGACGCCATGATATGATGCTGCAGCTCGTGACTCCGACAAAGCGAAGACGCGATTTCAAACGACATTTTCTGGATATGCCACGGTTGGATATTCTCGAACGAAAGGATGACATCGTCTAGCAGCGAATATACGCGCTGGGCGTGTCTGGACTTGCCCGTTCCGTTCTGAGACGTGTATTCCGTCGCAGTAAAGAATGATGTGTTGTCATCGTCTCCAAAGGTGTTGAAATCGAACGCTCTCGACACTGGCACATCGTTGGACGGCGTGGGTCTACTGCTCTTTAGCAGCGACTGCACCCCTTCTTCCGATGTTAAGAGCAGCTTCAGAATTGAGAACATGCTCTCTTTCGCTGCCAAGTCATGACCGTATGCACATCTCTCCACTAAGTCGAGCATCACGTCCCAACTACCTTGGACGGTAACTAGAAGTGGGCCATTTTGAGGCGCAACGGAGAGCAGACGCTGCAAAACTTCCATCGCCAGGCCACGGAACTTGGACTCTTTCGCCGATCGAGATGACAACACGCGGATAACCAAGTCAAGAGTCGACGACTCGTAGGAGAAAAACTGGAAGCCGTACTTGTCCAGCAACTGCAGTTGTGACTTCAAGATCCGCTCGATGACATCCGATGTCTTCCCACCGCCAGCTTCGTTCTTGTGTTCTAGAGCAGCACATAGAGAATCAAACGCTTGGCGAACTGCAGACACTTCGACCTCTCGTCTACACAGCTCTCGATACCGCGAACGCAAATCTGAAGACGAAAACGTGATATCCTCGCTCCAGCCGAAGAGTTTGTACGCGTCTGAATGGTCCGTATCGTCCTCCACGCCATCTACTTGACGCCGTGCCAAGTATCGCCATTTCTGCTCAATACTTTTCATCATAAACACCGGATCGTCCACTTCTTCGGCATCTGAGTTCGACTGGTTAAACGTCGACAGATAGAAGCCACTGCAGTAGACGTCGCCTGATAGCTCCAGGTACGAGATCGGAGGGATGGGCGTGTAGCTGTACTTCGAAGTGACACTCCTCTTCAAATTCTCCTTGAACTCACGTAAGTGTTCGTCCAGCATCTCTTGTAAGTGTAACCTCATCGGTGCAGACCACAGCACCCGCTTGTCACGCGTACGACCAGTGTACACGTCAGCGAAATTCTCAGGGCTCTCCGTGTCCAACACTCCGATGAGCGACTCAGGCAGCATGTCTGTCAAGTAGCTTTGCCCCACATATCGCTCCGATGATCGCTGGATTCGATGGATGCGCTTGAGTAGTGCTGCCTCGGGGACAAAGGCCGGTACGTTGTTGTCACCTCTGGGATTCGCCACGGTTGACAACATGAAATAAAAGGCGCCATACTTGTACACTTCCTGCAGCTCCTCGTCGCTCAAAGACATCAGCATCTCACAGACATATCTCCGTACGCTCGAGACATTCACAAGCAGAAGCTGAACTAGCAAGGCTAGCGACGACGTATTTGCGACCACAGTATTCACCAAAGGAGGAGGCCACAGCTGCTTGTTCACAACCGAGGCTTTGCGCTGGTTTTTCACCATAAAGTTCCTCAGAGACTTCAACGCGAATGCTGCGCAGCTCGTGTCGATTGGCTCGTCCGTCAGCTCCATCCAGCGCAATTCGGGATACTCAAACATAGACTTCCATACGTGCTCCTCACCGTCATGCGTCGAGCAGCAGCAAACATACAGTGCGTCGATCTGGCGATGTCGAATGAAAGGGTCAGCGTCCAGATATTCCTTCAGTTCGTTTGCTGAAATGGGGCCTTTTACCACACCGTCATCGTCTGTTCCCCCCACAGTCTTGAGTTTAATGCTCCATCTGAGCGCATACCGTGATTCTTCATACAGCGAAAGCTCTGCTATGGGAACGGAAGAGGTGTCGTTGCCTTCCGACATAATGAAAGACTCCATCATGGGGATTTCCCCGTGATCATTGCTCATGTCACTTCCAATGGGCGCAGTCTGGCAGCGATGGGACAGCAACGACATGTCCAGCAACACTTGGATGTGATTCTTCGTACACAACTCGGCACAGGCGTCTCCAGACAGACTCAGTCCAGACATTAACTCCACGATGTCTTGGATCTCACTAGCCAGGTACGAATTACGCAATAACTCGGTGAGAAATCGAGCGCGATGTTTCGTAATCGACCGAGCTTCCGGGAACACGTTGGCGAGTTCGATCAAGATCTTCAGCATCGAATGGCCGTGTTGCTCGCTTCCAGTAGCACCAGTGAACTGAGGGAACCCATTGCTGCCACTCGCAGACCAATCGTTCGTCCCTGACAACGGAATATTGTTCAGATGAAGATGCTCCAGCCAGCACTGATACACTTCACTGAAAAACTTAGCCGGGTCCTTGGCAATGTCCATGCTGGCAAAGAAGAGACTGCTCGAGTTTTTCAGCTTGCCTCGATGTGTTCCAGCCTCCAACGCCCGAGCAATCTTGGCGACTTCAGCCAGCTGCAACGACCCATCGTTTATCCTTTCCGTGATCACGCGTAGATAGAATCGGTCGACTTGAAGCTCCTGCGCAATACTCTCGTATCGAACCGAGAACTGCACGTGATTCCACTTCGGTTCTTTGCTTTCTTTCCGAGAAACCAGCAGCGACAACGCAGCTGCTTGGTTCGCTTTGAACTGATCGAATTCCTGGATCGCAGACGTGAGAGCAGCTTTCAATTCGTTTCGAGTGGCTTCGTGCCACAGCAAGTCTGGCAGCATAAAGTCCTTGCTCACCATACTCGACAGTAACGCCATATCCGTCGATGACTCGCCGGGATAATTCATACGCGTCGAGTCCTCCTTGACTCGAGCTTCTTTGACCGAGCCACTAGCAAACAGCGTGCCGATCTGGAGCTGCATGCGACGAATAAACCACTCGGATCCGTCCCCTTGGCTCAGTAATTGATGCTTGGTCTTCCGTCGCACAGACTCAGTCTGTCGAGCTCGTTGTTTCTTCAGCAATTTACGCACCATCGGGCTCGAAATCATGCGGATGAACCCATGCGGAAGGATCCGCACCAGCATTTCATGAGAAGCCTTGTGATGCGTCACCCAGATACTGGCGACGTATTGATACGTCTCCTTCGCGTTGTCGGACGGGTGGAAGAACGCCTTGTGCAGGTGTTTCAGAGTAAGCCCCGAGTCCAGCGCATAGTCGCAAATACGTCGTCGTACTTTATGATCTCCGTGGTCAACAATCACTTTCAAGACACAAATCACCGCTGCAGCCAAGCCTGCGCTCACGTTTTGAGCTGCCAGCTCCAGCAACAGCGTATACTTCCCGCCGAGATCTTTCACGATAGCATCAAAGTGGTTGTTGTCTGTGCTGTGCCGAGACACCACCAGGACGTCCAGAACCAGTTGCAGCATGACCAAAGTGGAGATCGGGTTCCGTTGTTCCAGAAGGCCAGTGAGCAGGGAAATGAGCTTCGTATGCTCAAACACTTGAAAGCGAATCGCCTTTTCAGCAGCTCGATGCGAATTCGACCGCGATTTGTCAGCGATTAACGAGTGGAAAGCGTTCACAGCCCACACAGTGGCTATCGGATCTCCAGAGACCAATATTTGAGCCAGAATCGGAACCACTACCATCGCCCCGCCGTTAGCTTGCTCCATCGATATCCGATAACAGCCGTCATTGATTCTGCAGAATGTTTCCAGGATAACACAAATCTCATTCGCACGAATTGGTGGCTTGCAGGAATGCTCGAGCTATTTCAAACGTACAAGCAATTGCATAACAAGTGTTAGTCGCCCCACACATACTAAAGAGTGCACGTTTGTCGTACCAAGTTGTGGATCCCTCGAAGCAGATAGCTGAACGACAGCTTCTCCAAGCGACCACGCATAGATTTCCCCGCAAAGTCCTCGACCTCGACATTCATATTTAAGCTGTCGAGAGCGAACGCGACCTTGTTAGTGGCAGATGTGATACTCACGCCTTCCCCACTCATCATTTCAATCTCCTTCTCCAGTACTGCATGGGCTGGAATGTAGAGTCCATCGTGATTAAGATAGAGAAAGCGTTCATGCTCGTCCTTCAGCAGCGCTCTAGGAGACATTCTTGGGTTTAGGTTGGAGAACTCTCGACTTAGCGAAACGTCGTAATTGTCCACATAGCGATAACCATCATACAACGCTGCCAGGAACTTCTCCATTTCGTACGGCACATAGGCCACACGACTGCTGTCCGAGAACTCCAACGCCACCACAGCTTGTGTTTCATCACTTTCCAGTCCAGGAACCACTACACGACGAAGATTCTTGAGCTCATAGGTCTTCTTGGAGCAATTCGTGAACTCTTCAATCGTTCCGTCCACAAAGCAAAGCTTTTTCTTCCGTAAATGAGTAGATCCATGTCGACCTGTGCGTCTCTGGACATCGAACAGATCATTCGACTGGAAAGCTGATTGATCCAGAGGCTTTTCCGCTTGCTGCTTTGGAAGTTTGTCTCGAGTCTTGAAGCGAAGATGGATCCCAATAACTCCAGCCAAAGATTTCATTTTCTCGACGATTTCGCTGCTTTGGTCCGAGTAAATGAACTTGAGTTTGTTCTTCAACATGAGGATAAACGCATCTGGGATGGTCGTCGCTTGAGTGATCTCGTCGATCGCGCGGAACTCGAGCTCATGAGTATGTTTCGTCAAGATCCGAACAGCGATCAGCGCTCGCGGGGTCAGATAAAACTTGGTCTTCTCTCGTTGTCCATCCGCTGTGCCGATAAAGCCGCTGAACTGACAGCAATCCACACTATACACGCGCTTGAACTCCTCGAAATTCCCCACCAAATGACTCATGAGTTCCTGCAGGAACACGTTTCGACATCTGTAGCGAAGCCGCAAGAAAACCGGGTCGTCGTACTGATCGATCCCCATCTTAAGTGAGCCACAGGCTGCTTCGAGGAACTGTCGATACTGCCTCAGCAGCACTTCCGGGTTCTGAACGACCACCACGTTCGCTGGAAGACCTGAAGCGCCACTGGAATTCGATTCTGACGACGACAACGTGTTGTTCCGACCAGATGCGCAGTTGTTTCGTCTAGAAGAGTACAATGCGGGACGAGATCGAATATCCGTTGACGCTCCACGTTGACTTGCTGGACCAAAGTTCAAAGTCTCGCCAAAACTGAGCGATCGTCTCGGAATTTTCCCATCGTTGGACCGTAAGGGAGACCCCATGTTGCCAAAGTGCAGGAACGCTGGGTTCTTCGTCATCCTGCTGAGAATCCCCACACACGCCTCCACTGTAGCTAAGCCAGGGAAGCTGAAGAGAACTCGAAGCATCATACGATACTTTGTGGCTAGATGTTGGTATAATGTCTCGGAGAGTTTCCGCTGCTTCTCGACGTTCGCCTTGACCAGTAGCAGAATAAACTGACACAGCTTCATCGTCGGTAGATCCGACAAGAACGCACCCGTCTACACAGCACACGCCCACGCACTTTAAGACACAAAAACAACAATATAACCAATCAATTGCGGGTCGTACATGGGTATCTTCGTCCAGTAATGAAAGCAGCGTCATCATGAAGACACTGTTGGATAGCAGCAGCTGTCGACACTGCAGCTTGTGCGCCTTTGACTCCATCAGTCGACTCAGCACCATGAACATCCAGTAGATAGCCACCGAGTTCTTGCTCATCAGAACTTTCGAGATCAAGCCGATATATTCCTCTCCACGCTAGACAAGAGACAGTCAGAATTAGCATCTCAGGAGCATTTTTCAGCTGGACAGAAAACACTGTACCTCTGTCAGGATCTTCATGAACTCGTTGATAGCAGGTGGAGCGAGCGTCAAACGATAGAGCGACTGCAGGTATGTGCTCACAAAGTCGTGTGTGGCTCCATGTCGACCAACAATGTCATGAAGCTCTCGTGCCAGCACGTAGACCACCTTATCGAACGGTTTGTTGGGCTGCGCTATCACACCGGACGTCGGTGTATTCGCATTAAGTTCCAGAGCCAATAAATGCATCTCTTCGTCAAGTCCACGAGGAAGTTGACGTTGAGTGCGCGCCGTCTTGCGATATCCATGTACCGCCAGTAGCTGCAGCACATTCGCTTGAGCGACTCGGAGCTCACGGTCCATCACGTTGACATTAGACACAGTATTCACGATCTTGTTGCCTTCCTGGAGGATGATCCTGCGCGGTATCATGCGCACAGAGTCGGCGATCTCCGTCATCTCCACACCCACCTGATAATTCCCCAGAGCGTGGCAGGAAGCTAGTAATTCACACACGATCTTCTCTCGTTGAGCGGAGTAATACTTGCGCTTGACGCCGTCCACATACACGACTTCGAACGCTTGTAACGTGTCCTGATACATGACCAACGTGTAGATTCTGGCCAAGGGACGACTGGAAATCACCGTCTTGGCGTCTGCATACTCCGTAATGAACTTCTCCGACACCAAAAGCGTCCGTGGCGCGGCAGTGGACTCGTTGGACTGGGAAACCTTCAAAACTTGATACGCAAATGACACGCTAGTGCTAAACGACGCCTTCCCGTCGTCTTTCAGCGCCGCTTCCATTGTTTTCTTGCGGTATTCATTGATCTGCATCCCGTACGCCTTCATGACTCGATTTATAGCTTGCGCGAGCTCTGTGCGTCTTGGTACGATGAATAAACTGGAATTATCCGAGTGATTTAAGCCAATAGCTTCATGATCGTCGCAGATGAGGTCGATGGACACGAGACTCGTGTACGAAATGTGGCTCATGATGTCTCCCTCGGTATCTCGCTGGTAAATACCGTCCGGACGGATCTCTACGACGCAGGTCGAGTGTACGCCGCCCTTGTGGCATTTGAGACTCTGGAACGTCAGCGTCTGCAGCTCCGCAGGGGGCGGCTGAGGCGCGTCGGGCATCTTGGCGTAGTGCTGACTACGCAGTCGCATCAGACACACCAGCACCTCCATGCGGAAGTGGCAGCGGTACACGGTCTTCTTAATGCGGTGGCGTGGCGTGTGGATGACGAAATCGGTCTCTCCTTCCAGCACGTTGGCGCTGTCCACGTCCTCATAAGGCCACGTGTTGGTCACCTGTTGGTTCTCGCGATCCACGGTCGAGAAGGAATACTCGCCGAAGCACAGAACGCGCTCTTTGACCACGAAGCTCCCCACCTTGTGCACCATGAAGCGCGCCACCACGCGCTTCATCTCCATGGTACAACTCAGTGTTGGAGCTTGTTCACTTGTTTCTCTTTTCTCTTTCTGACGCTGCGACCTGCTCGGATAGCCCTGTGCTGCTGGATTCTTCTCCTTCCCCTCTGCCCGTCTCGGAAGTCTTGGACGATCTTGAGGCGTATTCAGGTCGGACTAGCGGCAGAGAGTGCGAAAGGTCGCATTTTGAGTTTTACTACTCAATTTTGTGGCCGTCCATCTAAGTTGGACCAGCCGGCTTAGCGAATTTACATGCACACGTTATGGATACCAAGCGTCACCGCCAGTTCAATAAGAAGCTATCCAATGAGAAGCTATGAATATCGTAGCGGACTTGATCTTGATTCTGTTGGAGCGCATCTTGGTTGTCACAGCTGTCAGCGTTTGAAACTCAGAACACGTGCTGGCACTTGGACAAAAAAAAAAAAAAACATAATTTGAGACTGCGTAACAAAATGTTACTTATGAACCTAAGTACGAATCGCGATTTAAGCACTCTAAACGAAAGCGGGGCGTCTCCTCTATCTTTTTGAGCCCTTAAAAGCTGCAGAATGCTTAAAACTGAAGAAGTTGTGGTCGCTCATAAATATTATTTTCATTTGTGGGCCCTCGAAATGACGATATATTTAGGAGTGCTGTGAGCTCAATATTTTTTCAATTTTAAAGATTTAAGTGTTATTTAAAAGCTCTTGTTAAAAGCAATTGAATAAGGGTGGTTTTACAGTTTTCGATGAAAGTTTACAATTAATGTCACTGTTTCGGTTAAGTTATAAAACCAATTGGCCGAATTTAAGCTCGATTATCTCAAAGGTTCGTAAGTAACATTTTGTTTGACGCAGTCTCATTTGTACTTCGAAGTAAAAAAAACGTTTAATGCCAAATCAAGCGACTTACAATCCTCTTTGCAGTGATATCCTCACTTTATACCTCTATCCGAAGGAATCACTTTACAGAAGTGCTCTATTGTAACGGGGTACAGTCCAGCGTACCCCAGGTTACTTAAAGAGTGACCTGTCACTCTTGCGGATACCTGGTACACGGTACCAGGTGCTCTCGAAGCCCGCCAGGAAATGGCTACTTAGCTCCACGAAAGGTAACCTCTAGTTTGTACGGAACCCAAGCTAATCTTACTTATAAATGCATCATTCTTACATCTACCCCTCTAACTAGCAAACCGTTTCCTTTGAGGCCGGCAACACGTGGACTGGCGCTCACTCGGGTAGATAATACCCCTAAGCATTTCCTCTGTGCAAGGTGCTGTGTGACCCCGTCACACTTGGTAGCACTCTTAGTCAATCCTACACATTCGCGGGTAGATTGAACTACCCGAATCCTCTGCGCTCAGCGTTTGAGCCACGATGGACCGAAGTGAGCTAACTCGCTTAAACGACTCACAGTACGGGCCTGTTCGGAAGATGGGAGGCATCTTTGGACAAGATGTCTTTCGCAGCTTGGCGGCGACGACGCCTGTCGAGCAATACGAACGCGTGACTGCGTTTGAGATCTACGAGCGTGGTCTCGTCGCTCATGTCCGCGGGAGTTTGGAGTCATCGATGACCGCACCCCAGGCAACCAGGCCTAAGCCGCTATGGCTAAAGGTCCCCGCATTTGAGGGGAAGGAAGGGGAGAGCCTTCACTTCTGGGTCGGGGTGGATGAGATCGCCATAAAGGCTGGTCTCATCTCGGACGATCCACTTTGGGTGGCTTTTGCCCTGTCCAACCTTTGTGAACGTGCCAAATAACTGGGCATACACCAGGAAACGACATCTCCTGGATGTTTTGCATCCTGGGTTCAGCTGTGTGGTCAGCTTCGATCCGCGTTCCTATCGGTGAGCAACGATTTTCGCCAGCGCTCACGCTTTTTTTGCGTGTTAGCAAAGTAAACGTGAGCTGCAGGAGTACGTACAGGAGATGCGCACGTTGGTGACATCCCTGGCAGCGAATCCTCTGCTTGAAGACATCAAGCCAATAGTCTTCATGGACGGCCTGAAGATCGGTTCTGCTCGCACCCAGCTATTCCGGGTGCAAGTGACAACTATGGAGGGGGCAATTCGAGTCGCCCTCCAAGAAGAGTACAGGTACAAGCAGGCTGGTAATCCTCGGCAAGAGGAACATCGCCACGGTGAGGATGGGGTTCCTCGGGAAGAGGAACAGCGCCAGGGTGAGGATGGTGTTCCTCGGGAAGAGGATCATCACCAAGGGGAAGATGGCGCTCCTCGGGAGGCGGAGGATCGCAGCAATGACGCTAATGTTTCTGCTGTCACGCAGCACGTTGATACAGGTGCGTACAGCGAGACCGAGCCCATGACTTAATCTCGATCAAGAGTATGGTCTGCTGCTACGGATGAGGCGGGCATGGACACTACTAGCGTGTACGCCCCTCACCAGTCCTCGGGAAGAAGACAGCCCGTGGACCCCAGGTCTGTTGCGCAGGCCACAGTCAGGTAGACGAAGGCTCTTCGACCACCAGTAGAGGCGGTAATTTCTACGGAAGAGCGCTAAGACTTCGTGATAGGCGAGCAGGTTGTGCGCATCACAGGACTTAGCCCAGAGAGACGTGGCTCTCCCAAACCGGTGAAGAGCAGTGATGGGATGCTGGTAGTACACTCGGTTTACGGGGGTACAGTATTCCTTGAGTGTATGATGAATTTTGGGGCGTTGATACGCCACCGGAACGTCGCTTGGCATAGTGACACCCGACTGCACTCTATTGTCAGAGTGGCGGTCGTGGGCCGGTCCTTGGTGGACTAGCCTTTGATACGGTGAAGGAGGTACCAATGGTCCTCGACGGACCTGAGCGTTTGGGCTCGATCAACTCGCGCACGGCGGTGTTGTTCGCAGCTCTCGCCATGAGAAACATGGCTGTGCCATACGTAAGACGCATCCCTGACTATGGTGTGGCAAGGCTGAGAAGGGCCTGACAGTCCAGGTCTATGACGGAGCATTGGTGAGTCATGATCCCACCTCCGTCATGACTTAAGCGTCTGATACAGACCGCCAGAACTCAGAAGCATCACGGAGCTGTCAACGCATCGACAGCTCTGCGTACAGCATGACCATGATCCGCTGCGGCAATGCCATTAACATGGGTCTTTTGCCCGGCGTGTGGACCTGCTACACCAGCAGCACCCGTCGCCGAAGGTCGTCGCGCCGTACGCACTTCGACAGTGGTGGTGCCGAGGGGCATTCACCAGGTGTAACATAAATTACATTGTGATTAGCAAGCTCCGCAAACAGCGAAGCTGCTTCAGGAGACCGACTTTCGGTGGGTAACAGAGTTCCACGCAAGGTCACTCAGACCATAACTGATAAGAAAGTCGCTGTATGCGCTCTCGGTGTAAGTAACAGAGTTCCACACATCAAGGCGGGTAACACATTTGGGCGCCCAAGGTGGGTAACGGAGTTCCGCAACCAAGGCGGGTAACATAGCTCCGCACCGGGCTGGATGCCTTCGGTCCGCACGTCCGCCGCGGCCATTCATGCTAGCGTAGTGCACGAGGCGGATAGCCGTCGCGCCTGCCAGTGGTGATTTAAAACCACCAGAGACGCAGTAGTCTCGAGATTAAGTGGGGGGGGGCTCAGGAATACCTCCCTGGTCTTGAGGTAAGATCAAGCTCTTTACGGAACCAGGCGTCGATGTACATCGACTGCAGGCTGAAGGCGAGCAGTAGGGCTACGGCTGCGGTAGTTTTAGCCAAACAAGCCAGATTGGCGACGGAAGCCGCTGGCGCTAGGTGCCTCGGAATTGCTGAGTGAATCAGCAGTGCTGTGGTGCATGCAACCACTCACGAGGCAAAGCGCGGACCTAGTGCAATCACCGCACAGGTCCCTTGGTCATGAACGACCTGTCGAGTAGAGTGAACGGAGCGCTTCACCCGCCGACAAAGCGGTTGTGGTTCGTGATGTACGCGACGCGCCGGGTATAATGGGTCGTGGAGCCATAACCCAAGTGTGGTGCATGAGTGCGCACACAACGGACCAGGTGGTCGAGGTATAGACACCATGTAGCTTGATGGTACTCGACCGTGGTGGGGCTTATCTCATTACCATGCCACTGCGGCGCTGATGTCTGGCATTGACACTGAGTACTTAACCATGGTGAGGCAAGCAGCCATCACCACGGTGCCACGCTCGGCGCGGCACCAGCTACGGCTGCGTGCGTTGAGTGCAAAGGATATGCCCATACCACGACCCGATGCTGCTCTAAATACGTACCGTCCACCGGCACTGGCTGCTGCCAAGCAACCCGCCGGATGTTCCGCGTAATGAACTCGTTGTACATGACCCACATGAAGTGCACTGAACACTTCTGACAGATGTGGTACATGTCGTACGCAGCGTATCTGGTGTACGGGCCCGTGGCGCTTTACACTGTGCTTGCACATGCGTCGTGCATGATGCGAGCACTGGGCATGACTCAGCTCAGACGACAGCACAGCAGAAGCTGCTGCCGCCAAACATGGCAACCTTGCGGTTGGTGCCGCACGAAAGCTTAGTACCGGACGGTACATGGTGTCGACTGCACCACGACTGAGTACCATCACGATACACGATGTCAATGAAGGACACCTACGCGTCGTTAGCATGGCGACTAAGACGCGAAGAGAGCGTGACAGAAGCTCCGCTCGCAAGGATGAATCCTTACTCGTCAGCACTAACTTATCCAAAATACTCTCAGCAAGTTGGTCCAATAGCGATTCTTCTTGCTTTCGCTTGGACCCACTTGTCTTGGATGAACATGCTGCAACAGCTCGTGGGCTCTTTTCTCAATGTCCATGAAGCAATCGTCGTCTCTCTCGGGTGCACTTTTCACCAACCTGTTCTTTAATTGAGTCAGTTTTCCAGGTACTTTGAGGTTGGACATGAAAAGTAAAAAAATCAAACTTGATGGTTTAACAACTTGCTCAATGACATCGCAGTCCAACATGACAAATAATTGGCGTACCGGACGGGGGTCCGGGGATCGCAGTTCGAACCTGGAGCAGCAGAGGAAATTATGACATTTATTGAATAACATGTTGCCTAGTATTCATGTGACTAACTGCAGTTGCGGATGCCTCTTACTGTGGGTGTAAGTGAGTCTGGTGGTGTCATTACGGTGGATTCATTGCGATGTGTTGCAGTTTTGACCTGGTATTGGCTGGCGTTCGTTGTTGGATGCGGTGGTGTCATTATGGCGGAGTCACAGCAGAAAGGTATTGCAGCTTTGACTCGACTTGGCAACACTCGTGATAAAGACGCAGCTTGGTGGGCTTGAATACGATAATAGAGCCCGGCGATGGGAGATCTGGGTTGTTAGCTGCGATGTCGTAAAGCGAAAGTGTGATCAGGTATTGGTTCGCTTCGTAGGGGTCGTCCTGCTGCGCTTTTTGATAAGCCTGTGAATCATGTGTTAGTCAAGTTGTGTGTGCTAAACAAATCGTTTGTAGCAATGCAGATTTACCGTTTGTTGCTCGAGCAGCGGTTCATCTGCTTTTTGTTCGCCCAGATAGACGCGGAGGAAGCGTAGGCCATGAATATATATTTCGTTGGTAACCCACAGCAAGCGCGCTTGGATCCGGATTGAGTCGCGGAGTTTTGAATCGGCGACGTCATTGTTCTTAATGAACTCTCGGAGGTCTTGGTTCGTATAATGAGTTTGAAGAGCATGCATTATTAGTAGCAAAGGCCACGATCAATGTTAGTAATCGTACCGTCGATGGTGTCGATCACGATGTGCTTGCGGTCTTGCATCGTCTTTCTTAGTTTCTGAAGGGGAGACACGTATTCCGTTGGCGGATGGTTCGTGTTGGGTCGTTCGTGTTTGGTGAGCGGTGAAGATTTCGGAATAACTGTGACTGCTGTTGGCTTGGCAGATGCGGTTGCCGATGTGTCAGTGCTTGTCTTGTGTGACTTGGTGGGGGTTTTAGGTGGCATAGGTGGCTGTTGCGAGCAAAAGGGGGCTTTGTGGTTATGCTTGAGCTGCGTAAATTGACGAATGGACCCAATATTTGCTGATGGCGCTCTTGGTTTAGAAAAATATACGCCAGCTTTGCGGGGGACGAGGTGTTATGAGTTTAGATAATTATTTCTGCTTCTCGTCTCACATTACAGACTTTTGAGTCTCCTCCAATCTCGTCTTGGTTGCTACTCGTGGTCGGTGACGGAGTTTGTACTTGTAGCCACATACCGTATAGTTCTATCAGGCAAACAATGTTGTAAGTAGATGGTGACACTAGTGTGGATTCTGGTACACTAGTGTACCAAAATCTCACAAAGACTAAGACAAGATGCAGCCATCCAAGAGGCCGTCACGAGCTGCCGCTGCTGCTGCTAATGCTGGAATGTATCGACAACTGAAACAAAAGGATGCACCTCTAGGAGTAATCTTAGCTCCAATACTGGTACAGGTGAGTTCATTAGATCTGAACCCAATATTTGTGGATGTCGCTCTTTATACGCCAGCTTTGCGGGGGACGAGGTGCTGTGAGTTTAGAAAATCTTTCTGCTTCTCGTCTCACATAGATTTTTGATGAATGTTGTCATGCGAGGGATGAGGTGGTGTGTGCTTCGGAAAGTTAACATCTATTCTATCTCGTGTCGTATTCACTAGTGGATATGCTGGTGTGTGAGTAAAAGTACGTACGATCGTAAATGGTGATGTTATAGTACTTGAGAGGTGCGCGTTGTACGTTGTTAGATGAAAATTGTCGTGCTCATTTGTTTAGAATAGTTTACGCCAGTTCCCTGTTTCATCGTCTCATACACGCATAGTGAGCTGCACATGGTGAATGTATTTGTATGGAAACAAAGAGGTACGTGCGAAACGTGTTGTCGGTATGGTGTCGTAATTTTCACTGATACTACTGCAGTGCTAATGTTTTTGAGTGCAAAATGGATAGCGAAAGCATGGTCGGGCATGTAATGGATGGAGTGATTGCTCAGGCCTTCGAGTCTATTCGTATTGTCGAGGCAAACGTTTGCATTGGCGGCGCGAGGTTAGCACATTCCATCGTACGGGACATCGTTTATCTGTGATGTTAGGAGCTAGAGTGATTGCTGTATCTCGAGGCTTTCGTTGTTTTGACTTTAATGTTTTATCATGTTGAATCAGGGCGACTTTCCGGTGTGCTGCTGCGAGATTGACGAGAAGACAGAATATGCCTGTGGTGAAGGCTGTATTAATCGCTCTGTACGTCGTGTACATATTGTGATTTTATTTGGGATTTTCATGGTGTTGGTGATGAGCGTTGCGATAGATGCGGTACGAGTGTGACGTGGAATACTGTCCATGTGGAGAACGGTGTTCAAATCGACAGCTGCAGATCCGCTCGACTGTAACAACCGCAGTGGTCGATTGTGAACGTAAGGGTGTTGGATTGATTGTTTTGGAAGGGGATCAATTCTGGACAATTCGTTGGTAAATATGTGGGTGAAGTATTGAACATCAGCGAAGCCAAGTTACGCTCTCAGGTGTGTCATTATAGTAATGTCTTGGCCTCAGTTAATATTTTGACGTGTGGTATATAGCTCTATCGAAATTCCGAGCATATCGACATGGTTCAAGTGAATGCTAACATGATTATCGACGCCACACGATTCGGAGGCCGCATGCGATTTATGAATCACAGTTGCGAGCCAAACTGTTAAATAGAGAAGTGCAATGTTCGCGGTCAAGAGCGATGTGGGTAATTCACGATATGCCAAGTTGATCCTGGCAAGGAACTCACGTTTGATTATGGGTTTCAGTACTTTGACTCTGGGGTGTGTAAAAATTTGCAGATTTTTTTGTGTTTATCCTCGCTGACAATAAATGTTATAGCACGTTGTGGAATGTTTCTGCGGCTCTCCAAGTTGTAGAAGTGTCATCGGTGTGCGGAAGAGGAACCAATCAGCTGAACAACAAGCGTGTGTTGAAGCTCCGACAAAGAAACGAATGGTGCAGCTCACCATCGATCGTTTTCTATTCAAAGAGAGATGATGTGTTTAGTTGATTAATACGTAGTCATCGTGTCTATAGGTTATCAGCGTCGTCTGTCAGTGGGTATTTATTAAAATACCATAGCATAAATAACACCGGTGCTGTAAGTTTTGCGACTAGTTGCATTGTCGAATTTGATCGACTTAGTTACTTCAACTTACAATTGTCAAACTATGGTCATTTTTTTAACAGCGGTCGAGATTGATTTGCGTTAGTACTTAGTGTTACTTTGAGGACCTTCACGGTTGCAGATATCAATATAGTTCTCAGTGGCGAAGAGCGGCGCGAGCGCAATCGGTTAGCAGTTCAGCGATCACGCGCTCGAGAATCACGTGAAGCAAGAGAAGAAAGAGTTCGCAAGCAACGCGAGAGAGCGCGAGTAGCACGCGCCACCCAACCGCCAGCCGCCATACGTGGAATTTGTGATACTTCGGCAAACAATGAATATCACGCTTGGGGTGATGGAGATATTTCGAAACTTCGTCCGGTCTCGGATGCGGCGAAACGCTCCTGTCTGCAACGTCTACGACTGGCGCTAGGTGCGGTTGGGCTTGATGAGGTTGCGTGTGCTGTTTGTGATCGTAGTGAAGTCCGAACATCGTGCCGCGTGGTCACCGCCTTGGATAGCGATATCGTGGAACGATTTCACCAGTTGTTGTCGAGTGCTGGTGAGGCCTTGCCTGATGAACTTGTTTCTGAATACGATTGCTCTCATTTAAACTCGTCTCTGAGGGGATTATTGCTGTCAAAGCGTGGCTTCCGCTCTGACGGCAGTCTATACATTTGTCAAGAGTGCGATAGAAGTTTGGCGAAACGATTAATCCCCAAGTTTTCTATCAAAAATGGTTTCTATGTGGGCACCTTGCCAAGTCGTTTCGTGGATATTACATTGCCTGAGCGCTTGATGACGCAGATGGTATCTGTCGTCGCAGTAACATGTGTTATGCGAGGAGGTGTGCACCGGACAATTCGCTCCCATTGCTTAGTCTTCGATGCTACGCCTGGGCCACCAGCGACATTGCTGCCAATTCCAGTATCAAACCTAGCATCGTATCGCGTGGTGTTGGCGGGACCGTTCACAACGGAACAACAAGCGTGCGTTCGTCAAATGCATTGTGTCCGCCGCCAAATGGTTAACGACGTTTTGATGTTTTATAGACAACACAACGCATTGTATGAATCTGTTGTTGTCAACTGTGGTGGGCTTCCAGATCACACAATTGCAGAAAACTTAATTTTTGAAGACCCGGATACTGATATTGAAGTCTCAGAAATAGAAAGGGAACATGATCGCGTCGGCGGTGTGTCTGAAAACGATGCGTCTAGTACGGAGACAGACGTACTAGAGCGGCGAGTCGTTTTTATTTCTGATGATCGTGAAGTGAGTGCGGAGAATGCTGGCGTCGCCACCGGGCATACGTGTCAAAGTGAATCGCAACCTCAGTTTCTTGTCCGTCATTCCAGCCAATTCGCTCAAAAAGATAAGGTGTTGTTCGCTCGTATGTTCCCTCATTGATTTCCGTACGGAAGAGGGCACCCTGACGAGCCGCGGTATATTCCAGTGTCGTTCGATGCGTGTATCCGCTATTATGCTCAGCCCAGCACGCGATTATTTGCAGAGGATGAGTTGTTCATGCTAGTGAGCTTTGACTATCTATCGGTCCAGAAGATGTATACCCAAGTCGCGTTGAAGTGCCAGCGCAATCCTGCTTTGTTCGAGCCATACAGCGACATTACTGAAGAAGATCTCGTAGAGGCATTGGGTGAGAAGGAGTTGTGGAGACAAGGGCGAACAACATCGATGCGGGGTGGAAATACTAGCGCGACAAATTGCTAAAGACGGTTGAGCTCAGTGGGAGCTCGATGTGGGGTAGCGATGCCGAGCGAGCACAATGTCGTCGACGGGCGTTCGCGTATCAAGCGCGATTCGGCCAACCGGCGCTTTTTGTGACGCTAACGCCAAACGTTGCTGATTCGTTCGTCATGGCTCAGTACTGTAAGATCACGTCTGTTGAGACTTTGTTTGACGCTGCGCTGGCTGACATTCCTGACAAGTCGACACTACACAGCGCATGCATGCGTAATGACGTTGCATCGGCTCGACTTTTCATGCGCAACATGGACGCGTTTATCGAGCATGTCCTTGGTGTCGCACCCAAGCATATGAAAAATATACCGTTTGAAGGCCTCTTTGGAGATGTCAAGGCATATTTTGGCATGGTCGAAACCCAAGGTGGTGGAACACTACATGCCCACTTTTTGATTTGGTTGGATGATGCCCCTCCGAACAGCGATGCTTTTGAACGAGCTGTCGTAGCGTATGACGACCAATACTACTGAGACCTCGAGGCGTACGCAGACAGTGTCGTTTCGACGACGATGCCATTGCGTGTTGCGAACTCATCATGTGTATTTTGCGGGCATTCATTTGCTGATCTTAAAGAATTACCGATTCCGCCAGAGGCCTATGAAGACCCAAAAAAGCAGCATGAAGGCGTACGCGGTGAGCCGGCCCTCCTTCGGTGCTCTGAATGCAGAAACGTTTTCAGCTCGCAGCACGTCATTCCACGTCTTTTGTTAGAAAATCGACCATCGTCGTGGCCGCCGAAGATGCGCTCGTACTCCTCGGATGAGCTGAAAACTAAAGTGCGATTGGAGGCTCCATGTCGAGGTGGTGTTGCAGCCGCAAAGGTAGCAATTTATCGTCACGGTATGTATCTGCATACAATGAATTCAGACAGCAACAATGACATGTATGGAGAATATTTGCGAGACTTGAACCAGATATCGTGTCGACTCGAGCGCCGTCAAGATGATGCGTTTCGCGATGATAAAGTCGCTCAAGCTATCATGATGCTCCCCCCATCGGTCGACGATGCCCGGTGGCTGCCTCGCATAGTCTCATTCGCGGTCTCGATGCTTGTCTTCATGCTCAATTTACATTGGTGGTCACATGCAGGAAGCTGCTCCAAGAAAAGTCGAATTTCTCGCCCTGGACAATGTCGCTACGGATTTTTTTACGAGCTCGAAGTAAGCAGACGGTTTGCTCGAGTGAGGGAATTGTACTTGCGCGACGATCACCATTTGAGTTCGTCAATGGCTTTAATCGTGAGATGATGCTGACATTTAAGTCAAACCATGACATTCAAGTAATGATCGGTGGTTTAAACGCGTTGCAGCGGATATACTATGCGACCAAGTACGTTACGAAGATGCAGGAACAAATTGATTCGATTACTGCTGTTGCTCTCGCTGCGTTTAAGCGACGTCAAGTTCGGGAAACGCTAGATGGTGTGTCTCGTGATGTTAATCGAGTTGCAGTGGGCCGCAGACGCGTTGCGTCGTTAGTTTATGCGATCACAAATCGACGCGAAATCGCAAGGCCACTCGCTGCTTTATACGTGCTACGTGGGTCATGCGCGTATATGAGCACACCGTGTGCATCGCTTCCTCTACGAAACGTGCTAAACGAGCTCGTCGAAGGCGTGCCGCCCTCGTGTGATCTCGTCCGGCTTCAAAGGCAAAGTTCAGATGTTACCTTTCGTGCAGCGTCGTTTCTTGACGATTTTGTATTCCGGCCGCGGTCACTTGACAATGTCAGTTTGAACGAATACGTGGCAAAACACTTTCGACGCAAGAAAACTCTTTCAACAGCTGAGTCTGTTCTGTTCTTACCGGACCACCCACTTTTTAATTCGCACTGTGTTGGTACGCACATTGATGAAGTGGTTCCGGTCGTGTCTGGCATTCAAATACCCTTTGTGGATTCCGAGTCGTCGTTTGAGCTTGTCGTGAAGCGGAGCTAATGTGCATTAGTTTTGTTTAAACCGTTCCGTGCTGTCAAAGATCTTGTTTCCAACGCGACAGACAATGCTAAATGGATTGAATCATTTTTACAGTGGCAACCCACGCGCTCGAGTTTTACGTGTGAAATCATGGCTAATATGGATGACTATTACCGCGCAACTAAACAGGCAAAAGAATGTAGTGCGGCCAACGATGATGCTGAAGTTCCTACTGATAACAACACGGATAACGATGAACTCGTTGGGACTCGCGAGGACGTCGATGCTTTCTGCCGCTGTTTTAACAACAAAGGTGGTGATGATAATAGAGATAATGATAACGAAAGCCCCGCTGCATTTGCTCTGGAATCAACCTTGCTAATCTTCCCGAACTCAGGATCGACCATCTCAAGTGACGGATATCAACATTTGTTGAATAATGCCGCGCAGCGGACTGTGAATGCGGTCGCAGACGTGCGCAGTTACAGCTTGACATTCGATTTCTCGGTCGATGAACTGCAACGATTTGTTAGTGATACTTCCAATGACGAAACTACGCCCCTCGCTTGAACAGATACTGCAACGAACGACCCACCGGAGTGATTGAGCTCATTGAGAATACACTCAAATCTGTTCCACAGTGGTCGTCACGGAATCAGCAATCGCCACAACCACCATCTCCTCTTCGAGCCAACGCATCGATTGAAGACGTCGCTAGAGCATTTACTCTCAACAAACGTCAATACGCTGCATTCACCTTAATTGCAACGTCACTCCTTCGACATTTTCTCCATCAGGAGCTTGGCAGTGTTCGTGGTAACAGCGACGGCTATCGCACAGACAAATTTGAGGCGCAATTTCGTCATGACCAGCTATTGATGTTCTTAGGAGGTGCTGGCGGCACCGGCAAAAGCCGTGTGATCGACGCAATTGACGCGTTTTGTGCTAGCTGGCAACGTGAGTATTCTGTCGTGAAGACGGCCTTGACGGGCAAGGCAGCTACTCTCATTGGCGGGCGAACTCTCGCAAGTTTCATGATGCGCCTGCAACACGACATCAATGAAAACAACTTCTCGCCGTTGGACCTTATAGTGATTGATGAGGTCTCCATGATGAGTAAAGCCGAATTGCTCCGGTTGGACAGGCTGCTGCGGCGCTACAAGCACATGTCTGCGGTACCGTTTGGCGGTGTCCATGTCGTCCTTGTTGGTGATTTCTTGCAAATGCCACCAGTAAAAGCTGACCCCATTTACCGCGATCCAACCGAGAAGGTCAGAGCGAAAACTACTGATATTGAAGGGTTTGACCTCTGGAGAAGATTTACGACCGTTGTGATCCTCGAGGAATCAGTGCGTTTCCGAAACGATCCGGAGTGGGGCACTGGCTGTAGTCTGGCTCGGCTTGGACAATGGACACCAGAGTTCATTAATTTGATTAACAGTCGCGTGATCACGCGGCACGAAGGGGGGAGCACTAAATTGCCATTGTTACAGAATGATATAGGCTCCAATGCAGTCTTTGTCACTCCAGAAAACGCGACTCGGTTGGCCGTTAACAACGAGTTCGTCACAAAGACTGCGTCAATGCTACCCACCAACATGTTTCCTGTCCGCGTCATCGCCAACTTTAAGGGCTCACTCAATGGACTTAGCCAAAGTGATCTGCGCTATGCCATGAGCCTTTCCGATAATCGATTCGGTAGGATGGATCCCTACCTCGACTTAATAGACAGCATGCTGATTCAGATCACGCAGAACACCGCAACTTCGAAAGGCGTCGCGAACGGCACGCTTGGCACTTTAGCTTTTGTGCACTTCCCCCTTAGCACTAGCTTTCAGCTCGTGCGCGATGGTGCGTCCAATACAATCGTTCAGTTACCCAGTAAATCGCCGGAGTACGCTATGGTTCGCATACCACGACCGCAAGCGATTGCCATTCGTGATGGAGTTGACCCAGAGCTGTTCCCAGTATTTTTCAAGACCGAAGCCTACATGAAGTCCACCATCGCACTCTCAAAGACACCTGACGGACAACCGCGCTCGGTCACCGTCAAGCCCCAGCAACTGCCTTTCGTCTGCGCTGTCGGGTCGACGGTCTATAAAGTTCAGGGAGAAACGCTCACCTCCATGGTCGTCATGGATTGGAAGTCGACACAGCGAGTTGTGAACAAACCACAACAATCATACCTGCTTGTTTCCCGAATAACATCCAGATACGCATTTGTTGCGTTGACTCCGTTTACCCACGAGCTTGCAGCGTCGTCCAAGCCACCTGTACGCGCACTCAATGAAGAAGAGCGGCTGATTCGTCTCAGTAACATCACCCTAGCGTCATTTCAATCACCATCGGTTCTTCACTCAAACTCCACCGCCATGGAAGGTATTCAATCATCACCACCTCTTCTCCACCCACGACTCCACCGCCATGGAAGACATTCGTTAGTTTGTGTTGTTTGGTCTAAACAAAATTCAGGGAGAAACGCTCAGGTCAATGTTCGTCATGCATCTGAGCGCAAGAAGACCGAGAGAATCGTAACTTTCCTCTTTATTCAAATTCTCGTCATCGATCGCTTTGTTAGTAAACACACTAGCGACACATCGCAACGAATCCGCCGTAATGACACCACCAGACTCACTCACACCCACAGTAAGAGGCATCCGCAACATCCCGAAGATTCTTTCCAAGTAGCAGCGCCAACTCTTGTGCCAATCTGTTCTTCAATCATCACCACTTCTTCTCCACTCAGACTCCACTAGCGACAGCTGACACTGCGTCAAGTCCATACCCGCTCGAGTATTCCACTGCATCCCGAAGCTTCTTTCCAACTAGCAGCGCCAATTCTTGCTATAATCTGTTGTTTCCGTCCTCTTCCACGTGTTTATCTCTCCAGCAAAGCGCTTTCCAGTAGTACCATGGAGGGTATTCAATCATCACCACCTCCTCTCCACCCAGGCTCATCGTGTTCTTCTCTCCAGCAAAGCGCTTTCCAGTAGTGCCATGCAATCATCACCACCTCTTCTCCACCCAGACTCCACTGCCACTGCCATGGAAGACGTTCGTTACTTGGTGCTGTATGTGCGACGAATGTTACTTGATCGTTATGTGTGACGAAGGTTGAGAGATGACAAACTCCCTCGTACCCCACCAACACAGTTCTCACTAATGTTCGAACTGCGAACAGAACTACTAGTATTTATTCAAAAGATTCGCACTAAACAGCTTAAGCATTTTGTCGTTAAAAAGTTGGTTCTTTTTCTTGTATTTTTTCGCCTGCCTCGTCACATTGGTGCCAGGCAAGCTGCGTGTGTGTCTGCGCAGCCCTCTCTCCACCTTATTTTCTAACCTGAGGGGTCTACCGCGTCACTGCGCTGCATTCACACTCGACGCTTTCCTGTCCTGTCCATTCAATTCCCAAGGTCACTTCAACATTGCCGGTATGCTAGAGCTGATGTATGTACCTCACTCTTGAGTGATCGTCTGATTGGTCCTTTTTACTGCAGCTTGCTCGCAACGGCGTCCACGTGAGGAACAGCAGATAGCTTACCGATGACAGCCACCGAAGGAGTAGCCTTCAGTGCCTTCTGAGCCAGCTCCTGCAGTTTCTCAGCGGTCACACCCTCAACGAGCTCCGACGGCGACTTGGACACGACGCCCGTGGTGGCGATAAGGCCCACGCGGCTCAGAGTACCCGCCTGGGTGCTGTACTGCTCAAGAGCCTCAAATGCGGCCGTGGTCTTGGCAGCAGCCAGCTCCTCCTTCGTAGCCGGGGCCGAGGCGGCCTTCTTGAGCTCCGTGGCGAACGAGTCGACCAGAGCACCAGCCTCCGAGGGAGCGGCGTAGCCGGACAGACCCACGAGGGCGGCGTCGCTGTAGCTCGAGAGGAAGGCCGACGCCTTCTTGTTGTTAAGTCGCACGTTGAGCAGAGCGCGCAGCACCTGCGACGCACCAAAGTCAGCGGAATCACGTCCAACAGTGGGCAGAGCCACAGCGACGTGCGTGAACTTGCCAGCCTTCTTGACGCGAGTCTCACCGCCCACGTACTTAGCCGCAGCGCTGGCGGCCTTGGAGCCCTTAGCGATCGAGCCGAAGTACTCGTTGGCCAGGTCAGTCAGCGTGTTGTGGGCCACACCAGCACCAACAAGAGCGGCGTTGGACGCGTTCACGTACTTGTCGTAGTAGGCCCAGAGTGCCTCAGGGCTGAGACCGCCGAGGTTCTCGGCAGCGACGAGCGAACGGCCCAGCGTCACGTCGTCGTAGAAAGCAGCAGCGTGCACACCCTCGAGCAGTGAGGCCGAAGCGTCCGCGCTGATCTTCTCGAATTCAGCCTGCACCACCTTCTTCTGGTCGTCGACATCGTAGAGCGCAAACTTGGGGGCCAACGTAGTCTCAGCCAGGATCTCGGCGGCCGCCTCCAGTTGGTCGGGCAACACGCTGACGCTGTAGCGCACAAAGTCGCGACCGGCCTGAGCATTCACCACGCCGCCAATGGCCTCAATATCACGGTACAGACGCAGATCTGAGCGGTTCTCGGTGGCGCGGAAGGCCATCTTGGCGAATAGCTGCGACAAACCCGCAGTCTCCTCGGTTTCATCACGCGCACCAGTGTTAAGCTGCACGCCAATAGTGGCCACCGAGGCGGCACGGTCATCCGAGCCCAGCTTAAGACCCGACAACGCCGTGGACACCGTGAGCTTAGCGGCAGTGGCGGCCTGCGGCTGCGACTTTGGCACCGACGGAAACTCCTCGTTCAAAGCCACGCTAGGCATGGCGCTAGCCTTAGTGAACAGCGAGCGCGACGCGCGTGCCGCGAGCTTGGAGGACGACGACGCAAGCATCTCGGCGATGTAGATACAATAGCAATAAGAAGGGCGTTTCTGTGCTTCTGGTAGTGAGGGCGTGTGCGGCTCTCACAGCCTCACAGTAGGCTGCGCAGGATTGGTAAAAATCAACGACAGTTTTGACGAATCCCCGACGAATCAAGACGTTATTGTCAATATTGGTGCCCGATTTGTAGGGAACAATTTTTAAAATTTAAAATAAAACGGACAGTGAGTTAGGAATTTTATGATCATGTAACGTCACACCTCCCCTCTATTCGTTCTCAGAGGTCTAGAGGTCCGCTCGATGCTGTTTTATGCACAGGCAGAGCGGACGAAGCACACATAAATGACACACTTGTCCGCTGGTGTACGTTAAGAGGACGATCGCGCATGTTCTTTCCGCAAAACCAGATTATCTCATTCAAACGATTACATCTCTTCAATACTTATGCGTGTTCAATTTCTCCATCGACTTAGTCAGCTTGTCCATCACTGGTCGGAATGCCTGGCTTGCCAATTGATGGGTGACGACTTACCGCAGCATCATGTAGAACCGATTCAACGAGGCGACTGGTCTCATCATAGATGGCTTCGGTTAGATCGTACTTGCGAAATAGAGTCAGCGCGGTGGCTTCAAGCGGCGAGAGCTTCATCGTCACGCGTCGAGCCAATTCGTCCAAGTGAGCAGTGCAGTACTTCTTGTTGGCTGGATTGAGTGGATTTCGGCAAGTTCTATCCTCGCTTTCAATCCAATGGGTGCATTTTCCCGCTCGTGTCTTCACTCGAGCCTTTCGCGCGCTCTTCTTGGACGTGCTCTTCTTGACTCGCTGCTGATTCTTGCGTGTGGGCGCCATGATCAGTGCATGAATGAGAAAATCGTGCTTGATTCCGCAGACTGCGGACCAGGATCAGATTTCTTGTGGTGTGGTCCTCTGGAGCGCTCCAGCCAGATGCCTCTTAACAAATATGATAACCTCTTCAAAACGATGATGCAATCAACGTCATTGGTATCACAATCAATAGAAACAGCGTTTTCTGATACTGAGGAACACCTATTTGTGGCATCCCTCTGAAACTTTATGTGTTGGCTCATGCGTCACAAGGAAACGACACAATAAATAAAGCACCCTGTTTAATGGCCAAATCGTTAAGAACCACCCTAGAATACGAACCAACCACTTCTGATTCTAAGCAATTAATATCAGTATATACCGACCAAACACAAAATACCGGTATGGCATCAGCGATGTTGCTCTATTGATATCGACACCGAGACGATTCGGTGTTAAAATCGTTATGGCCCCGGTAAAAATCAATCATTAAATCTATAAGAAACATCAATGAGTCAATCTATAAGAAACATCAACAAAACAGTGTTCAAACGATCAATCTATAAGAAACATCGAGCAAATGCCGCGATGTTGCTATATTGATTTCGATGATAGACATCAAAATCGTTATGGCCCTAGTAGAATTCATTGTCCCTGCTTGGACCTGGATGTTGCTGGGACAAAAGGTTTATTAATTATGCAGGTTAGAGATCTTCTCGTTAGTCTTATAGTACTTTTATATTCTTTGGACCTATGACCCTACAAAGTTATACTTGTCTAAAGAGATATCTCAGTCAATGATCTATCATCTGTTGAAACACTTGGATAAAAGGTGTTTGTGGATGTTAAGGGAAATGAGGCAGTGATTATTATTCATGAGGGCTTAAGTCCTAGGAGAGAGAGTCCACTGTCATCTATCCATTCTAGTAACCTCACTCTCTCAGAAGCCGAAGCACATCCATCTAAACGTGTTCAAACTGGATGTTCCAACACGTCCCCTCCAGTGCTGGACGCGTGCTGATTGGGTGCGACGCCTAGTAAGTCCCTTAGTTCCTGAAACCTTGTTGTTGGTAGTGCTTTAGTGAATGCGTCTGCCAGCATGACCGTCGTTGAGCAGTATGTTAGTTCGAGTTCCCCGTTTTCTACAGCTTCTCGAATTGAGAAGAACTTGCAGTCCACAGTCTTCTGTGCATCCGAGTTCTTTCCATTCGTGAGGCGTTTGATGGTTGATTTGTTGTCGATCATAGCAGTAATTTTCATGGCGTTGCTGATCTTCATGAGTCGCGCTACTAGACACATGGTCCATCGTGCTCCCTCCACGCCATCATCTGCGGCAATGTATTCGGCAATTGTCGATGATTTTGACACGATGCGCTGCCGTTTGGTCTGCCAGGAAACAGCGCAGCCAAACACTTGAACAACAGCCCCGGATATTGATCGCCGGCCTTGTTCATTGTTGGCCCAGTCAGCATCTGTGTAGACGCGCACATGGGTTTCTGTTCTCGCCTTGCGATAGACTAGTCCCATTGACTTAGTGGTTTCAACGTAGCGAAGTATGTTCTTTACTGCGATCCAATGTGCTCTGGAAGGGTCAGCAGCATGTGCGGCAACCGGATTGACTGCGTAGGATATGTCTGGTCGGGTTACGCGGGCGAGATATAGGAGGGCGCCAACAGCTTGTCTGTATGGAACGTCCCCTGCGGCCTCCTCGTCTTCGGCCCGCTTGTACAGAATTTTTCCTTGGTCCATCGGAGTCTTTCGAGGCCGGCAATTGTTCATCCCAAAGCGCTTCGTGACTTCGTCCGCGAACTTTGTCTGGTTGAGTGTCGTGATCCCGTTTTCGTGGTCGAATTGTAGTGAGATTCCAAGGAACCACCTTGCTTCACCAAGGTCTTTGACCCCGTACTTGTGTTGTATGGCGTCCATGAAGTCTTGCATCACATCTTCGCGTCGATAGCCTACGAGAATGTCGTCAACATAGATTAGTACTACGAGAACATGTTCCGGGTGGGTGTACACGCATCGGTCTTCTTTGGTTGGAACCAGGCCGTACTGCAAGAGGAAAGCGTTTAATTCTGCATTCCATTCTCTCCCGGCTTGTTTTAAGCCGTATAAAGCCTTCTTGAGCCGCCAGACCTTTGTGCGACTGCCCTCCTCGAATCCGCGCGGCTGTCGTACATGTATGACTTCCTTTAGCCTCGCCTTCACATAAGCTGTGGGTACATCGCCCTGCCGCACACGCAACCGAAGTTGGGTGGCTATCGCTAAGAAGATGCGGATCGAGTTCAATCGGGCCACGGGCGCGTACGTCTCAAAGTAGTCTTTTAAAAACTCCTGTGTGAACCCCTGCGCGCAAATCTGTGCTTTCAGGCGCTCTATTGAGCCATCTTCTTTTTCTTTGACTCGGAAGGCGATCATTGAGCCAATTATGTTCACTCCAGGAGGAGGATCAACGAGTTCAAATGTGTCATTTTCACGCAATGCTTCAATCTCAGCTTGTATTGCTTTTTCCCATTTGGGCCAGTGCTGAGATGCACGTGCTTCTCTCAGGTTCAATGGTGCCTGAATAATCTCATCGAGTGTCGCTCCTGCAGCGCTCAATGCACGTCCCGCTATGCGCGCGGATCGACGGGGAGTACCCACGCCTCCAGTGGTGCGGGGTGATCTGCGAAGGACGACAAGATTTGCGCTCGAGGTCCGACGTGGCTGGCGTGGGTGCAGTGCTAGCCCGCCTCGTTTCATGGATCTCCTGGTGCTACTCGGAGCAGGTTTAGTTTCTGGATTGCTGTCACTGTAATCAGTGCCATCGTCGTCCCCTTCATCTGCACTCATGTTGTCACTGTCACTTACGGGCTCGGTAACTTCTGCCATTGGGTCATCGTCACTGCTCAATTTCTTTTGTGAATGGGTCGGCGGCCCGAGGAGAACAACACTTCGGCTGTGAACGACGTGATGACCACGACCAGTTACGTAGACGAAGTAACCTTTCCGCTGAGGATCACTACCCAGAAAAACACCGGTTTGGCCTTTTGGTCTGAACTTGTACGCAGTGGAACGCTTCCCGTCCGGAATGAGAACGACACATTGTTGTCCAAACGTTCGCACGTGCTTCAGGTCCGGTCGGCGTCCCCAAAATCTCTCAAAAGGTGTTTGAATCGGATTAGCTTTGCTCAGTACTCGATTCAGTGAGAAAACCGTGTTGCGTACGGCGTATTCCCACAGATAGTGAGGTAACTCTGCTTGCAGTATGATAGCCCTGGCACTTTCTGTGATCGTGCGATGGGTCCTTTCAATCTTTCCGTTTTGGTGATGAGCGTCAGGTTCTGACATTTCGATCGTGATGCCTTCGTCTTCACATACTTGCTGAAAAGGAGCTCCAATAAATTCCCCTCCGTTGTCGGACCGGAAAATCGCAATGTTCTTCTTTTTCAAGAACCTGCGATTCACCACATTCAAGTATGCTCGAAAGGATGACGCGGCCTCGCTTTTGTGCTTTAGGAAATAAACCGTTGTGTGTCCCATCCATTTCAGCGCAAAATAGTAGCGGTTCCCGTTGTAACTTCGCCTAAAGGGCCCAGCGAGATCACCATGACAAATTTCATCCTGTGCCTCCTTCGATCGGGTTGCTGATAAAGGCGCTGTCGCGTGGTGAATTTTGCTCAGAGCACAGATTTCACATGGTTTCCGTGGGGTAGTCGGGCCGACGATCCTCAGTCCTCTCACAGCATCAGATTTTTCCAGTTGAGCTATAGCGCGGTAGTTCAGGTGGTTTAATCGTTGATGCCAATCCTCAATAGAGTTTGGCTGCAGCGCGACGGCTGCTAGTCGTGGTGGAAGCTTTAGAGTGTATACTCCACGGCTCACCACTCCCTGCATTAGAGGTGGGCCATACACATTGCACCCGGATGTGGTAAATTCCACTTTCATACCATCATCTATTAGTCGCTTCACGGATATCAGCGTCTGGCTAAACCCAGGGGCGTACACGACATCGCTCAGGAGGACATCGTTCATCTCGTCAATCATCATTTTTTCCTTTTGGTTTCCAGTGACTAATCGACCATCGGCAATCTCCACTGCATGTACTTCACACTCCTCTAAGTCAAAAAGTATTGACAGGTTTCCAGTGATATGATACGTCGATGCTGAGTCAATGAGCGGGGCACCGCGTTGAATACCGGGGCCAAGTTGTGGGTCTCGGTGTTCTGGACGCGGGTCCCGCGGTCTTCATTCAGATATGTCCTGGTCTTCGTGCTGGCGGTAGTCGCCCTTGTCGTCTTTCCGTTCATCTTCATCTCCATTTCTAGTTAGCTTTGCTGCGTGCGCCAACCCTCGATGTTGGGACACGGGCTTGTTGTGGTAACCGGTCGTGTGGCCAAGTTCCCCGCATTCATCACAGCGTGCTTTGGAATAATCGCGAGGCTCGCGACGCGCTCGTTTCTGTTCCCGTAGTCTGGGCTCCTTCTTGATAACGTCACCAGGCTCGCTTCTTTTGCGTTGCACCCCCCGATTGTCTTGGTGGTGCTGCCTTCGGTTTTGATTCAATCCCGTGGTGCTTGTTCCTGCACCAGAAATGGGCCGGATGGCTGCTGCCCCATGACTCCTCGAGATGGTACAAAGCTTAGCAATAGCGTGGTTCATCTCCGTGAGAGGTTCAGGATTGTCTTCGTTAATGACGAGTCGTAGTGAGTCGGCTTGTCTGGGCCATGCGTTCGAGATGAAGGCGCTCAGCGCAAAGTTATTTGACTCGACCGTTTCCAAACCATCTGCGGTAGTTGATGCCGCCATTGACCTTAGACGCAGGGAAAACTCGTGGTAGGTCTCTGAGTATCGTTTGCGTTCACTCGCGACCTTGATAAGGACCTCCTGCTTTGGTAACTTAGATCCAAACTCTGTCTTGAGACGACGACCAGTTTCAGCAAATGAGCCTCTTCGGAGGTCTACAATGTTTGCGATGTACCATTGACTTGCCGTTCCTTTCAGCTGCTTGAAAAAGAGAGCGTTTTTGATGTTATCCGGAAGTTGGACACCCGCGAGGTCCTCGTGCGTTGCGACCAAAGCTTCAAAACGCTGTAGCCATATTGCCGCACCTGCATCGACCGCACCGGGTAACGACGACCCGTCGAATGGCTCAATCGAAAATGCTTTGACGATTCGATCGTAGCGGTGTTGAGCATCGTTGTTGGGTCCGCCTTGCTGCTGGCTTGCTTGGGCTGGTATTGGCAGAGGATCGCTTTGGTCTCCTCGACCAGGGTTGAATGCATATGGATCCGCTGCACGGCTTCGAAACAGACCTTGTGAGGCGAGGTCGTCTTGCATTTCAGGTGTTCTTGCTCAGCTAGGGCACCTGGCGGCTGTTAACCTGTTGGAACACTTGGATAAAAGGTGTTTGTGGATGTTAAGGGAAATGAGGAAGTGATTATTATTCATGAGGGCTTAAGTCCTAGGAGAGAGAGTCACTGTCATCTATCCATTCTAGTAACCTCACTCTCTCAGAAGCCGAAGCACATCCATCTAAACGTGTTCAAGCTGGATGTTCCAACATCATCATCTATCACTTTTTTCTAATAGTGGAGTTACAACTTCACTTTTTCCTGGGACAAACTGAAATATGCTAAATCACTATGAATTCGCATTATGATCGCTTCTGGTGTAATGAATCGATATAATTTTGCCAGGGACTACAATCTGTTTCCTGGGGACAAAGATATTATGCACTCCTTCAACGGAATCGTATGTTTCTAATCAAATCGCTATCGATTCAATCAAAGGGACGGATTCATCAGACACAGACAAGTCGAAAATGTGTGGGTTCGTGATGCCACAGCCTTGTAGCACGTACTGGCACAAAAAAACATAGCAACATCGTAAGGAAAACGTAATGACAACATGATGAGAACATGACAAGAACACGATAACAATTGCAAATACACATATGTCCAATGTTTCGTTTGCAATCTAAATTCACTCGTCTTGCATTAGTTGATCTAACTCCTTCTTCAACCTTGGGCAGTTCGAATTAACGAACTCATTCTTCATTAGCCAGGCAATGTAACTCCTATCGTTTTCAAAAATCCACTTGATACTTTTGGCGCGGTATTTTCCCCATGTCATCACAAATGAAAGGTCAGATCCACGAAGCTTCTCATCGAGGAACTTCTTGATTTCGGGGTACTCGCCAATCAAAATGTCTTGTGGGTACAGCCACTTCGCGTATTGTTGATCAACATCCCAGATCTCAGCAATTTGTTTGCCTCGGTACTTTCCAAAATTTACTGTGAGTGTATCCATTTGTAGCCTATACCTATAGACCGATACCTCTATGAAATAAATTTAATAATACAAACTACTAGCGCGAGTTAGCTCACAAAAGCGAAATGTTGATAGATCAATATCGCTATGGACTTTATAAGACATAGTTAATCTACAAGAAACATCATCAAATAGTGGCATCCACTAGATGTTCCTTTGCTTGCTCAAAAACTGCACACAACACCATCATTAGCGGTAAGTTTTATTAATCGATATCGATATGACCCTTCAATCATCGATATGGCCCTTCAATCTTTGACTACAAGAAACTTTGATCAATCAATCTATAAGAAACATCAATCAATAGTGGCATCCACTAGATGTTACTTTGTTAATTTGCATACCGAGAGTATTAATCGGCATCGATATCGATATGGCCCTGGTAAAATTCATTGGACCTGCTTGGACCTGGATGTTGCTGGGACAAAAGGTTTGTTAATTATGCAGGTTAGAGATCTTCTCGTTAGTCTTATAGTACTTTTATATTCTTTGGACCTATGACCCTACAAAATTATACTTGTCTATAGAAATATCTCAGTCAATGATTCATCATCATCTATCACTTTTTTCTAATAGTGGAGCTACAACTTCACTTTTTGTTGGGACAAACAGTTACAACACGAAACGCGGGGGAATCGGCGTTGCGGTTGCTTCTCGTATAACGAAACGTAATAAATTTACCCAGGGGCGACAATCTTTTTTCCTGGGGACAAAGATATTATACGACGCTTAAACGAAATCATACGTTTCCAATCAAATGGTTAATGATTCAATCAAAGGGACGCAATTTGTCACGTTCAAGGGACATAAGAAATTTCTACTCCGATGTTTGTATATTAAAATATAGCATTGTATATAAGAAATGACTTACTCAAGCGACCATTATCAAATCCATAGAGAGCCGATGCTTGAAGCACAAAAACGCTACTATCAGAAGAACCGAGACGCTAAGTTGGCCAAGCAGAAAGAATACAATGAAAGAAACAAAGACAAGATTTCTCAATATCAAGAAGCGTATAGAGCGCGCAAGCGGGCCGAGAAAGCCCGAGTAGAGATTAGATCGTGAAACTCGAATAGTTTTTTTTTCGAGAACAATCTTCAGGTCTGAGAAAATTTTCTATTCTGATGTTTGTTTATTAGAATATAAGAAATATTAACCCATCGAATATTAAATATTGGAAATGTGCTCTGTCGAAAACTGTACCCGTAAATGCTACAAGGCTACACCTTGCTGCTGGAACCATCGCGGTCACGTGAGTAAATTCACTGCGGCTGATAAGCCCGTTGTAGAATCAGTTCCTGAAATAGGAACCAGATTCAGTTGTTGAAGCCATCGCCGAACCAGCTGTTGAGACCATTGTTGAAGCAGTCATGCCAGTTGTCAAGCCAGTTGTGCATTCAGTTGCTGAAGCGGTCGTTGAGCCAGTTCTTGATCGAAATCTTGATTATGAATACAACTATGTCCATCGCGGGCGCCAATACGAACATTGGATTAAGAAGCACGCTAGTGGCGTTGGTAATGTAAGCTACTCACTATATGGAGAAACTAAAGAATATCTCTATGATGTGAAGGATGCGCATGTGTTGCAGGTCGTTGATGGTAAAGGAAAGAATCGTCGCTTCGTTTGGCTATACAACCATGTTGATAGATCTGCATTTGTTAAATTTGCTCATGAGCAGTTGAAGCATGAGTGTCATGAAGTATTCATTGGCAATCGCAAAATTAAGTTCTTTATCGATTGCGATCAAAAGCTCACTGATGCGGAATTCAATGCATATGAGATGACGACTGATGAATTGGTTCTTCAAATGGCTACTGATTATATGGTCGCGTTTAAGCACGCACTTGAATATATCGATTGCAATTTTGCTATCTACGAAGACGACCTTGACTTTCTTGTGACGAATCGATCGCGTAAAATGGACGGTGGCGTCAAATTATCCACGCATATTGTTACCAACATCGGATTTACTGTTGCAGAGTGTAAGGCCATTGTCAAATACATGCTGAGGGAGTCTTTCACACAAATCAGCGATGTTGGAGACTCTTACATCGAGTTTTTAAAATCGTGTATTGATCTTCAGCCATATCGCAGCAATGGATCGCTTTCACTTCCAGGAGGAAACAAACGAGGGAATGTAAATCAAGTAATCAAACCATTCAACTCTACTTTCAACACGCCATTTTTGTTGGATACTGCTGCTGATATGGCATACACTGATCACGATTTGACCAATGATTTGGAAATCAAGTCAGCTGATAAGCCGCAAGAAATCTTCGCCGAGTCGAGTAGTGAGTTCATTGACAAAGCGATTCAGAAGATCAGCAAGATCCCCGATTACGATCCATTCAAATTTGATGTTTATGGACGGGCTCCCAAAGGCAACTTCGTATATGTCAAACGTACTGGTTCATCGTATTGCTCTGTTTGCGACCGGATTCACGAATCAGACGATACGATGCTTCTAATCTTCAATGAAGAAAAGCAATGTGCTTGGTGGATGTGTACTCATGCTCCTAAAGAAAAAAAAGCGATTCGCTGGTTTGGACGTGGAAAAAATGAGATCTCAGTTGATGAGGATGCGTTCGCACCAGAAGACATTAAATCCTTCACTGCTATAGCTAAGGAATCAGTTAAACCCCAAGCAGAACGCAAACTTACTGAAGCTCAGCGGCTAAAGTTGAAGTTAATCAAAATCGTTGGCGAAAAATACAGACGCTCATATGGCTCAGGGGCATGTGGTGTAGTAGAGCACACAAATACCGTCAGATGTGGATTCCTTACACAAACCACAACGAATCGCCGAGTTAGGTCGGCGGTTGTATGGCCTGCGCAGAGGGTGATCCCCTCGCGGTCCGGCCCTTCCGGGACAGACGAGTGGCTCGCTTCCACTCGGTTCCGACTAACCAAGCCAGATCACTTCCGAGGCTCCGCCGAGTTTGGTTCGGCTGAGCTCGTTCACAACCCTGTGCCCTCCACCAACGGATGGACGACGGCGCGCGAGCGCTTTTACAGGTCACCGAGCGCAGAGGCTGCTCGGCTAGAAGTGTTACGGCACCCGGGCTATCCGACGTACCGGCCCGCTGAGTATGCGGGGCTTTCTTTCGCGCGTAGCGAGACTTTGTCCTACCCGGACCGACCTAATCTCTTGGCGCTACCAATCAATACCCTACAAGCTATGCCTCTCGAGTATTGACGGCAGGCATAATCCAGCCCTATGCAGGGACTTACCGGAAAAGTGTACACGTGTCTTGGACTAGAAAAATTCTGCTCTGTTATCTTCGGGGAGTCTTTTTGGCTCCCCCTATTTAATCCTATGCTTCTCATACAAATATCGAATGAAATGTAGTCGTTTCGGATCTCTACCGACCCTTCAGCTGAGTTCGGGCGACCGTTGAGCTCAGCGGCTATCCGGATAGCATATCCGGACAGATCGCCGAGTACTTACCGTGATCCTTTGCTCCTAAGCTCTGGTTATTAGACCGAGCCGATTCTTGACCTAAAGTAGGTTGGCGTATGGTCGAATCTGGAAATCCCTACACCACAACTGCCCCGGTTATGATACGAGCCGAGCTGGTGAGTGTCTTAATCCTTCATTTGGTTCTGCCACCGTTGGTCCATACTCGGCTGATGACGTCTCGCGGCTCTCCACCACCTTCTTCGGTACGTTTGTTGCTTCCGCTGTCACTCCCTTGGCAGCTCCTTACTCCTCGCATGTTACTCCAGCACAACTCACGGCGCCATCCTTCTTCTCCAACTTCTCGTCGAGGTGAAGGCGTGCCAGCTGAGTCGATTCCTCGACCCGTCGGTACTCGTGGGGTCAGCGACCGGCCTGAGGCTAGGTTGGTCGACCTGACAACTTCTCATGAGTCTGACGCGGAGTCGGCGGGATCTTCTCGCGTACGGCTTCCTGTTCCACCGAGCTTGCCGGGCGCCACCACTTCGGGCGCCACCAGTCAGCCAAGCTCGGCTGCTCCAGTGAGGCTTGACTCCCTCATGGCCAGAGTTAACGAGCAAGGGTATGAGCGCCGAGAAGAATTGACCTTCTTGGCGAGGCTCATGGCTTACGGATTTACTCGTTCCGTGGAGCCTTCCGATCCCGTGCAGCGGCGAGCGATCTTGCATGCTGCTTCCGCGGGGGAACTGTTGGATATCTTGAAAGGCAACTACGCCGCTCTTGATTATCCAAAGATCATCGGCGATCTCCAAGCTGACAATCAAGCTGTTCAAGAGGAGAACCGCGCACTGACTCGGCGACTGGACTCGCTTGCTCTCAGCAATGTCGACTTGTCAACTCAGCTCTCGTCGGCTCAACAGCAAGTGTCTCGATTGGAGGCTGCTGCCACGCAATCGGCTAATCTCCTCGCGTCGCTGCGAAAGGCTGTAGCTCTGAGTGAGGCAAAACTTGCTCGGGCCATCGCAGCTGAGCAGAGCAAGGTTGACGCTGCGTTGGGTCAGGCCCAGCTCCATCATCAGCAAGTCTTGGATCGGGACGCCGAGATCGACGTCCTTCTCCGATCCATTTCTGAGAGGGATGCGGCGTTCATCACTCTTCAGGGCATTGCTTCCAAGCACTTCGAACAGCTGCAGGAGTCGGTGCGGTTGTACAGCTCCACCGGCACTCAACCTTTGCGGCACGCTCAGTCGGTGATCGCTGAGCAGCGGGCGGTGATCTTGCGACAGAAGCGGCTCATCCGTCGGAATGGTATTATTCCGATGCACGATCCTCACATGGCTGCTGCTGCTGGCGGTGGGTTGCAGGTTCCTGGACTTGATCCGTCCGACCTTCTCCTTAACGCTCGGTTGTGTCGTGTCTTGGAGTCTCGCTTCCCAGAGGTTCTCAGCATCCCAGCTGGTGAAACTCGGCGGTTGGAGTTGATTGTCCATCCTCGCCGAGACGCTCCAGTAGCGAGTTCCATTATTGGTCCTAGTGTGGTTCCCTCAGCTAGTCAAGCGTCTTCGGCGACTTCATTGGCAGACTCGGCTGCGGCTCCAGTCAGCTCAGCGGCGGTAACAACCCAGGCTGAGCCGACTCTTGCTCAGCTTCACCGTACGCCTTTGGCAAACTTGACCTCGACTCAGCGGCTTCGGCGTTATGCCAACCCCAAGTCTCCCACTGCTGCAGGTCCTCGTCATCGTGCACCGGCGCCGCATCCGCCTCAACCGTACGCTTGTCCACTTCCCGGTGAGGATGGACACGAGGCTATCAGTACCCTTTTGCACTCAAGTTCACCTCAAGCTACTGTATCCGATGGAGGAAGGCCTCGCTCTGGAAAGTCCCGTCGTCGGACTCGGCGGTAGAAGGTTCGTCACCTTCAGCTGAGTTCTGCAACTCAGCCCGCTGTCTCTGCTCGCTCTGAAGACGACGATGATGCTTCGAGCGAAGCTGAATTCGAGTTTGAGTTGCCTGAGCCGCCCGCCGACACCGTTCCTGCGGTTGCTTCGACGACTTCGGCGGGTTCTTCGTCTTCTGGTCCTCCGGTGACTTCGTCAGTCGCGGCTACTCCCTCACCGCAGATATCTTCATCCGATGTCGCGGCTTCGCTGCCTGTCCCGGCTACGAGCGTTTGTGCCCCAGGCTCGACTTCGCCCATCTCCGCTGGGTTGCCCCAGTCGAGCGCACCACTCAGCGTCGTGCCAGCGGTGGTTGGGCGCTCCCAGTCGTCTTCTCGGGGTCTGAGCATATCCACCACGCCGACTGACCTAGTGACTCCGGCCGTGAGTGTCCTCAGACCGTCTCTCCCTGTGACCACGGTCGTGTTGACGTCCCCATCTGGGCGCCCTATCCGGAGATCTGCTGCGACCGCCCGCACTGTGACTGCTCAGCTGCTTGAGGATCTCGACGCGTCCGACGACGAGGTGTTAGGGCCTGGTGATGGTTCTGTACCGTCCACCGGCTCGACGAATCCTGCCGCTGGGTCGCTCTTGGATCCCATTTTCTTATCAGAGAACTCGGCTGGCAGTCCCTCAGTTTCCGACTCAGCGACCGCAGATGCTCGTCGTTCTGCCCAAGCGAGCAGTCTTCATGCGGCGATCTTCGGGTCTGACGACGAGATGAGCGATGAGTCCTTGCCGCCGAGTGATCGCCACTCCTCGCGGCCTTCATCGAAGGATTCTGGTGACGGGACGAGTTCTGCCTCTGCGGTGGCTTCGGGGAAGCAGCAGCATCGCAAACGTCGTGCTTCGGTCGAGTCCTACCGGTCATCGGTCGAAGCGATCCAAGAAGCACAAGAAGCACAAGAAGCATCACAAGACGCACCGACACCACAAGCATCGGCAGCTTCCGTCGACTCCTGATCCAGCTCCGGCTCAGTCCATTCCCGCTGCTCCTTCGCCGAGTAGGCTCCCGGTTATATCGATTCTCTCTCAGCCGAGTTCGACTGCTTTACGTCCGGCTGTGGTCGCACTTCCCAGCGCTCTTACACTCCCGCTGGCGACGTTACGGACTCGGGCCTCGCAAGCGGTGTCCAAGGATTGTCGCCTGACTCTTCACATGGCTCAACTCCGCGAGGTACCATTCATGCATTTCGGCTCAGCTCGTTGTTGGAATGCATTATTGGATACACTGAGCGGAGGGGTGCAGATGAAGCTCGTAGGGGGCAAGAGTCGTGTTCCACCTACGCCGTGTTCTCTTGACGGCATTCGAGCTTTCATGGCCGTTTTCGACCCGAGCCATAATTGTCAGCGTCTTCGGCGGATGCTCCCTGAGCTTCCTTTCTTCTTTTCTCCGTCGATACTGGAGGAAGCTCGGCGATGTTTGGCTTCTCAAACCCGGCCTCGAACTTTGATGCAAGTTCTTGGAGATATGTGGGTGAAGCTTCGTGGCGACAGTCCCTTGGACTCGGCGGGGAGGCCCATCCAGACAGATGGCCAAATGACTCGTTACTTCGTAGCTCTATGAGCGTCGTCATTGGATTGTCGAGTCGAGTGTGTTAATGGGTCTCCATCCTGACGTCAACCCGGCTGCCACGCCCGCCCAGCTTGCTGAGGTATACGAGCTGTGGCTGGTGTACAAGCGCGAGCGCAAACGTCGTAGTGACACGTTGCGATCTTTGGTTGTTGCTGTCTACGACCAGCTTTACTCGGCGGTCACTCAGAAGCTCGGCGATGAACCTGCTCCACTGGTGGACGCAGAGGTTTATTTTGATCCGTCCGTTCCCCATTACTCTCCCGTTAACCTTTCGTGGGTTCCTTCCGGGAGAGACTGGGTCCAGTGTGCTCACGATGTGGATCTAGCCGAGCCCAGAAAACTGGCTGGCTTGCTGGCCCGGCGGTCCATCCGCACATACCGGCTTCCGCGCTCGGAGCGTGGACTTCTTGGTTTTCGCTCCGGGCGGTATGGATCCTCAGGTTGTTGACGACGCGATTGAAGAAGATTTCGATCTTGCTGAACAAGCGCCTCCTGCCTATGCCCCGGGTGCTCCAACTCGGCTGAATCGTCAAGGCATCCATATCTTCACTGGGTCTTCGATCGGTGAGCTCGGCTCAGATGGCGAGAGTGCGTCTGATGACGACTCGGCGGACGATGGGTTGGGTTCTCCCAATCTCCGAGGCGCATCTCCGAGTATGTCTCCGTTCGGCACCCCACTCCCCAGTGGAACGGATCCTCAGCCCACTTCCGCCGCGTCGGGTCCTGAGGCACCTGGTTCGGCGTTAGCTTCGTTGGCTAGCTCGGCGATGATACTTCTTGCCACGGCTGCGAATGTTGCGTCTCCTTCCGCAAGTTCCCAAGGGATGACGTCTGCTACGACGCCACGCCCCCAATCGTCGAGTCCGCTGAGCTCTTTCCCAGTTGTCTCCGCCGGGTTCAGCTCACTTGGAATCCGGATCGCCGACTTTTTAGTTTTCTTCCTTTGACTGGGCGTCCCGTAGGTATCGTTCAGGACTTCATTTCGTAATTATTCAGTATATGTAGTTTCGACACAGTAGCATTCCGTCTCAACTCGGCCTGTGTCGTCCGCTGAGTTGGTGTAACTTTTTGTGCAATAGCTGTTAATCCTCATCTGCAACTTGCACCATTTGCAGACGGTTTTCGCGCTTCTTCTGTCGTAGATAGTCAAACAGGAGACCCCCACATGACAAATTCGACAGTGGTTCCCAAGTAGGCTCATCGTAGCCGACCCACTTAGCTTTAAACTTCCGTTGTGATCGTGACGTACTTGTGGATAATGGTAGCTCATCGTCGAGAATTGCTTCGACTTCATACTGGTTTGTACTTGTGTCTAGTTCCCAGCTGTCTTCAGGCAGTAATTCTTCATCAAAGTCAAATCGCTGAGTCTCTTCGAGGTCGGCGATTAGCCTCGTCTTTGGTCTTCCGCCGAGTTCGGTGACTGCCTTCAGACGTGATACATGGACCACTGGGTAGAACCTATATCCACTCTTGTCGGGTAACTCCAATTCATAGGCGAATTCTTCCACCTTCTTCTTCACCCTGAATGGTCCATGCCATCGGTGGGCTAACTTCTTGGTCAGGCCCGACTTGACTCGCTCCATAAACAACCAGACTTGATCTCCTTCTTTGAACAAGGATTTGGTGGATTCATCGCCTGGTTCGGCAACTTCATCTTCGTCATCTGCTGTGTTGGGAATGGATCTTTTCTCCTTCTTGCTCAACGCTTCGTTGTGCTCTCGAGCTCGTCGTGCTTTCTCTCGCACTTGAAACTCAGCTGCTAATCGAAGTGCCACTTCTCGTTGTCTGTTCGCTTCTCGGCGCCACTCGACTGCGTCCGCCGAGTTGACTGGGCGTCCCTGTCCACGTCGTATTGAACTCGTCATAGCCTTGAGTGTAGACTTGGCGTCCCAACCATGCACCAGATAGAAAGGGGTTTCTCGCCGAGTCGAATCTCTTGAGTTGTTGATAGCGTGTACCATCTTCTCGGCGATGTCATCCCAGTCGGCTTGAAGTGGGTCTTCTACGTAGACCCGTATAGTCTGAACCATTGTCTTGACTGACCTCTCTTGTTGACCGTTAGCTTGTGGTCGGTAACTCAGCGTAGCTCTTGATCTCGACTGCATCATCTCGGAGAACTTTTGGAACACTTCACTCATAAACCTTGGATCTCGGTCGTGCCGTATCAGAGACGGAGCCCCGAACTGCCTGAAGACGCATTCCTCAAATACCTTGGCCACTTCGATTGCTCCGGTGTCATTCATAGCCTTAGCGATAACGAACCCCGTGAAGTGGTCCTGGAACAGCAGCAGTGCAGTATTGCCCCGCTGAGTTCGAGGAAGGAAAATCACGAAATCCATTGACAAGACTTGGAATGGATGGTCTGACACCACATTTCCCGGCGAATAACCTCTCAACTGTGGCTTGCTCTTACTAGTATTGCAGTCCTCGCAGGCCCTAACATGTTTCACCACGTCGGCGTAAAGACCAATCCAGTAGTAGTCGGCTTTGACTCGGTGATACGTTCTGACGATGCCTTGATGCCCTCCTTTGATCGAGTTGTGGCAGTTATGAAGTATTTCGTCGACCATGGTTGACAAAATCACCAATCTCAATGAGAGGTTCGGTTCGCCGAGTTCGCCTAGTCGGCGGGCTTCATCTCGGCGGTATAACAGGCCGTTTTCGCTGAGTACAAAGACTTCTGCGACTTTGCCGGCATTCTGAGCTCGACGGTGTGTAAGGTCCTCCAATTCACCTCTCAGGTACGCCTTCAGATCGGCCCACCTGAGTTCTTCATCTTGTGCCTTCGCGATTCATCGTCTCCGCTCAGTCTGTACTGTCACTGGATCAATGTCGTTGGCATTCTGAGCTGTCTGGGCTGACTCCATCTGCGACCCTGTTTCGACATTCGGGGTCGTGTGGTTAATCCGCCGAGTCGACGCCCTGCTGACTTGTTCGAATTCATCTCCACTGCTTTCAAACGCGGATTCTCCAGGATTGGTAGACATGGCTTCATGATCCTGACTTCCTCCTCTTGCTCTAGCCGAGTCTTCATCCAGCTCGTCCTCAAAGTGAACTCGGCGTACTCGGCTACGAGTGACTGCCGTGACAATCGGTGTTTCCGCTGGGTTGTCTGTGGCGTACAGTTCTTCGGCTACGCGGTTAATCATTCTCAGCTCTGCTTTATTATCCGTCCCAAGAATTACTCGTCCAGCTTTAGCTTCCAGTGCTTCTGTAGCGAGAGAATCAGCCGCTGCGTTATAGTGTCGCGCTATGTGTCGATACCGGACCGAGTTGAGTTGTTTCGTGAGATCCTTGTGCCGAGCTAGTTCCACTTGCAACGTTTCCTTCTTGCATGCTATCACCCCCATGGATTGCTGGATTGCAAGCCGGGAGTCACCCACGATAATCAGATCGGTTATCCCTCGGTCAATCGCCGCCAAGACTCCATTGTTCATGCCGGTGTACTCGGCGATGTTGACTGTGGTGGACGACAGGTACGCACTCGCAGCAATCTCAATGTCCCAATTCGGAAGGCGCCACAGTATCCACGAACAACTGCCATACCCGCCGTATTTAGCCGTCTTCGCTGAGCCATCAAATGACAGCACGCATCCTGCAAAGTCAGCTGGTATTCGGGCATATAGCAGCTCTGGGCTCATTCTTACTGTCGCCCGGTTCTTGGAGGGAGGCGCGAGGTATTTCAGGGACTCGTTGCATTCATCATCTTCCCAGTTGAGCTCAGCGGTGGCAAGCTTGGTCACGGTCTTAGGGTCTGTACCACTGACATGACCTGCTTTCTGCGAAGCTGTTTCTTCATCCACAGCGTGTTCTAACCTGTAGCCAATTCCGCCGGGGTCGAACACCATCGTCGCCGAGCTCGTTACTCCGATCTCAGTTCCAGTACCTCTCAACAGTGATACCTCTGATAAATCATAGGTGTCGTCCGCGTCAGGGCCCGTATTCGCTGATATCACTACGATGGCCGATCTGACTCCTGCGTGCTCAAACTTGTCTCCGAGGTAGATGGTATCATTGTCGTGCTGTCTAACCACTTCCGAACCGGTTTCAGCCTCCATAGTCTCCAACGCTGAGTCCGCCGTAGCTGGGTCGTCGTTCGGCTTTATTCCTTCAGGTAGTAGTACCTCCCGATTATCATAGTCCTTGGTTGCATCGGAGTGATCAACCGCTGAGTTGGTTGTGACGGCAGAACTAACTTCTGTGCATGCAAACGCGTCTTCGGTATAGCTGGCATCCTCACCGCATGCTGTGCCCACGTCCGAGGCGCTCTCAGTGTTTAGATCTCCTGACGCCGAGTCCACCGCCGCCGACTGGGTAATGCAGGCTTCCGGTGTACCCATCGCTGAGTTCACCGCGGCTGCAGAACTTGGTCTAATTATTCCAAACTTGGCTCGGCTGTCAGCTACGGGTTGAGCGTCACATAGGGCGTGTTCCGAGCGTTCTTCAAGGTCTCCTTCCGTTATAGCTGAGTCTTCAGTCGCCGACACGTCTTCCGTGGCCCTTACTTCACTTGTTCCTTCAATCGCTGAGTTCGTGTTGACGTCAGAAATGGCGCCATCGTCTTCAAACTTGGACAGCTGATAGGAGACATCTTGGCCATCGTGTAGCACCGACGTACGGTCCGCTCGGACGTCTTCCAGCTTGAACGCTGAGTTTATAGCCGGGTCACCCCTTGTCACCCCTGAAGTCGATATGACGTCTGCGTTACCGCGACGCTTCTCGTAGTCGCCGGCTTCAGTGTCGGCTTCGATCCTTCTCCAGCGTTCGGCGCATGTTAATTCTGGTCAACTTTCCACTGGAGGAGGTCGTCTTTCCACCGCCGTCGGAGTTGGGTATTTTCGTCTTTCCACAGCTGGCGGTTGATGTGACAGCCAGTCGTCGTACAGTCGTTCTTCTTTCTGCAGCAAATCTTTATCCATCGCCGACTCAAAGGCCAATATCTGCCAGTCACGGTACTCGCCGAGTTCACGCTATATCCCTCATTGGCCAGTACTCCATGTGGCTGCCATTTTATCACATAAAAGTGAGGTGGGCACCAGACTGACGTCTGTCGTACGTTCGTAATCAGGACATGGGTTGGTCTTCCTCGGCGATTAAAAACAACCGTCGGAATCTAACCCTTCGTCCGTCGCACCCACAAGTCATGCGTCGACTCACTGGGTTGTCGCCTGGGCAATTTGAACTCAGCGGTCATTCGACTTTCGATCGTCAACCCGTCTGGTGGCCCGCATGGGACATTTGGTCCGAACTCGGTCTTGGTCGGTGCATTACTTGATCGGATGAGTGGGATCACCATCTCATCGGGTAGCTTTACCGCCGAGTTGTACAGATCCAGACGGATTCCAGCTGGGATCATGAAGTCGGTGCCGAGAATCAAATCGACTCCGGCATGATGAGGCATTATCCATACTTCAAACTCGTATGCCACTTCCCAGCCGAGTGTCACCTTCACCACTGCTCTTGACGCTGTCACCATTCTGTCTTTACTTATTCCTTGTATGTCAATTCGCTTATCTCTGCTGGCCACTCTCTTGAGACGCAGTTTCCTCGCGAAGTACTCACCTATCGCCGAGACATTTGCTCCGGTATCCAATAATATCTTGGTCCTTCGGTCGTTCACTGCACCCAATACGAGGGCTCTCATTCTAACTCGACGATCAGACGTCTGTGCTGACCACCATCCCAGCCGTTCTCCCGGAAGCAGCTTCATTATCCTGGTACGATGCACAGCTTGGTCTGACTGCCGAGTTACACTTGCAATCGCTCGGTTGTTATCATCTAACTCACCGAGCTCACGTTCAATTCCGTCGATTTCACACATCCAATTGCCATCCCCGCTTCTTCCCTCGGGCCGTCCTGCTTCGCCTACGAAGGCAAACAAGAAGTTCGCCTCAACTGCAGGTTCAGCTGACTGTGGCAGCCCGGCATATTCCAACCCAGTCAGTGTTGGCGGGCCGTCGAGTTTAAATCACTCGGCGCGTAAAGGTTTTGCAGGTCTTCTGGCACTTGCGACTTGTCGATAGAGTTCTTCACGAACGCAGCCAGCTTCTCATATTGACGAAACAGCTCGCACTGGCCGCCTTCATGGACTTGTCTGCAGAATTTGCAGCGTCGTCGACAGTAGTGAGCCGAGTGCCCTATTCTTCCACAAGCTGCACAAGGTCCTCGTTGGGCATTGTCGCGTGATCCATCTCCACGGTTCGACTGTTCTCGTTGGTTGTACGGTCGCGGAGGTCGGTTCGCTGAGTTTTTCCAGCTTCGGTTCGAGCCATTCTGGTCTCCCGCCGAGTTCTCTCGGCGGTCCGGTGTATTTCCTTTATCATTGGAAACGCCGGCGTCCATGTAGTCGTCGTCTTCCGCTGAGTCGTGTCCTCCGGACTGGCCCTCATCATCCCATTCGTCTTCGGAGTTGTACGGACTCGGCGGGTTCTGATCGATGAGTTCCTCTCCGTCGGAGTCAGCGTCAACGACAGTGACTCGGCGGTCGCGGTTTTCTTCCTTGCGACTTCGCTTCTCATCTCGGCGGCTCTGATCCTTCCGCTTGTCATCTCGGCCTCGTGCGATCACGAGTCGGTCGCGTTGCTTCTTGCGCTTCTCGCCGAGGATCCGACGATTGATTATCTGTTCCACCTTACTGATGTCTTCCAACTGCAAGGGGTACATCAAATCCATCACATCGTCATCACCACAATGCAGCAAGAAGTGTTCGACGTGGTCAGCTGCGTCGGCGCCACCCTTCTCGTACTGGATCTTGGCCGTCCGAGCATACCCGTTGAGTCGGATCAGGAAGTCGCAGATCGGTTCGTTGACTTTACGTCTCGCCGAGTAGTAACGAGTGCGGGCGGATTGGTCGAGCTGTGAGCAATAATAATCCAGGAACGCCTCGCTGAGTAGTTTCCAACATCGCTGAGTCTTCTTCGGCAGCTGCCTGTACCAACTCTTCGCCGGGCGTCCCAAGCATAGCGAGAAAGGCTCGCACCATGCACTTTGGGGCATCCTGGTGCTCTTCATCTCGTAGATGAAACGCTTGAGCCACTGGAGCGACGCGTCAGAGCGGTAGCGCTTTCCTTCGAACTCGGCGATTTTGTCGAGCGAGGCGTGGGTTCGGACTTCAAGGTACTGCGTCGAGTCCTCTTCAGTCGCGTCAAAGCTCAAGTTTCGGATGTAGTCCTTCACGGTTTCTTCACGGTTACCTCTCACGTCGAAGGCGTCGTCGTCCTCTTCATCCTCCTCGTAAGCCTCAGCCTCATCTGCAGCGTCATACAATTCACGGTAACGACCTACATTTCGCTGCCCACGACTCGGCGCTCGCTGAGTCGGGTTTAGCTTCAGTGGAGTCAGCATGTGAGAGTCTTCGAAGTACGGAGTTCCTTGCGTAGCGCGCAACACTTCACGTCTCTTCGTCTCCGGGGTCTTCGGCAAAGGAATCTTGCTCGGGTCCTCGCCGAGTGGTTTGAACTCGGCTACTCGGCTGTACACCTTCTTCGTTCCACCAGGGGCCTTCTCCAATCCAAACGCCACTCTCAGCTTCTTCTTCCATTGCCAGAGCTCGGCTTCGCCACGGGTCAGACTCCAGTCGGACAGGATGAGGCTGTTTGGTCGGCTGTTGCACCGATAGCCCATCGCCTTCAACAGCAACACAGTTTCTTCCACCAACTGGTTGATGTTGGCTGCACGCACCGGCTGAGCTAACTCGGGACCCAACATCGGCCACTTCGCCTGCGCCATCGCTACAGGCGCGAACATCATCATCCATTCCGATCTCGTTCTCACCTCCTCGCCGAGTCGAGCCAACACTTTATTGGCGCTCGGCGTATCGGCGTTCCTCGTCGCTTTCGGAATAAGGGGCGGACGGTCCCCTTGAGCAACGCCATGTTCTTCTTCATCTTCTTCATCGTCCGCACCTTCGTCGAGCTCGGCGGATAAGTTGCGCTCGACAGGACGTGGGGCTCCCATGCGTCCCACCTGCAGCGTCAACTCTTCCACCTCGCCAAGTAGCTCGGCGGTAGTCTTCGTTTCTCCGAGCTCAGCGGTCTCGGCCTTCTCTTCATACTCTCCTTCACTTGCATCTCCGTTCTCGCTCTCCTGGTCTTGGCCATCCTCGTCGAACTGGACGGTTCGTCCCACCTCCATCGTCATGGCGATGAGTCGTTGATCCGCCGGGTCCGACCCCGCGAGAGGCGATCCTCCAGCCGTCGCTGGGCTTCCGTCGCTCGGAGTTGCTGATCCCTTGACCATCTTCACTCTTCTCTTTCTCTTCTCTTCCTCTTAACTTGGTTAGCTGGCACCTATAAAAACAAGCACACACTCCTATTCCCGGGTCGCGGCACCAGTTGTGGTGTAGTAGAACACACAAATACCGTCAGATGTGGATTCCTTACACAAACCACAACGAATCGCCGAGTTAGGTCGGCGGTTGTATGGCCTGCGCAGAGGGTGGTCCCCTCGCGGTCCGGCCCTTCCGGGACAGACGAGTGGCTCGCTTCCACTCGGTTCCGACTAACCAAGCCAGATCACTTCCGAGGCTCCGCCGAGTTTGGTTCGGCTGAGCTCGTTCACAACCCTGTGCCCTCCACCAAAGGATGGACGACGGCGCGCGAGCGCTTTTACAGGTCACCGAGCGCAGAGGCTGCTCGGCTAGAAGTGTTACGGCACCCGGGCTATCCGACGTACCGGCCCGCTGAGTATGCGGGGCTTTCTTTCGCGCGTAGCGAGACTTTGTCCTACCCGGACCGACCTAATCTCTTGGCGCTACCAACCAATACCCTACAAGCTATGCCTCTCGAGTATTGACGGCAGGCATAATCCAGCCCTATGCAGGGATTTACCGGAAAAGTGTACACGTGTCTTGGACTAGGAAAATTCTGCTCTGTTATCTTCGGGGAGTCTTTTTGGCTCCCCCTATTTAATCCTATGCTTCTCATACAAATATCTAATGAAATGTAGTCGTTTCGGATCTCTACCGACTTTTCAGCTGAGTTCCGGCGTCCGTTGAGCTCAGCGGCTGTCCGGATAGCATATCCGGACAGATCGCCGAGTACTTACCGTGATCCTTGGCTCCTAAACTCTGGGTTATCAGACCGAGCCGATTCTTGACCTAAAGTAGGTCGGCGTATGGTCGAATCTGGAAATACCTACACCACAGGCAATATATGAACGCCAGACGGATTATTATTACACCTACAAGTATAGTGATCCAAAGCTATTTCTAAACGATATCTTGGCACATGACGATTCATATCAATTGTCGTCGAAGAAAGAATCTGACGAATTGCTCCATTTCATTAAATATACGGTCCATCCAGGGTTTGCATTCATGGCATTAGATCATAACTAAATTGGTTTCAGCAACGGCGTTTATGATTTATCAACCGCTAAATTTATTAATGCAACAGATGTCCCAAAGGGAATTCAGGTTCGTAAATACATCAATCAGAAATTCGAAATCACTGAGACCCCGCTATTTGATAAGTACTTTTCTTTTCAATTCACGGAAGAAGAGGACCGCGAGTTCATTTACTTCCTCATTGGTCGATGTCTAACAGTTTTGGAGGACAAGTTTGACTTCATGCTAATGATTCATGGACAGGGAGGATCAGGTAAAAGTCTTTTGGCCAATCTCATAAAATTTGCATTTGGTCAAGATCAGATTGGACTTCTAAGTAACTCAATGCAAGAAAAATTTGGCCTGAGTGAATTCGCCACGAAGCAAATCGTTTGCTGCGACGACATGCCTCATAACATCGCTAAGACGCTTCCACGATCAGATTTCTTATCAATGATGACTCGCGGTTCGATTTCGTGCCCCGTCAAAGGGAAAGGCTCAATTGAAGTGCTAGATTGGAATATTCCAACTCTAATCAACTCGAATCATATGCCGAACTACAAAGACGAAGCTGGCGAAATCGTTCGTCGTCTGATGATTGTTGAATTTGGCAAGCAAGTCCCTGATGACGAAGTAGATGTGGAACTTGAGCAGAAAATCAAAGATCAAGAGTTCGCAACGCTCTTGCATCGATGCCGTTCAAAGTATATCGAGCTCAAAGAAAAATACAAGCAAGAAGGTGACGGCATTTGCCCCACAGTCATTTATTGATAGAAGCAATAAATTTCGCGAGACTGCTATAATAATAACAGCTACGGATTCGCTATGGGAAACGTAGCATATGAAGAAGGGGCGGAAATATCGAGATCTGAAATGCGGAGACACTTGCTTGTTTGGATGCAAAAGAAGTTCGGATTGGATAAATTACCTAAGGAACAGTTAAAGCCGCAAGAGATCGAGCGCGCTCATAGTAAAATCAGATATGTCGAAATGAAAATCTGCACGCATTGTGAAAATAAACATACGAAGGATTGCTGTAAGGACTACGAATGCAATGCCAGAAGCACCAAGCGATACTTCATTAATGCTAAAATATTGTCTCATCATTGAGTAAGACTGGTGTCATACTATTTGTTATAGTTTTATACCACGGACAAATGGTGGAGTAAGCGCCAATTCTGCACTTTGACATTTGACAAGTGAGTGATGTTCCTCGTCTTAGATTTTTCTTCGGGAATGGCCCTAATTTAGATGCCCCGGAAAGTCGAGCTCGCCTTTGGGCTCATAACCTGCAGAAGTAGATTTTACATTGATCGATACCGGTATCTTTTTGGTACCGGGTTTAGTACCGATATGTCACTGTCTGCCCACGATGGCAAAGGTGACTCCACAACATCAGTCTTGGACTGGTTATCAAATACTTCGAAGTACAAAAAACCATACATTGATCCTTGCGAGAATGACTGGCTTGGATACTCGTTTTTTTGTTTTTGCCAAACCTAAAATACACTTTTCGTTTTCAGTCTCTTCCTCAACTTTCTTCTCGCGTTTCGGCCATGCATTCACAGATCTTAGTGACTTCTTCACGATTCTGCGACGGCAAAGACGTGCCTAGCGAAAAATGGTTCAATTGCGATGTCGGCGGTGAATCAACCACCACCTTTGTGCGATCGATTCATGCGTAGAACGGAGAACGAGATATGTTTTCTCTTGAAAAGGACATATCACCCCATGCCCAACATGGGGCTAGCGCGAATCCGTGTTGAAATTGAATCGTCTAAGAACCTTGACTGGAATCTTGGTCTTCACAAAAGCATCTTCCAAGCTCGTAAATGGACGTTTCTTTGTGATTCGGGCACGGTAGGCCGGGCCTACACCCTCCACGAACTCCAGTTGGACCTCGGAGCTCGTGTTGATGCACGGTAACGGAACAGACTTGATGAAGTGTGCACGAGTAGCAAATGGACCGTAGTACGCTTCCCAGCAGGTGGCATCGACAAACGCGGAATTTGGCAGCATACGTAGGTCAGCCGTCACTTGACTCGTGCAATACATGATGAATAAGTCGTCGGGACCTGCAGCCTTCGACCGCTCTTGCTCGAAAACGTCCAGTGATAGCTTCCCTTCGACGCATTTACACTGATGAACCTCGTGAAAGAAGCCCTTCGTCGCATCTTCCAGACACAGAAATGCATCTCCGGATGGAGACCCGTCTGCAGGCTGATACAGAAAGCACTTCCCTTGATCATTACCGCTAGAACACCTTCCTTTCTTAAATCCTTTGGTCTTCGTTGGCATCCGCTTGTCAGCTAGCGCATACGTCAATTGCCGCTCAATAACGCGTCGATTGCATCCATCGCCAAACCGTGCCCCATGATGTATATCCGTCCACAGCACAGATTCCTCCTGGGCGAAAGCTTGCGATTTCAACACTCGGAACTTGCAGTTGAACTGCTCCCAAAGTTGCCAAGGTTTCAAGTCTTCCAACCGTTCTGCCGGTGCGTAAGTAGCATGTTTGCTCCATGGAATATCATGCGTTTCCAGCAGCATATAGAGAACGAACGGGCATTGAAGGTGGGTTCCATCTAGTCGGATCAACCCGCACGAGATAACTTGATCAAGCGTTAGATTTTCGAAAAGCGAATTTCCATCGACCCTCCGACGAGAAATCACCGCAAGAAATGCTTGCTTCATACTCTGCATCTGGGCAACAATCGCAGGGTACGCTTGTCGAATTGCAGCCAGCACATTGTGCATCACCGGAATGAATTCAAAAGCTTGCCCCTGATTTTGCAGCATCACGTTGAACAATTCTTCCAATGCTCTGCCATGCCCGCCCATGTCATTCACCAATAGCTGCGTCAAAGCTCCATTGCCATAGTCGAATGTATCAAATACGTCTCTACCGTCGATCTTCGGGCGCTCCAATGATGTCGTCTGCAGCATCTCTCTCCATTGTGGCGAAACGGCCAGAAATTCGTCCACTGGCTGGGTAATAGTCGCCGCGCAGATCACAATCAGCCAGCACTTGGAGGCATTGACGAGGCCACACAGCGACGCAAACGCCGTATAAAACTCGGAACGCTTGCTTCCTGGTTCATGCTGAAGCTTTTGCAAGCTGTCGACACAGAGAATCACGCACATTTGGCTCGAATCAGTTCCGGTGATTGTCGATAATTTTGACAATACTTGTGTAGGGACAACATGATTCGCATGATCCAACAGAAATTCCTCCCAGACGACCGAATCCTGCAGTTGGTACAGCATCCGAGTTCCCATCATCTTGCGGGGGTCGGAGAAGCCATAATTGTCGGTTGTTTCATTCTCAAAAGTGATCTTAAATGTGTAGGCATTCCGCAAAAGCTGCTTCATCGCTGGATCTCCTTATCGAAGCCTTGAGGGTTTCCATGTTCATCGAGCGTCACAGCCGCAGCGCCATCACTATTCAGCCACGCGCCGCCTTTCTTGGCCAAGAACAGCTGAAGCTTGCTGTTGGGGTGGCCAAACTGTGGGTGGTCTCGGATCATGTTCCGTAAGTCATCAACCGTGTCGCTCTCATCAACCCGCACAGAGAACGCGCTTCCTGCCGCTCCAGCCAACGCACAGAAAAGCTTCACCATCTTTCCTTTTGTTTTGTGACTGAAGAAATCCTCTGTCACCTCACTTTCAGGGTTTTATTTGGAATGATGGCAAAAATAACCTCAACTGAGGTTGAAATCTCGGTTCGAAAACCGGTTTCAAGTAGGCTCCAAAAAAGTATCGGTATCGATCGATAGTACTGTAGCAATTCGGACTTAAGGGACTGAAGTGTGTCTTCGTCTTTCAACGACTATCGATACTTCAGCATGGCTCCAAAATGATACCGGTATCGATCAAGAGTACCCGTCTTACTCAATGATGAGTCTTGACAATATCGCTTGGTGCTTCTGGCATTGCATTCGTAGTCCTTACAGCAATCCTTCGTATGTTTATTTCCACAATGCGTGCAGATTTTCATTTCGACATATCTGATTTTACTATGAGCGCGCTCGATCTCTTGCGGCTTTAACTGTTCCTTAGGTAGTTTATCCAATCCGAACTTCTCTTGCATCCATACGAGCAAGTGTCTCCGCATTTCAGATCTTGATATTTCTGCCCCTTCTTCATATGCTACGTTTCCCATAGCAAATCCGTAGCTGTTGTTAGCAGTCTCACGAAACTCATTGCTTCTATCAATGAATGACTGTGGAGCAAATGCTGTCACCTTCTTGCTTGCGTATTTGTCTTTGAATTCGATATACTTTGAACGGCATCGATGCAAGAGCGTTGCGAACTCTTGATCTTTGATTTTCTGCTCAAGTTCCACATCTACTTCGTCATCAGGGACTTGCTTGCCAAATTCAACAATCATCAGACGACGAACGATTTCGCCAGCTTCGTCTTTGTAGTTCGGCATATGATTCGAGTTGATTAGAGTTGGAATATTCCAATCTAGCACTTCAATTGAGCCTTTCCCTTTGACGGGGCACGAAATCGAACCGCGAGTCATCATTGATAAGAAATCTGATCGTGGAAGCGTCTTAGCGATGTTATGAGGCATGTCGTCGCAGCAAACGATTTGCTTCGTGGCGAATTCACTCAGGCCAAATTTTTCTTGCATTGAGTTACTTAGAAGTCCAATCTGATCTTGACCAAATGCAAATTTTATGAGATTGGCCAAAAGACTTTTACCTGATCCTCCCTGTCCATGAATCATTAGCATGAAGTCAAACTTGTCCTCCAAAACTGTTAGACATCGACCAATGAGGAAGTAAATGAACTCGCGGTCCTCTTCTTCCGTGAATTGAAAAGAAAAGTACTTATCAAATAGCGGGGTCTCAGTGATTTCGAATTTCTGATTGATGTATTTACGAACCTGAATTCCCTTTGGGACATCTGTTGCATTAATAAATTTAGCGGTTGATAAATCATAAACGCCGTTGCTGAAACCAATTTAGTTATGATCTAATGCCATGAATGCAAACCCTGGATGGACCGTATATTTAATGAAATGGAGCAATTCGTCAGATTCTTTCTTCGACGACAATTGATATGAATCGTCATGTGCCAAGATATCGTTTAGAAATAGCTTTGGATCACTATACTTGTAGGTGTAATAATAATCCGTCTGGCGTTCATATATTGCCCCTGAGCCATATGAGCGTCTGTATTTATCGCCAACGATTTTGATTAACTTCAACTTTAGCCGCTGAGCTTCAGTAAGTTTGCGTTCTGCTTGGGGTTTAACTGTTTCCTTAGCTATAGCAGTGAAGGATTTAATATCTTCTGGTGCGAACGCATCCTCATCAACTGAGATCTCATTTTTTCCACGTCCAAACCAGCGAATCGCTTTTTTTTCTTTAGGAGCATGAGTACATTTCCACCAAGCACATTGCTTTTTTTTCATTGAAGATTAGAAGCATCGTATCGTCTGATTCGTGAATCCGGTCGCAAACAGAGCAATACGATGAACCAGTACGTTTGACATATACGAAGTTGCCTTTGGGAGCCCGTCCATAAACATCAAATTTGAATGGATCGTAATCGGGGATCTTGCTGATCTTCTGAATCGCTTATGTCAATGACTCACTACTCGACTCGGCGAAGATTTCTTGCGGCTTATCAGCTGACTTGATTTCCAAATCATTGGTCAAATCGTGATCAGTGTATGCCATATCAGCAGCAGTATCCAACAAAAATGGCGTGTTGAAAGTAGAGTTGAATGGTTTGATTACTTGATTTACATTCCCTCGTTTGTTTCCTCCTGGAAGTGAAAGCGATCCATTGCTGCGATATGGCTGAAGATCAATACACGATTTTACAAACTCGATGTAAGAGTCTCCAACATCGCTGATTTGTGTGAAAGACTCCCTCAGCATGTATTTGACAATGGCCTTACACTCTGCAACAGTAAATCCGATGTTGGTAACAATATGCGTGGATAATTTGACGCCACCGTCCATTTTACGCGATCGATTCGTCACAAGAAAGTCAAGGTCGTCTTCGTAGATAGCAAAATTGCAATCGATATATTCAAGTGCGTGCTTAAACGCGACCATATAATCAGTAGCCATTTGAAGAACCAATTCATCAGTCGTCATCTCATATGCATTGAATTCCGCATCAGTGAGCTTTTGATCGCAATCGATAAAGAACTTAATTTTGCGATTGCCAATGAATACTTCATGACACTCATGCTTCAACTGCTCATGAGCAAATTTAACAAATGCAGATCTATCAACATGGTTGTATAGCCAAACGAAGCGACGATTCTTTCCTTTACCATCAACGACCTGCAGCACAATGCGCATTCTTCACATCATAGAGATATTCTTTACCTTCTCCATATAGTGAGTAGCTTACATTACCAACGCCACTAGCGTGCTTCTTAATCCAATGTTCGTATTGGCGCCCGCGATGGACATAGTTGTATTCATAATCAAGATTTCGATCAAGAACTGGCTCAACGACCGCTTCAGCAACTGAATGCACAACTGGCTTGACAACTGGCATGACTGCTTCAACAATGGTCTCAACAGCTGGTTCGGCGATGGCTTCAACAACTGAATCTGGTTCTACAATCGGCTTGACGACTATTTCAGGAACTGATTCTACAACGGGCTTAACAACCGCAGTGAATTTACTCACGTGACCGCGATGGTTCCAGCAGCAAGGTGTAGCCTTGTAGCATTTACGGGTACAGTTTTCGACAGAGCACATTTCCAATATTTAATATTCGATGGGTTAATATTTCTTATATTCTAATAAACAAACATCAGAATAGAAAATTTTCTCAGACCTGAAGATTGTTCTCGAAAAAAAAACTATTCGAGTTTCACGATCTAATCTCTACTCGGGCTTTCTCGGCCCGCTTGCGCGCTCTATACGCTTCTTGATATTGAGAAATCTTGTCTTTGTTTCTTTCATTGTATTCTTTCTGCTTGGCCAACTTAGCGTCTCGGTTCTTCCGATAGTAGCGTTTTTGTGCTTCAAGCATCGGCTCTCTATGGATTTGATAATGGTCGCTTGAGTAAGTCATTTCTATGCTATATTCTAATATACAAACATCGGAATAGGAATTTCTTATGTCCCTTGAACGTGACAAATTGCGTCCCTTTGATTGAATCATTAACCATTTGATTGGAAACGTATGATTTCGTTAAAGCGTCGTATAATATCTTTGTCCCCAGGAAAAAAGATTGTCGTCCCTGGGTAAATTTATTACGTTTCGTTATACGAGAAGCAACCGCAACGCCGATTCCCCCGCGTTTCGTGTTGAAACTGTTTGTCCCAACAAAAAGTGAAGTTGTAGCTCCACTATTAGAAAAAAGTGATAGATGATGATGAATCATTGACTGAGATATTTCTATAGACAAGTATAATTTTGTAGGGCAAAGAATATAAATGTACTATAAGACTAACGAGAAGATCTCTAACCTGCATAATTAATAAACCTTTTGTCCCAGCAACATCCAGGTCCAAGCAGGTCCAATGAATTTTACCAGGGCCACGATGCCGATTAATACTCTCGGTATGCAAATTAACAAAGTAACATCTAGTGGATGCCACTATTGATTGATGTTTCTTATAGATTGATTGACCAAAGTTTCTTGTAGTCAAAGATTGAAGGGCCATATCGATGATTGAAGGGTCATATCGATATCGATTAATAAAACTTACCACTAATGATGGTGTTGTGTGCAGTTTTTGAGCAAGCAAAGTAACATCTAGTGGATGCCACTATTTGATGATGTTTCTTGTAGATTAACACCTTGCGTCCGGACGGTACTTGCCCAGAACGCGTAAGCGCACGTCGTAAGATACGGTATATCAATGTTACTACGTATTTGTATGGGTGCACTTTTTGACGTGAGGTTAGGTGCATTAATTTTCAACAGGTTTTTCTTTCAATGTCGTAACTCTGACGGGATTCAGCGACAGTATTGCCTGCTCAATGTCGTAACTGACTGCAAGTGCAGTCAACAGATGGCTAAATTGCTTCACAGGCAGTCCACTTAAATCAAGAAACGCAAGGACGAAGGTACGATGGTTCAAGAAGCTGTGTATTTGAAACAAATCACTAATCAACTGACACGCAACCAAGCTCACTCGTCATCACTACCATTCTCGTTGTCACCACCGTTGCCGTCGTCGCTGCCAGCATCGTGCCCAAGTCTAAGTTCCCGTCGCGTCTTCTTTCTTTGGCCAGCTTTCTGGCCGGGCCGACGGAGCACAATGCGCTTCCCTAAGTTTGGTGGGATAGCTTGCCCGGCGTCGAAGTCATCATGCCAGATATCATAGCATGTCTTCGCAACGCCCTTGTATTCCCGTCGAATACGGTTGCACAACCAGCATTTCGCATTATCAACGGAGCAGCGTTCGCAAAAGAACGTTGTTGCGAAGGACTTCTTCTTTTCAGTACGCAAGAGCGCGCAGACCTTGCACGATCTCTGCCGGCGTTTCTGGACCCCAGTAACGGTAACCCAATCTTCAGACTGCTGCAGCGCGTGCGTGAGGCGTACTGGGGTGCGCTGGCGCTTTTGGCTCGCAGGAGGCGGTGTTGCCTCCACTCCAGCAAAATCTTCGGCTTTGAGTTGGAGAAGTTGATTTTGAAGGACGCAAAACCACTCTGAGCGCTTCATAGCAGCCATCCCCTTGATCTTGGCCCCCTCTTTGTGCGTAAGATACGCATTTACCATGACCATGTCCAGCAAACCTAAGAATAGGCTCTTATAATATTTCGTGAACCTCGTCGACATTTGCAGTGAATACGACTGGAGACGGAGTTGATCGTGGACATCAACTCCGCTCATCCAGTTCTGGTAGTCATTTACAGCAGAGGGGCACGGCACTCGAACCGCACCGATACGTTTTATTTTTCGCTCAATTGTCGACGCCGCCATAATGGAGCCCGTACAGAGATAATAGACGGGCTTCCGGTCCCACCAAACACAGGAAATCATGGTCGGGATGGCGATAGAGCGAGAGAACGAGAATGTACCGTGGGGTATGCTCACTGGGCGTGTCTTGCTCGTAGCCCTGAGATTCGGGCTGAATCCAAGCCGGTTAGTCATGATCGTGCCAATAACATACACCTTCATACTCAGGAGCTCAATCGCAAGGAGCACGGACGAGTAGTAGCGATCGATTACGACGGTATGCCACTTGTGACGAGACTGGGCGAGAACAATCTTCAAATTCCGGACCACGGCTGCAGCTCCAGTCTTAAAGTCAACTGAGGTGTCAGGTCCACCAGCAGATGCACGCTTACCCACATAAACTTCGAACCTAGATAGTTACGACATCCACTGTTGTCAGGCAAACACAAAGTAGATAGTTACGACATACAAATTTTAAACGTACCTGTGGCAGTATGCCGTCTGCGCGTCACAGACCATAAATAGTTTGGACCCGTAGCGGTGAGGCTTGTCGGCCATGAACATCCGGGTCGTGTTCCGCTTCGACGTGGACGGCAGTATACCCTCATCAAACGAAAAAATAGCAGAAAGAGACCACCCCAGCAAAAAGCGCTCTTGGACCTTGTCAACAACGGGGCGAAGTTTCCAGAGTTTATCGTTACCGTGGTCAATCGTGTTGTCTACGAAGTGCAAGTCTCGCATGATACTCTGGCACCTGTCACGCGTCATGAACCGCCCGAAAAGACCGGCGGGAACAGCACCGTCTTCCACCATACTCCAGTGCGCACCAAATCGTTTCTTTTGAGGGCAGAGCATCCGTGCAACGAGGAGTCCAACAACGTGAAGAATCTCGTGTGTAGAGTATGCTGCCTTAGCCTTCAAACGACGTGTAATCTGCTTGATAGTTTCACGCCGAAGGTCAGTCTGCCGTGCCTGAATGTTACGGGCGCGCTTGCCAGCTTGCTGTAGACCATATCGGTTCGTTTCAGCCGCGATAGAAACCCACAGAGATTTCGGCATGAAATAAAAGAAGGTGAGGATTGGCGATCTCCATAATTGCAGCAGGTCGGGCACAGGCCTTGCTTCTTCGGTGCCAAGTCCAGGGTACGCAGCAGCATCTGTCTCGTACTCCGAAGACACTGGCGTCCACTGCATTCCTCGTAGTGTCTGCTCTCTCTCCGTTGCAGCGGTTCTGCTAAGTGCGTTATTGCCCACCTGTAGTGCCGCAATGAAAGCCTTGTCCATTTCAACTGCGTCACTGTCGGACAGGACGTCGTCATCTTCCTCGGACATCCCGGCTCCGGAATCGCTGTTAATATCACTCATGCCGTCGTCGTCGCTATCACCCGAGCTGTAGTTCTCGTAGTCACTCGGCTTCTCCCCATCCAGCAAAACATTCACGTCCTCTTTGCCTGATAACGGCGTAAGTGTCCGTCGTCGAGGTTGAGACGCAGCGGCTTCTTCTTCGTCTACATCACCCTCGCTCTCTAATCCAGAAGCCTCCGAAAGTAAATGCAGTCCAGCAGCGGCCTCGCGGGCACCGCCGTCTTGTAGATCTCCTGAGGATAGATTGAATGCTCTGCTCACTGCAGTCTGCGACAGCTCGATGTCATCATCACTTGGGGTGCCGAACATTCGATCAATGGTATGCTGCGAAAGAAGGACACTCGTGTCGATCTGGGAAGGCCGAACGACGTCTTCCCCCTCGTGTTGTTGCTCTTCACCACTACTACCAGCTCCTGCTTGGTCTAGTTCCCCACCTTCTTCATCTCGGACTTGAGCATCAGCATCCGCCTCTTCCACCAAGCCACTGTCGAACGCGTAGTCCACGACTGATTTCTCCCCCACGAAGACGTGCGTGTTGTCAGGACTCGAGTAGCTCCACTCAGTCTGGAGGCCACTCGGACGCTTGGACTTCCACCCCGCCGCCCGAAGCTGCCGCCATAAGTGGCCAAAGTCAATATCGTGTGTAGCGGCAGCCGGCACGGCGGGCTTCTCGCGTCGACTATTCCGTATGCGCACCATCCAGCAAAATGTCGAATGAGTGGCTGTTCACGACGTGGCTGATCCCCTTCCCCTGGCCTGGTTTTGACTTGTAGCAAAATGACCTCTCGCAGATTATATTTTTGTGGTAACTTGATTAAAGTATTGAAAAAACTTTTCCGAGCCATTTGCTAATGACCTTCGTGCAATGTCGTAATATACGACGTAACAAAAATAATATGTCGTCTTATACGACGTTCGTAAGCAAGGTGTTAACTATGTCTTATAAAGTCCATAGCGATATTGATCGATCAACATTTCGCGTTTGTGAGCTAACTCGCGCTAGTAGTTTGTATTATTAATTTTATTTCATAGAGGTATCGGTCTATAGGTATAGGCTACAAATGGATACACTCACAGTAAATTTTGGAAAGTACCGAGGCAAACAAATTGCTGAGATCTGGGAAGTTGATCAACAATACGCGAAGTGGCTGTACCCACAAGACATTTTGATTGGCGAGTACCCCGAAATCAAGAAGTTCCTCGATGAGAAGCTTCGTGGATCTGACCTTTCATTTGTGATGACATGGGGAAAATACCGCGCCAAAAGTATCAAGTGGATTTTTGAAAACGATAGGAGTTACATTGCCTGGCTAATGAAGAATGAGTTCGTTAATTCGAACTGCCCAAGGTTGAAGAAGGAGTTAGATCAACTAATGCAAGACGAGTGAATTTAGATTGCAAGCGAAACATTGGACATATGTGTATTTGCAATTGTTATCGTGTTCTTGTCATGTTCTCATCATGTTGTCATTACGTTTTCCTTACGATGTTGCTATGTTTTTTTGTGCCAGTACGTGCTACAAGGCTGTGGCATCACGAACCCACACATTTTCGACTTGTCTGTGTCTGATGAATCCGTCCCTTTGATTGAATCGATAGCGATTTGATTAGAAACATATGATTCCGTTGAAGAAATGCATAATATCTTTGTCCCCAGGAAAACAGATTGTAGTCCCTGGCAAAATTATATCGATTCATTACACCAGAAGCGATCATAATGCGAATTCATTTTGTCCCAGGAAAAAGTGAAGTTGTAGTCTCCACTATTAGAAAAAAGTGATAGATGATGATGGATCATTGACTGAGATATCTCTTTAGACAAGTATAACTTTGTAGGGTCATAGGTCCAAAGAATATAAAAGTACTATAAGACTAACGAGAAGATCTCTAACCTGCATAATTAATAAACCTTATGTCCCAGCAACATCCAGGTCCAAGCTGGGACAATGAATTTTACTAGGGCCATAACGATTTTGATGTCTATCAATCGTTTCGGTATCGAAATCAATATAGCAACATCGCGGCATTTGCTCGATGTTTCTTATAGATTGATCGTTTGAACACTGATTCGTTGATGTTTCTTATAGATTGACTCATTGATGTTTCTTATAGATTTAATGATTGATTTTTACCGGGGCCATAACGATTTTAACACCGAATCGTCTCGGTGTCGATATCAATAGAGCAACAATCGCTGATGCCATACCGGTATTTTGTGTTTGGTCGGTATATACTGATACTAATTGCTTAGAATCAGAAGTGGTTGGTTCGTATTCTAGGGTGGTTCTTAACGATTTGGCCATTAAACAGGGTGCTTTATTTATTGTGTCGTTTCCTTGTCACGCATGGGCCAACACATAAAGTTTCAGACGGATGCCACATATAGGTGTTCCTCAGTATCAGAAAACGCTGTTTCTATTGATTGTGATACCAATGACGTTGATTGCATCATCGTTTTAAAGAGGTTATCATATTTGCTAAGAGACATCTGGCTGGAGCGGTTCAGAGGACCACACCACAAGAAATCTGATCCACATCTCACCGCTCTGGTCCGCAGTCTGCGGAATCAAGCACGATTTTCTCATTCATGCACTGATCATGGCGCCCACACGCAAGAATCAGCAGCGAGTCAAGAAGAGCACGTCCAAGAAGAGCGCGCGAAAGGCTCGAGTGAAGACCCGAGCGGGAAAATGCACCCATTGGATTGAAAGCGAGGATAGAACTTGCCGAAATCCACTCAATCCAGCCAACAAGAAGTACTGCACTGCTCACTTGGACGAATTGGCTCGACGCGTGACGATGAAGCTTTCGCCGCTTGAAGCCACCGCGCTGACTCTATTTCGCAAGTACGATCTAACCGAAGCCATCTATGATGAGACCAGTCGCCTCGTTGAATCGTTTCTACATGATGCTGCGGTAAGTCGTCACCCATCAACTGCGGAAGTCAATGCGTGGAAGGCAAGCCAGGCATTCCGACCAGTGATGGACAAGCTGACTAAGTCGATGGAGAAATTGAACACGCATAAGTATTGAAGAGATGTAATCGTTTGAATGAGATAATCTGGTTTTGCGGAAAGAACATGCGCGATCGTCCTCTTAACGTACACCAGCGGACAAGTGTGTCATTTATGTGTGCTTCGTCCGCTCTGCCTGTGCATAAAACAGCATCGAGCGGACCTCTAGACCTCTGAGAACGAATAGAGGGGAGGTGTGACGTACTATATAGTACGTCACACCAGTACAGTACCTTGCTCGACTTTGGGCAAATTTGGTACATATATAGAAGTTATGGAGGAGGAGATTTGCGTACCGGAATTAACGTGTTTTCTGCAACCGTGTAAAAAGTACCCATTTGAAACCGCCGCTTTGCTCACAATACAGTCGTGCACCTCGTTTTCGGCCCCGGTATGGCTTAATAACCTGCACAATCTAATGATTGCGCACCATGCATTGCGCAAATGAGTTGCCCATCTCCTTTGGACCAAATAACCTCAATGGTATTCCTCCTCGAGGAGGGATGAAACGCCGCACTTCCGCCACGATGCATCAGCTCAATCACTTCACCATACTTCAGCTCATTATAAATTTTGTCGCAAAACGCCATGGCACGTCGCCCGTCCGCCTATTCTACGTTGAATCAAGGGATTATAAAAAGTCTCAAGGACCACTACCGTGCTAAGAAGCAGGAGGCCGAGCTGGACATGTTTTATAAGGGCGAGAAGTATACCCCCGTCAATATTTATACAGCGATGAAGTGGTGCTCACAAGGTTGGCAAGACGTATCGACAATGACCATACGAAACTGTTGAAATCACACTGGTATTGTGTCAAAGATGGATTTAAGATTTGTACTTAATTAAGGTAATACATAGTAGTACGTTTGGATTCCATCTGTTCCTCTATAAATATTCGCAGCTCGTAGACTCTATATGGTCCACCCCGCCGAATACGAGGTGCACGACTGTATTTTAAGCAATAGCGCGCTTTAACTGGGACACAGTTTTGATGACAAACTTTTTTAATTTTGCTGGTGCTGCAGACTTTTTACAAGCAAAAAATTGATCGGTTGCAAAAATACCGTTAATTCCGGTAGCGCTATTGCCATGTAAAGCGCTGCAATGATCGGTGTAATTATTTAAAAAATGCTAATAGCTAGCGCAGAATTTTTCTACCCAGTTTTAAATACTAGAAGTGGAGGTTAATTTGTGACAAAAAAAAATGGGGCTAGAGGTAAAAGACTTATGCTGTTCTAGCTCCGACGAAGGCTGCTTCGTCGGCACGTACATGTTTCATTCGCAGCACTAAAACCCCAACTGTCCCGAGCACTATCGTCACTAAGCTGCTCTCTTCTGTTGCCGAAGATCCTGTTTGAATCCTTCACTTCTAGTTCCCAGCAAAAACAGCATCAGTCAACTTGTCTAAAAAACGAGCGTGCTAACTTCTGATACGAAAGAGGCACTTTGTTATGGTCATCTGCATCTATTTTTGCATCAAAAATGGCAATTCGGATTCTACTTGTCCTTCAGGTAACTGGACTCGTCAGCTGGCCATAACGCTCCCCAATGTGCCTTCCGCGACGCACGATACACCTCACGAACTGCTTTACCTCTGGTTACACTACGACGCTCATGCTTTCCCTACAAAATTATTACAAAACCTCGTTAGAAACTCAATTTCAGCAGTACAAACTGAGCTACAGGTAATGCACCATACCTCCGGAGTGCACAGGTCAAGATGCACGTGGCGGGTAGCAAGCAGTGGGTCTAGAAGCAAGCGTGCAATCGGTTTCTTCTTCTTCGCGGCGGCATCTTCCTCAATTCCTTTGCGTGTCTTCTGCATGATCATGTACGAGAACTTGGAGCCCTTCTGCCCATGCCAGCGCTTAGTAGTCACTTCACGAGGGCGATTCACTACAGGCGAGCGCTGCACAAAGTGACACCACGTGTTTCCACCTACTGGACACTGTCAACAGCACAAGCAATACGTTTTAAACACCAACAAGGACACATATCCAGCTGCTTCACCTTCCTACCTCATCATGATGCGGGCACGGGGCCACAATGCGCACACCTTCCTTGCCATCTGCATCCTCAGCAACCAAGTCCAGCACAAACTGACGCGCGGATCGCACGTGATGCGACCCCCACGGACTACCACGATCTACAATCACCAGACACCCGTCCTCGCTCAGCAGCTCCCATAGTGCTGAGGTGGTCGCGACACGCTCGAAGTCGTTCGTGATATCTGAAAACACGTAGCTCACCACTACGAGGTCGTATTTGTTGCCAGCATCGATGTCTCTGGACAAGTCGGTGATATTGCGACGCATACTCAAGCCTGGAAATCCCTCGAGCACGACCTCAGCCGCGTCCACCATAGACTGGCTGGGCTCCACCACGCGATATTTATCCAGTGATTGGTCATAGAAATCTTTGGCCACCCAAGATGCCGTACCGGGTCCTGAACCGAAGTCCAGCACGGACTTAGGCTTGAAGTCGGGTAGTCGTTTCTGCAGCTCCGTGAATACAGCGTGTGTGCAGGCGTAAGTGGCCTCCATCTCGTAGGCCAGGAAGGCCAGCGTTTCGGCCGGTCCGTAGGCAAAGGGCGGGATCTGCTGGCTGCGGTCCATGGTCCAGCCCAGAGGTGTCTTGCTCATGTCAAGTGGCACCTGTCGCGTATTCCGGCGGTCACCTACGTGCTTCTGGCGTAGCATCTCGAGCTGCGAGTGCGTGCGGCTGCGTACGACGGATGCAAGACGCTCCAACAGCCCCGTTGGCATCTCCACACGCCGCGCTAGGCCGTTTCGCGAGAGCTCATTAATGTCCGCCAAAATGGAAGGAGTTCGCGGGTCTGTAGACGAATTATCAGCCGCTTTGGCGCTAGTTTTGGATCTACGCAAGCGTCGTGCGCGACGGCTAGCGGCTGGTGAAGAGAAACTGGCTGAAAGCATTGGAGCAGCGGCGGCCGGCGCGAGGCGAGCGCTCAGCTTCCGCAGCATCGTCAGTCGCGACAACATGAATGCGAATCGATGGTGGCGTTTGGCCCAGTCAAAATAATTGGTATTTTTTGGTACCGGTACCGTAAAAAACTCTACTGGGTTATTTGTTGTTAAGAACGGCCCTAAGGCTTACATCACGCCTCTGTTAAGAGCAGCCCTTTTAGGGCCGTTGCTAAAAACTTGAAGTACATTAAATAAATGGGTTTTTCAAATTGATTTTTTAACTTCACACATTCTGTTTGGGGTATAACTACAAATAACGGACGCGCCCTATTAGAGTCCGGACTATATTAAATACGAAAGTGACAGAGAGGCCTTTAAACGGGTAGGGACTTTATTCCTTGCTGAAATGATTCGTGTACCAGGTTAACCCTTTCACTACCAGATATTTTTTAGAGGTCCGCTGCGGACCTCTACCTCGACCACTAAGCCTATAGCAGCAAAACTAAAACAGCCTATGAGACCTCACCATATTCCCACGTGGTTCGTGAATTCGCAGAGGGAAGTCACTCACGGTACTGCTTCATAATTTGAAAATTCAAACTGACAGGTAGAGATGGTTAACGGGCTGGGGGCGCTCGAAGGGGTGGAGACGCTGGCGGCGCCGCGACAGACGTGCAGCTACTGCGGGGACACGCCGTGTGAATGGGAGCAGTACGGCAAGTACATCATTGGCAGCAGGCTCCGCATGCTGACAAGAGAGCAGAAGACGCGTTCACCGCGAAGAATCAAGAAGGCTCTAGCGCAACTCTATTTTTACAGGAAGTATGGACGCCTGTGCAAGGTGAAGCACATCGAGCTCCCGCTCTGCGTCGACAAGCAAATATCGCGCCTCAACAGTATTGTAATGTACGTATACAGAGCTACTCTCTCTTGGTTACGGCAGGTCAAGCTGATCTAGATACGTAATTGTCTTGTTCTTCTTCAGACGCGTGTGTACATCCGAGTCTCCTGACGCTTTAGCACACACTGCGTACAGTGCTGATCGAACGTTTGGCGTGTCAGACGTAAGAGCGTCTCGGAAGTGAAATGCGCTGTAGCAGGAGACGTGAAAACTTCGGTGGCACCCTGTGCACCCAAACAGAGCCTTCCTCTTGAACCCACGCAGCGAGCAGAGATAACATGTGAGCCTCCCTTTCGAGTCCTTTCTTGAGTTGGGTGTGATTGCATGAGTGCTGTCGTCAGCTCCCACAGTATCTTCTATGGGCTGGTTTGGAGCTGCCTGTTGATGTCGCTCCTTCTGCAGCCGTGTTCGCTGTACATGCGTCAACTTATCCGCTACTCGCCGCTTGAACTCGCGCAGCGATACACGTGCTGCAGCATCACCTGCCACCTTTCGGAACAGCGAGAATGCGTTGATGAGTGCGAGATCTAGTGCCCACGTAAGGATACTCATGGATAGCCGTCTCTCCTTTCGACGGATCGGGTTGGTGCTCCTTAGTTGATCGACTCGGTCGACCCCGTTCATGAAGAGGTTGTATGCGACGATCATTGCAGGTACCTGGAAGGTTTTGCGGTGCATGACTTGATCTCCTGTCCATCGCTGAAGTGGAGCAAGACCACGACATAGATGGATCGCCTCCTGTGAGTCACCAAGCAGTACTTCCTGCGACGGAGTACCTGCCAGATCGCTAGTGTAAAAGACCACAGTTTTCTTGTCTCGGAAGACGATGTAGCCTGCGTTTATCGCTGTCGTAGTTGGCGGAACGTACGGCGTCTGTAGATGTGCTGGAAGTTTTTTCTGTGCGCGTTTGTGCTTTTCCTGTTGCTTCTCCCAGTCGGCTGGAACATCGAGAGCCGCGAGAAGCTCCCACGAGCCTCGCTCAGCATGGTCGATTCTGCCCTTTGACGCCTCTAACCGCTCGGCCATCCACTTGCCCTGCAAACCGATTCGGACAGTACCTAGCATCTTCATCTCGCCGTCCGTAAACATTGTGAGCGTCCTGGCTAGATTGTGGCGAGTATAAAAGTTATCGCATACGAGCAAGCGGTGCTGATTCGGCGCTGGGTACGTCTTGGTGAGGTGGCCGCACATCGCCATCCACAACGAGCTAGCATCCTTGCGCTTGATAGGGACGTCTTCACGCTCTATAGTCCTAAACAAGGCGGGTTTGAGTTCAGGAAACGTATCTACGTATCTGTCAGCTGGAGTTGTGTTAGTTCGATTGCCAGAACCATTATCCCACACGGAGTAGGCATAAAGACTCTCCCAGCCAACGACAGCGTAGAAGCGGACGCCATACTTGTCTGGCTTTGACGGCAGGAACGTCCTTGCCGAAGATCGCGCTTTTGTGCGTGCAGTATTCTCATCTAAACACACCGCACCGACCGGGACGGCTATTGCTGCAAACTTCTGCTGAATCTGCCTCATTAGTCGCCGACTGTGCCACAAAGGATCCTGCTCTCGCCGGGTAACAGGCACACTTCCAGGTGCATGCACTTGAAACCTGGCTCGGATATGCTCAAAACGATTTCTCGCCATCGTCGCTACAAAGTCGGATTGCCCCATTAATGGTTTTTGAGACCATAGCTCCTTGATTTCCGTCACAGGATTGAAGCTCATTGCAATCTCTAACCCGATGTAAGCATCCAGCTCACACACAGTCGCCTCACGTTGCCCTTTATCTCTGAGCATCTCGTTAGTCCACATGTGCAACGAGCCCCGAAACGCTCGTGTGAAGAACAGGGAGAACAGCCCAAGCTCGCCCCGCTCTTTGAAAGCAGCTTTGACCTCTGCCATTCGAATTATGTGCAGGCCGCTGTCATGGATGATGCGATCCACGTACGCGTTGCCAGTGCGTCTCTCAGCGGCTGGAAGTTCCGCCTCGCTGTCGGGCATGCTGCTGTCGGGCATGCTGTCCTCGTCCACGTCATTAGCTTCACCGATCCCCTCTTCTTCAGTATCAGACCCTTCAAAGTCCCAGTCCGCGTCGCCTGATTCATCGTCGTTCAGCAGCACTGTGATGTCCATTGCTGCAGGAAGAACGCAAAGTGCAGTCGGCGCTGCGGATTTATTGTGAAATTGCGGATAGGCGGCAAAATTTGTGCGGTAGAGGCTCCAACAGGTCCCCTAACTATTGTGTCCGTCATAGTACTGTGGTTGGGATAGGTTGTTAGAGGACCGCTGCAGACCTGTTAGTCGTGGTGAGCTCGACGCCCTACCCTCGCAAAATGAAATATAGCCAATCATTGACAGCTAGTACGGCTGTTAGAGGTTCGCTGCGGACCTTTAAGCAGCCCAGATTTGGCTGGTAGTGAAAGGGTTAATATCGTCTAGCGCATCATCTAACTCTGAAAGATTTAACAGATCCACGTCTTCGTTCATATGCGGTTCCTTCGACCACTTTTCACGAAATTTTGCGTCTTACACATCGTGCTTGGATATAAACCACGACGAGGGGTCTCTCGAGAAGCCTGCTATTTCAACGCTCCGCATGATTGTTGCCTCATCCGTGTCTCGCCACGCGCGGAGGCCCCAATCACAAACGGTGTCAACACTTGGCATACGTGGGTTACCAAAGCGAGTGTATTCGACTCGGTCTGAATCTTTCCAAGCGTTAATTTCCATGTGCAGTAGGTCCTTGAAACGACATCTTTAAATTGATCACCTCTTGCTTACGCCCAATGCTAACTGACTGCCTTTGATGAGGCATTATTGGAAATGACGGGAAAGTGTTTTTCTCTGTAGAATGGATGGTCAGCAAGTTTGTAACAGCAGATTTGGTAGTTTTTATAGGGACTCTATTCAGGAGGGGCTTGTATTTTTATAGTGCAGGCATGTAGCACCCCACAGGACACTATTCGGTAGGGGGCTTTTATTCGGGCGAATGATCTACTGGCGGTTGTCTTAACCCTTCTAGCCCGTTATTCTGTATCATACAGAATAAGCAGTTTTACAGTAATAAATATTCAACAAAGTTGGCTACGAACCGATTCTTCGCATATAGTGATTAGTAAGGGTAATAGTCAGCTTAGAGCACCACCGCTACGTGAGGCCTGGGGTCAAGGGTCGTCTAGATGAAGCGAGACGTGGGGAGGACTTCTTTGAAGGTAAGCGTGGGCTGTATTAACAGTCCGGGTGTTACGCTAATGTCTGCATGATCTAACAGGCGAAGAAGAACTAATGGCGTATGGCTGACGCTCTGGGTGCCTTCAGCTGTCGCTTGATGGTGATGCATACCATACCAGTATTCCCAAAGGCAAACAAGCGTGTAACGCTGACGCAGGACTTCAGCCTCCGATGTCTTTTCCTACAGAGTTGGCACCCCATGCTGACGCGCCAGAACCAGTTACGACAGTGCAGCCATGTCCGTGTCCCAGTCCGGTGAATACGAATGAGCAGCCATCTACATTACACCAGCGTTCAGTCGAGCCTGAGCTTCCGTCTTTGGGAGAAGGTTGCTTGTGTCTTCGACTCCTATTCTGGCCTCTACAGAACAAGAAGCTGTCACTGCCACTTGTGTTCCGGATATTACAGAGTACGAGGAACGTAAATGTCAGAGCGACAGTGAGCAGAAAGGGGCCGAAAGCGTAAGCACGGCTCTCGATGCACCATCAGGTCCTGCGAATCCTGATATATTTGATAACGATAACTTCATGAAGGGGCTACGGTCGGAGAAGCTGTTCGGTGATACAGATCTGGACGATGTGAACCTGATGGAGAATCTAACGACAATGATTCCGAGTCTGATGCCGACGACGGAGACATCATGGCTGATAATGAGTTAGATACTCTCGTCGTAGCAGACGTACAAGATGTCGACGATGTGGCACTGAATGAAGGTGATCCAGACAACGGTATATTTGACTTGACGTCCGATGAACTGCGGGTTTTGCGGAGTCAGGCTGGACAGTTTACGATGAAGAACGTAGTGGTAAGTTAAAGTATACATACTATTATCAATTTTGGAATGCTAATTCTGTATAATACGATATAGTACTTTCTCAGGTAATTTGCAATTAAACGCAGCGACAGACTATTACGATGGACCTTGGGGGCCGACCTGCTCGGCTGTTGAATACCGCATAACCGATCTCATAGAGCGCAGGGTTGTCGCCATTATGGTTAATGCTCCATCCAACACGAAAATGTCAGTACGGCTCTATCTATTTGGTCAGTCACAACGATTCTCTAACTGCGCGTGCGTGTCTGTGTAGGCCCCCCAAGACTAATGGAAAAGTTCCCTTTGTGGGGGGAGGATAGAGGTTCGTTTCCTCTCAGCAGTGTATTCTTCGTTATCGACAAGCTACACTACCACAACAAGGTCTTCATCTACGTCAGCCGCCTCGATGTCCCTGGATGGATCAATGCTCTCCGTTGCCACGCAATGCTGCTGCAGAATCTCGATCAGCTCGTGCCAACTTGGTTCTTGAGAAACTTCGCGTGCAGGCGGCGATGGCGTGACGGTATCGCAGAGATCAGTCTTTCGGAAGCCCGCAGTGATAGTAGCGCTTGACAGGGAGGCCCACGCGCTTTTGATCCAGCTGACGATGTTGTGGCGCTCCGGTGCCGCCATCTTGAAAGCCACGCCAGCTCAAGCAGCTCTAGCTTGTGAAAAAAAATCAATCCACTCCTTTCGCAAATGGTTCTTGAACGGTCGATTCCAAGCAACATCAGCAGGCTGGCACACATACGTATAATCTGGTGGAATCTTCATCAGGTGCACGTCGAGAAGCCGAGCAAAGATCATCACATCTTTGCGCCAGTGTCCAGAGAAGTCATCCCACAACAGGAGGACTGGCTCGTGCATATTGGCTCGGTGACCAAAATGCCAAGCCAAAAAGTCGATGGATAGCTCGCTATTCCACCAGCCGGCGCCGTTAGTGTAGATGCGAGTGCCGCGCTGCAGGCACTCGAGTTCACGCCAGAGTCTGCGCCCAAAGCCATGGCGGATTGCCACGTTCTCGCGTGCCGTCTCCGGGACGCTGGACGGCTTGGTCTTGAATACGATGAACGGGTCCATCTTGGTGCCATCACTAGCAGCTAGTAGCATCACAGTGGCACGTTCCTTAATCTTTCCAGCACACTTGACCCACACGGTCTTGGCACCGCGGCTAGTAATTGTGCGTGACGGCACATACTCGTAGTTTACAGCTGCATTATACTGTTAGTGATCCATATGAACTTGATAAGAGAGTAGTAAACTCACCTGTCTGGTCTGCATTGTAGAGTCGCCTCGCCCCTAGCTCTTGCATCTTGGCGCGGACTTCCCTGCTAAACTCCTCAGCTTTCTTGGCAGCGTCTGCCGATGTTGCTTGTCCCTCGAGAGTGCGGCGACGGATAGACAATTTGTGGCGGCGGAGAAAATGCTTTCTCCAGCTCCGAGACGCTGCAAAATCAGCCGATGACGAGCTGCTGCTCCGGTAGACTTCCTGAGCTTGCAGCTTGAGCATCAAGGCTGTCACGGGTACTCCGTCGGCTCTGAGTGAGTTTATCCACCGCACCAACTGCTCCTCCGCCTGCACGGAAAGGGTCGTGCTCAAGCCGGCGCGACGGTCACGCTGGTGAAAGCGGGCACCTTGGTTGCACTTTGTCTCGATCACCTGTCTGGCCTTCTTCCAGGCATACACCTACAGCTCCCTGGCAAGAAATAGAAGAACATGCCGAGTGGGAGTTCGCGTACCGCATAACCGATCTCATAGAGCGCACATATCTCTTAAAGCGTACTCAGCGAAAGCCAATCAGATCTTCAGGTGTTGGAAACAAGATAAACATAACTCATAAAGTACACCCGATTTTATTGAAATTTACATTGGAGAATATCTGATAAAGCACACCCCGTCCCAGCCATCAATTAACAATGCATGCCTGCTTCCTTTTGCTTGTTCATTTCTCATCTTGCATTGGCAAAGATGGCGATTGTGGGAAGGCCGCGTCCGACCGGTTTTGGATCTCGTCCGAAGCAGTACAAACGAACTGCTGTCTCCTACGACTACAAATTGAGGGTTCTAAAGCACTTAGATACGTCAACTATGGCTAATACTGTAGAGTTGTTGTTTCCAGGAGTCACCTCTGCTGAGGCAAAGACGAAAAAGCGCCAGGAAATGTGCTCTGTCGAAAACTGTACCCGTAAATGCTACAAGGCTACACCTTGCTGCTGGAACCATCGCGGTCACGTGAGTAAATTCACTGCGGTTGATAAGCCCGTTGTAGAATCAGTTCCTGAAATAGTCGTCAAGCCGATTGTAGAACCAGATTCAGTTGTTGAAGCCATCGCCGAACCAGCTGTTGAGACCATTGTTGAAGCAGTCATGCCAGTTGTCAAGCCGGTTCGAATTGCCAACGACACTAACCGGTACCGACAGCAGACTATTGGTGCTGTCTCGGCTTCCCGTCGAGCTAAAATACTCGCACGTCAGGCTGAAGGCCCAAGAGTGAGTATTTCGAGCTTAGAAAAATACGAAGAACGACTGAACAAGCTCAAGCAAATTCAGCCACAAGAAATCGTGCACGTGGTAGCCCTACTGATTGCACGATTCATTGCTCCCATTCGGGATGGTCTTGCCAAACACTGGTCGATTGATGAAAATGGAGTTATAACACTTTCGAGATTCATGAAGCGAGATAGATTCGAGGCTATCATGCAGCTCTTGCACTTTAGCAATAACGGAGACGAAGAAGCACATCGGGATAAGGCTTGGAAGATCAGGCCGCTCTTACATACAGTGGAGAATACATTTCGGCGAGGCTATCGCCTCGTTTCCTTTGACGAAGGCATGATGCCAATCCGCATTAAATTTAATCCGATGCGAGTGTTCATGCCGGACAAGCCCAGCAAATACGGAACCAAGTTCTACGTGACGTGTTGCGCCGAGACCGCATACTGCGCGAGGTGAGAATCTTTCTATTTGTCTAGAATTATCTTAGTTAGGTGCTACAGAATAACTAACATGCGCTTATGGTATTCTGTATTCTACTGATTTAGAGTGGAGATTTACTGTGGAGCAGACAAGAATAAGAAGCAAAAAAAGAAAACGAATCATGACACTTTGGGACTTGGGCCTCTGGCCGTCATGAGCAACATATCCAAGGCGCTCGCCGACCAGCTGGCAAAACGACACATCGTCACGAACAGCTTCTACTCATCCGTATCACTGAGTCTGACCTACTGGGGTTGTATCACGTCGGTACTGCGCGGGTAGACCGGTTAGGCTGGTGTCCGCTTGAGTTCACGCAGAGGACGAGACCGAAGAAAATGCCACGAGGTACTTACCACATAGCACAAGCGCGTGACCATCCTCAGCTTATTGCGCTCAGCTGGATGGAATAAAATCCGGTGAACATGCTGGCGACAGGTTGCAGTACAAACCTGACAAGCGCTAATCGCGCGGAAAATGACGGCAGCCGCAGTACAGTACCTTGCCTACAGCTGGTGGTGGACTACGGCCTCGGCATGGGAGGCGTAGACGTCCACGATCAGCTCAGGCCGCAGCGTTACAGCATTCAGAAGTGCATTGCACTACGGAAATACTACCGACAGATATTTCTATGCATTGTAGACATGACAGTAGTGAATCGATGCATCGTTCAATGTATTACGCTCAAGAATAAAGGTTTTGCTCCGCCAACCCACGCCGATTATTTGCGCCGGCTGCACAACCAGTTGCTGGCGCTGCAAACAATCAATTTTGATACCCACCTAAATGCCGAAGACCCGGTGACTGTACCTATTCAACACAAAAAAAAACAAGTGGGTGAACACAGCTGACTTCTATTCTTCGAGCAAGCTAACCAAGCGGCGACAGTACCTTTGTAAAGTGTGTTCGGCGTTCTCGGCCACGAAAAAGAAGTCTTTCGAAACCAGCTATTACTGCGAGGACTGCAGCGAAATCTTTGGCGGTCGGGTGCCGCTTTGCGATAGTATCCGACGCAAGGATGAAGGGAACAAAAGTACATGTTACGAGGTGTGGCACGAAATCTGGAACAATGGTAAGAGTATTCCATCTGAGCTAACTAAAAAGATCCGATTCCGCGAGAGGAGATGTAAGTAAAAATTAAACGCATGAGTGCGACTCACTTGTATGATTTCGTTGGCACGTTATCGTCGCCTCTGCTGGGAAAAATCGCCTAGCTCCTCCTCACTAATCGTTAGTTAGGAAATGGGCGATTTCCCCCCTTCGTGCTCATTTCGTGTGGGCCACTTCCACAGTAATGAATGGCTCCAGTCTATCGCTCGACTACAGCAGAATCGACAGGTATTTTAGACATGCAGGTTTTGCCTCTATTTTTACACGAACCCAGCCAATAGAAGATTGATACCCTCGCAGATGTTGGATACATTGGTGATATTATGTCCACTTTCGTCGCTGTTTGTGTTTGGCTTGCCCGTTCCTAAGACATAGCTAGCGGAGGAAGATAAAATAGCATAACTCTCGCAGGTTTGAAAATATACTTTAATCAAGATATTTACTTTTTCTATATAATATAGAATAAAACCTCGGGCTGTCGGTGAGTTCGAAGCTCTGTAGCGAGGGTTCATCCGGCAAGGCCAAGAGACTTTGTGTATTGGCAGATTACTAACGCATGAGTGCGACTCACTTGTATGATTTCGTTGGCACGTTATCGTCGCCTCTGCTGGGAAAAATCGCCTAGCTTCTCCTCACTTATCGTTAGTTAGGAACTGGGCGATTTCCCCCCTTCGTGCTCATTTCGTGTGGGCCACTTCCACAGTAATGAATGGCTCCAGTCTATCGCTCGACTACAACAGAATCGACAGGTATTTTAGACATGCAGGTTTTGCCTCTATTTTTACACGAAACCAGCCAATAGAAGATTGATACCCTCGCAGATGTTGGATACATTGGTGATATTATGTCCACTTTCGTCGCTGTTTGTGTTTGGCTTGCCCGTTCCTAAGACATAGCTAGCGGAGGGGGATAAAATAGCATAACTCTCGCAGGTTTGAAAATATACTTTAATCAAGATATTTACTTTTTCTATATAATATAGAATAAAACCTCGGGCTAGAAGGGTTGATAATTGTAAGAATTTGCTTTTAAGCTGAGACTGGTGTTTGAAACCGATCAAGAAAAGCGCGCGAAATTTCACAAAGGGATTTACGCGCCAAGCACATAAAGTAATGTCTGGCTCGTTGGCGATTGGATAATTTCAAACATATGACCCTATAATAAATAATACTCTTCACAATGCGGTTAGTAGCTTAGATCCAGCTCCTAGCCAGCCTCCGCTCACTCTGAAAATTTCGCACCCAGACACCCACCACAATACCCGTGAGTGTCCTCAAAGCCGAGAGTTAGTCCTTGAGACGCAAGCTGCGAGCCGCCAATCGCAACATCGAACGCCTTACGGCTAGCATTGAGCGTAGAGATCGCGATATTATTAACCTTTTTACGACACATCGCACCGAGAAGGTGTTTCTTCCGATCAACCTTGAGGCGCGCATGACCGATCTCATGCGGCTTCACTGAGATGTCGATGGTCAGATAAACGGACAGGAGAACCGGGTGACGACGCCCGTTTTGATGATTATATTGTTCTGTATCTGATCGAATTGTTAAAGCAGGACGAAGTGGCTCACGACATCGGCTTCTGTTGCTGCCGTTCCAAGTGGGTCGTCACTACCCCCCCCCTCCCCCCAAGAGGTTGCGGATATCCTAACTGAACGTGTAGAAGAGACAAATATGGTCACGCATTTGGCGGAATTGTACACTGAGATTGTGACGGGGTCACACAGCACCTTGTGCTAGAGGAAGTTGGCTTCCGAGAATTTACTAACTCTCAGTAAACGGCAGTTCACAGGTCCCCCTTTACCGAATTGGAGCGAAGTGACCAATTTAAGGTAGATTGTAAACTAAGTATATTGATAGGTAGATTAAGCTTGAGTTAAATACAAACTATAAGTCACCTATAGGAAAGCAATGTCATCAGCCAATGGCTGGCTTTGGACGACCTTGGTACCTTATATCAAATATCCCGAAGTGTGACGTATCACATTTCATGAAGCTAGGGGTACACTTAGAGCTACATACCCCGTTACATCCTCCTCCACTTAGGTTCGGTTTTCCGACCAATCAGAATGAAAAAGTGTACGTCACAAACTTTCATTCTCAAAGCCGAAAAACATCGGCTTGGCTGCGCGAGCGCTGCGGAGGCTCACTTCACAGTTAGAGCCTTGAGCAGCAGTCTGTGCGCTCCTCTTCTTGGTCTCCCCATCGACCGTTGTCATGCCTCGTGGCACTGCGAAGAGCGGTGCGAAGACACGCTTCAAGGCTGCTGACGGAAATGCGCAAGCCAAGACCACTAAGCCTCACGGCAAAGGCTCGGCACTCCAGGAGGCCACTCAGGTGGGCTCTACGGGAGGGCACAGCCCAGTGCCCAGCGAGCACAAAGACGACAGCGTGCAGTCGTTTGCTAGTGATCACGGGGATCACAGTCTCAGGACGTCAGTGCGCTCTGAGAGCCCGGCCGCCAAGGCTAAGGGCACTCCCAAAACTGGCGACGACGAGGAGGAGAAACCTCGCAAACATCTCTCGCTTGCCGAGGGTCTTGCGCGTACTAAGGCCGCTAAAGCCGAAGGCGCCAAGCCCTCTAAGAAGCGTACGGCTTCGAAGTCTCCACTCCGCGAGGAGAAGGAGACTGGGTACTTCCATCGGGGTTTCTTTGATTCCTCGAATGAAGAGGAAGAAGAAGAGGAGGAGGGTGCTATCTCTGAGCTCCGGGAGGTCTCGAATGACGTCGACCAGCAGCAGGAGGATTTCCAAGCTGCCCAGCGTGTGCGTGCACCCGTCAGCCAGGAAGCTGCCATCAACTCAAGAGGGTATTGGCCTCCCGAGGAGAGCTCTGGGGCAGACCTCTTCTTAAAGCTTCTCGTCGCTCCTCGTGGCCTTGTGGGCGGCCACACTTCTAGGGGCATCTACGAGCGTGCCCTTGTCCAGAAAGAACAGCTGTTTGTTGACAACTTGGAGGCTGCTCGGTGTGTGCTTCTCGCGCCACACCGCATTCCCCTAAAGGACTTCACGACTTGTCGTAAGAAGCCCGAGACCCGGGGTGGTCTCTATCCTCTCTGGGGACACCCCTGGGTTATGTTCGAGAACTGTCCCACGTGGAGTTCTTATGAGGACATGTTCTGGGCATGGGTGTCGTCGCTTAAGTACTCACCCACGGAGTTACGGGAACTCCATGAAGATCAGCTGCTGTCCCGCATCCTGGACCAGCGTGATCTTCGTATGAGGTTTGGCCACTTGGTCAGCAAGCGCATGCTGCCAAGGGACATCATGAAGCGCGCGGCTTCCAGCGCTCACGATGAGCGCGGGTACGGAATGTATTCATCGCTCGTACCCCGTTCGGGCAAGAAGCCCCGGACTACTTATGAAGCTGCCGCCGCTTCTGTTCCCAGATTGCGACAGCCTTCGGGCAGTCAATCAGGAGCCGTTCAATCGGCTCCCACATGCTCTCGGATTGGGCATAATTCCTTCACTTCACGAGGAGCTGTCGCTTACCGCGACGCCGCCGCTCCTGAAGAATCCGCTCCACGTGGTAGTTGCCTTCTTCATTCCGGTCAAGCAGGGGTGGAGGTGCCCTCGTAGTACGAGTACTCGGCGCCTCCCGAACGCTACTCTCGTCCGAGTGCTTTTCCTGCGGGTCCGACTCAGGGCCCTGAGGTTGACCGCCTTCGTCAACGCGTCCTCGTGCTTGAGATTGCACTTGGCGTTAGGACTGGCGGGGATGCTGTCGCCCAGACCGGGAATCAGGGCGTGCTCGCCCGTCTTGCGGGCCGCCTGGACCTGTTGAAGCGTGAGGTCGCGAGCCTGCATCTGCGGGTGGACCGACGAGCCTCTCCGTCCGATCTGGACGAGGCCTTTCGCATGATCCGACGTATCGAGGCTCTGCTGTCACGTCCGGAGCCGCCTTCGGCGCACTCCTAGTCATACGCGTATGGTGCGTACCTGGCGTAGTCAACGTACTCGGCGTATGGCTCCGGGGTCCGTTCGTACGGAGCCCCTCCTGCGTACGGTCTTGACCGCAGCTTTGCCGTTTAGACCGAGGCTTGGGTGCCTGCTCCGACGCCTTCGTCGACGTCTGTGGCCGATCCTCGCTTCGAGGAGCTGGGCCAAGGTGGGTCTGCGAGTTAGCATCCCCCTGCGGATCAAAGTACCGCTTAGGACGTCCAACATAGAACGTCGGGTGTCGTCATTGACTTAGGCAGGTCGATGGTGTACGACACACCATGCCTGGCCAGTACTGCGAATGGTCCAATGAAGCCGTGCTTCAGCTTGTTGCTGCCGACAGAGCTGATAGTGTCTAGCGGTAGGCTCCTCGTGTCTAATAGCACTAAGCCCCCACCCCCCACCTTAATTACACTTAAGTTTCCTCTTCCATGTTTTGTCAGAGTACTCCTTTTGTCTGTCCTGAGGCGCTGCCATGGCATCGCGGACCCTACTGATAACGGTCAGCTTGGTATCCACAAAGGATTTCACTTGTCTCCGCAGCGAAACTGGTCTCACATCCGAGACCTGGGAGGAAAGGGCTTTCCGAGCCTCTCCCTCACTTAGAATAGAGGAGTCAGTGTCTCCTCGAAGAGTGATAGGCACTCTGGGGTGACGGAAGCCGCTCAAGTAGAACGGCGTGAACCCCGTGGACGCGTGCACCGCGTTGTTGAGCGCAAGCTCAACAACTGGAAGCTGCGTCGACCACGTACGTGGTGCTTCCGCGCACACACTGCGCAGATTGTCCTCGAGCACTCGATTGACACTCTGTCTGGCCGTCTGTCTGTTAAGGGTCTGCAGTGGACATCTGCAGACGAGTTCCCAATAAAGAAAACAGCATTGTCCAAAACGCAGCCGTGAACCGCGAGTCTCGGTCCGAGACAAATCGTTTCAGGAGACTGGGATAGTGGAACACGCCATCGATGAACAGCCTTGCGGCTTGTTCGCCAGTAACGGTAACGGGAACTGGAGCAAGATGGTACATCTTGCTCAGCCGACACACGACCACACAAATCCCGGTGTTGCCGTGTCCGTCGGCGGGAAATCCAAAGATGAAGTCAAGACTCATAGACTTCCGGCAGTTAGCCGGAGCCGGCTGCTCTGTAGTGGAGCCGAAGCTTACCCGGCGGGTTTGACCCACTGACATGTTTCACATGCCTTCACGTATCGGGCTACCCACTTGTACATGTGGGTCCGCCAGAAGGCCTGAGAGACCGACAGGCTGTCTTCTCGCGGCCCAAGTGGCCGTTGGAGGGCGCGTCGTGCGCCTCCGCGAGGATGTCGAGCTTCAGATCCTCGGCGTTGGGTACGACCACCCGTGGAGGTTCATCGGGCTCCACCCGGTAATAGAGGAGGCCATCCTTCAGCTCATATCGGTGGAGCCGGGAGCGTTGTCGGGATGAAAGCCAGTCGGACTTCGCGCTCGTTACTGCCGTGAGGAACTTGACGATAGGCGCGCCAGCCGCATCGTCCAGATACGCCGTGCGTATCCATTCATATAGATCTGTTGTCACCCGTGTGATGTGGGCCAACTCGTAGTCTGGACGCCGAGAGAGGGCGTCCTCAAGCACGTTAACCTTGCCCGGCTTGTACTCGACGCGGAAGCTGTACTCCGTGAAAAAAGACAGTCACCTCACCATCCGTTGGGAGAGGGGAGGCGAATTTGTCGTCGTCCTCAAGGATGCGTGGTCTGTGTATATCATGAAGGGCCGTGAGCCCAGAAGGTGAACCCGAAACTTCACAAGGGCATACTTCATTGCCAGGAGCTCCTTGCTGTGAACAGGGTAGTTCCGTTTGGCGGCTTTGAGCTGCCTGGATTGGAACGAAATGACTCGTACATGTCCAGCTGTGTCGGTCTGCAGCAGTGCACACCCGATGGCATAGTCGGAGGTATCGCAGACGACGCTAAACGGCTTCGTCTCGTCCGGCAGGGCCAGGATAGGGGTCTCTTGGAGACTGGCCTTGATGCTGTCAAATGCATCCTGGTGCTCTTTCTCCCAGCGTCAGTCGGCGTCCTTCGGAAGGAGGTCCGACATGGGCTTAGCGAAGCCCGCGTACCCTGCGCTGTACTTGTGAAGGTAACTGGTCAAGCCCAACCACTTTCGAAGATCCTTCTGGGATCGGGGCGTCGGCCATGCTGCTATGGCCTTGACCTTGTCCGGATCAGCCCGAACGCCCACGCTGCTGACGAAGCAACCGAGAACTTTAATCTCTGGTGACGCGAAAACGCACTTGTCGATGTTGGCGTAGAGCTTGTTCGCTCGCATCACGTCCAACACTCGACGGAGGTGTCCTAGATGCACCTCCATGGCCGTCTTGCCTCCCTCGGCACGGCTATGGACGAATATGTCGTCGAAGTACGCCTGTACGAAGGTACGCAAAGGGCGGAACAATTGCGTCACCAGGCGATTGAACGTCGCCGGGGCGTTAGACAAGCCCTGCGGCATGACGAGCCTCACTCTCTCGCATCAGGATTTGGTAGTATCCGTCTACCAAATCCAGCGCACTGTACAGTACGCTCCCGGCCATGTTGTTCAACAACACATCCTTTCGTGGGATCGGTGTTTGGGCCGGCACCGTTGCGTTGTTCAGCTTGTTATAAGCGTGAACCAGACGCCACTTTCCGTTCGGCTTCCGAACGCAGAAAGTCGGCGTCGAGTGCGGAGATTTCGATTCCCGCACCATGCCTGCCTTCGCTTTCGCGGCGAAGAAGGCATTAATGACCTCGCACTGTTCGCGGGGGAGATGCCATTGCCTCGTGACACAATACTTTGTACCGTACGTCTCGATCCGGTGGACGTTGGGTCGGTGGGTGTTTGTTCACCACGTCCGCATACTCCGTCACCAAAGGATACACCGGATCCTTGGGGTTCTTAAGGATCTCAGAATCCAAGCGCGTCTGACGCTGCTTGTTCAGGTCTTCCAGGACGTTCTCGTCCAAGACAGAGGAGGAGTTCAGCTCCTCCCGAGTGGCCTCAGGTCTCATGAGTACCATCTTGGAAACCTTTCCAGCCTTGAGGTTGGCCAGGAAAGACTCGACCGTCATTTCCTCGAGGTTCAGTATCTGTGCAGCCTCTGGCAACGGTTTCAAGTTGTGACGGGGCTCTGTCAAACGGTTGCCATCGTGAGCGCATGGTGGCCAATCAGATCCCAAGACTATCGTTGATGGCTGTGACGGCCTTGATGCCGCCACGCCCATCAATCATAGTTTAATTTATCTGCTTCCTGTCACAACAGTGTGTGCTTAGTAACGGGTTGTCTTTAGCCCGTTACACAAGTGAAAACCAGATGCCTTGACGGGTAAGCCGGTCTCGCCATCGAAGATGTGATAACACTCTCCCGCCGGCGTTGTCAGTGGACCCGGGCCCTGGACGCCGAGTCGCTTGAAGCGACGTCGATCTGAACAAAGTTCAGATCCGACTTTCGGCGGTGGCGGCGTCGTCGTCGACGGGGACCGTGACGTGGAACTTTGTTACCCACGTCTGGGGATGTCGGAGGCTGACATTCGAGGCACTCGAGGCCTCGTGTGGTACTGTGTTAGCCACACAGGAAGCGTGTCCGACGCCTTCCTCTTCAGTTAAGGTCTGGGCGACCGCGTGTGGCACGCACAGGTACCGTATCCGACGTCTTCCGCTTCAGTTAAGGACTGGGCGACCGTGTGTGGCACTATTTTACCCACACAGGAAGCGTATCCGACGTCTCCCACTTCAGTTAAGGTCTGGTAACCGTGTGTGGAGCTCTGTTACCCACCTTGAACACGCTATTGTCAGCGTTCGTGACAGCTGCAGCTGCAGCTGTTTGCGGAACTATGCTACCCGCTTGTGGACCTAAGCTACTCACTTGGCCAGCACCTCTTCTGGGCGCTGCCATCATCATACTACAGCTGCAGCTGTCTGCAAAACTAAGTTATTCGCCTGTGGACCTAAGTTACCCACTTGGCCGGCGCCTCTTCTGGGCGCGGCCACCATCAAAGTATCCTCGGAGTCGTCATATACGTCGACGACTCCCAAGCATCTGCCGGATGCTTTGGTACCCTGGATATCCTAGCGGGCGCCCCGGGTCCTGACAGAGGTGGGAACATGACTCACCAATGCTCTGTCCGACTTCGCAGGGCGGCTGGCACCGATTGTCTTGCCTCGCCAGTCGATCCAGGGCTTGTGTTTCTCGAGCCAGGGCATGCCCACGATCATATCGTACGTATCCATATCTAGAACAGTAAGCTGTTCGAGGCTGTCAAAGCCTTCAAATTGACGGCCAGATCCACTTGGACGTTGGGGACAGTGACGACCTTCCCGTCGGCCAGTTGCACTGACACCGTCCCGTTGCTCTTGCTTTCTCTCAAAGCATTGGTCAACTTGTTGCTATTACGAGCAACCGTCTGGCGGCGTGCGAAATTCTTCGACGCCCCAGAATCGATCAAGATTCTAAAGGGGTGATCGTATCCCCGTACACATTCGTGTACTACGAGCAACCCACCGCTGCTCTTCGCCGATTCGAAAGTGCGAAGACTCTCAGGGGCTAAGTTTCCGTGGTACGCGCCACCCGCGCACCCTACACGAATACTTAGTTCTTCCCCAGTAGGGCGCCCCGCCCCTACTGACCTCCGGCGTTACCCTGTCCCCGGGATCCTCGCTACTGCCAGCGACCCTTCAGGACGGGCTTGGTGAAAGTCTGCCTGCGGAGTCCTCTGCGGGGAAGTCGCGCTTGAAGTGGCTCGGCTTCCCGCAGCCGAAGCGGCGAACGTCGCGCTGCTCGGCGGACCCGAGCTCCAAGGGAACTGGTCTGTTGGGGTTTGCTCGACCGGGATTCGACAAGGAATTCCCAGGCCATGCTGAGGCCGGCGTGCGCGCCTGGCTTTAATCGCCTCTTCGAGGGTGCTCGACTGCACTCGAAACAGCTGAGTGCGCACTGGGCCCACTCGAAGGCCGTCCATGAACACAGTCATCTTGACGTGTTCGTTGAGTGGGGTTCCCACTAGGGACGCCGTGAGCTCCTGTATCTCTTGGACGTACTCGTGCAGCTTGCGCTTCCCTTTCTTGCATGAGAGGAAGCGTGAACGCTGGCGATACTCGTAGCTCGCCGGTAGGAACGCGGCTCAGAGCTGTTCGCACAGCTGGGCAGGATGTGAAACATCCAGAGGATGCTGCCTTCCGCGTGTACACCTAGCTCTTAGCACGACCGCTAAGGTTGAGCGTGTACACCTAGCTCTTAGCACGACCGCTAAGGAGAGTGCAAAAGCAGCACGAAGTTGCTCGGTCGAGATTAGAGCCGCATCCATCGCGAGGCCTACTTCTCGGACCCAGAAGTGAAGGTTCTCACCTTCCTTCCCTCCATACGGCTTAGCCTTCAGCCGTGTTAGCTTAGGTGTGGCGGATTTGTCTCCGCCGCCGGAGCCTGCAGGCGCTCCCGCACATGTGCGATGAGCCCCTGCTCGTAAACGTCAAACGCATTGACGCGCTTGAGCTGCTCGGCCGGTGTTGACCCCACCAGACTATGCAGGACCTCTGTAGCGGGGTACAATCCAGTGTGCCCCATATTATATAAAGTGTGACCCGTCACTCTTGTGGACACCTGGTACACGGTACCAGGTGCTCTCGGGGCCAGTCAGTGCATAACTACTTAGCTCCACTATAGGTATCCCTAGTTTGTATGAGACCCAAGCTTATCTTACTTATAAATACATCAGTCTTACATCTACCCCTCTAACTAGCAAACCGTTTCTTTTGAGGCCGGCAACACGTGGACTGGCACTCACTCGGGTAGTTAATACCCCTAAGCACTTCCTCTGTGCAAGGTGCTGTGTGACCCCGTCACACGGTAGCTCTCGTAGTCAATCCTACACCTTCGCGGGTAGATTGAACTACCCCGAATCCTCTGCGCTCAGCGTTTGAGCCACGATGGACCGAAGGGAGCTAGCTCGCTTAAACGACTCACAGTACGAGTCTGTTCGGAAGATGAGAGGCATCTTTGGACAAGATGTCCTTCGCAGCTTGGCGGCGGCGACGCCTGTCGAGCAATACGAACGCGTGACTGCGTTTAAGATCTACGAGCGTGGTCTCATCGCTCATGTCCGCGGGTGTTTGGAGGCCTCGATGACCGCTCCCCAGGCAACCAGGCCTAAGCCGGTATGGCTGAAGGTCCCCGCATTTGAGGGGAAGGAAGGGGAGAACCGTCACTTCTGGGTCCGGGTGGCTGAGATTGCCATAAAGGCTGGTCTCATCTCGGACGAGCCACTTCGGGTGGCTTTTGCCCTGTCCAGCCTTTGTGAACGTGCCAAACACTGGGCATACACCAGGGAGACGACATCTCCTGGATGTTTTACATCCTGGGCTCAGCTGTGTGGGCAGCTTCGGTCCGCGTTTCTATCGGCGAACAATGAGTTCCGTCAGCGCTCACGCTTTCTCGCGTGCAAGCAAGGTAAACGTGAGCTGCAAGAGTACGCGCAAGAGATGCGCACGTTGGTGGCATCTCTGGCAGGGAATCCTCTGCTTGAAGACGTCAAGACAACAGTCTTCATGGATGGCCTGAAGGTCGGTCCGGCTCGCACCCAGCTTTTCCGGGTGCAAGCGACAACTATGGAGGAGGCGATTCAAATCGCCCTCCAAGAAGAGTACAGCCACAAGCAGGCTGGTACTCCTCGGAAAAAGGAACGTCGCCATGATGAGGATGGCATTCGTCGGAAGGCGGAGCATCGCCGCAATGACGCTGTTGCTCCTGCTGTCACGCAGCCCGTTGATACCGATGCGTGCAGCGAGCCCGAGCCCATGACTTAAGCTCGATCAAGTGTATGGTCTGCTGCTACGGATGCGGCGGGCATGGACACTACCAGCGTGTGTGTCCCTCGCCAGTCCTCGGGAAGAAGACAGCCCGTGGACTCCAGGTCCTGTGGCGCAGGCCACGGCCAGGTGGACGAAGACTCCCCGGCCACCAGTAGAGGCAGTATGCCCTACTGAAGAGCGCTAAGCCTTTGTGATGGGTGTGCAGGTTGTGCGCACCACGGGACTTAGCCCAGAGAGACGTGGTTCTCTCAAACTGGTAAAGGGCAGTAAGGGGCTGCTGGTAGTACACTCGGTGTACCGGGGTACGGTACCCCTTGAACGTTTGACGAGTTCTGGGGCATTGATACGCCGCCGGAACGTCGCTTGGCATAGCGACATCCGACTGCACTCTATGTCAGAGTGGCGGGCGTGGGCTGGTCCTTGGTGGACTAGCCTTTGGTACGGTGAAGGAAGTACCAATGGTCCTTGACGGACCTGAGCGTTTGGGTTCGATGAACTCGCGCACTCGGTGTCGCTTGCAGTTCTCGCCATGAACAGCATGGCTGTGCCGAACATAAAGCACAGCCCGGACTTTGGTGTGGCAAGGCTGAGAAGGGCCTACCAGTCTAGGTCTATGGCGGAGCATTGGTGAGTCATGTTCCCACATCCGTCATGACTTAGGCGTCCGATACAGACCGCCAGGACGCACAAGCGCTTTGGAGCTGTCAACGCGCTGACAGTTGTGCGTACAGCAAGACCATGCTCCACTGCGGCAATGCTACGCATGAGTCTTTTGCCCGGCGGGTGGACCTGCTACACCAGCAGCGTCCAATGCCGAAGGCCGTCGCGCCGTACGGGCTTCGACAGTGGTTATGCGTATAAGCGCTAACCAGGTGGATAACTTAGGACCACAAGGTCGCCCATACCTGAACGGAAGAGGAAGGCGCTGAATGCGCTTCCTGTGTGGCTAACACGGACCCACACACGGTCGCCCATACCTTAACTGAAGAGGAAGGCGCTGAATGCGCTTCCTGTGTGGATAACACAGTGCCACACGAGGTCTCGAGTGCCTCTGATGTCCTCAACGAGACATCACGAATTGGGTTACAAAGTGCCACATCCCGTTCACCGCCACAAGTCGGGCCGGAACCTTGTTCTGACCGACGTCGCTTCAAGCAACTCGGAGTCCAGAGCCCGAACTCCACTGACTCGGTCGGTGGACACCAACTATGCCCGGTGTGTGTGCGGGTCTGCCACGCCAGCTGATCCCGATACCGAAGGTTGTCGCACCGTATGTGCTTCGACAGTGGCGGTGCCGAAGGGCAGTCACCAGGTGGGTAACATAGGTCCACACTGCTGTGGTGAAGTGCTTTCTCAGAAATAAGAGAATGGACCTGACGCAGGGTCACTATCCCGAATCAGTGACAATTTCAAGTGATTAGAGAGGATTTGGATTGTCTGGCACGGATGCAAGTTGCCTGTGGTGGATTAGCCATGACGAGCAGCACCCCGTATGAAATGACGGTGGATCTGGTATGAGTGATGTACGGGAAGGCAAGATCCACCAAGACCTATCTCGGGTCCACCCTTACCTGGACTCACTTAGATGGATATGGGATATACTATATACGGGTGGATCGAGTGTGGATCCTATAAAGGGAAGATGGTAGGTGCCATCTGAAGGTGGATCTAGTAACCACGGCTAACAAGACGTCAAGATCCACCGCGAGGTGTCCCGAATCCCATACTTCCGAGCTCGGATCCAAGGAGGGAGGATCCCGCATAGGACGACCTGGATCCGGGATACAGGGATGATGGAGGTAGTGGATCACGAACTTTCGTGGGACCATGGAGATCACAGACGGTTGCAAGATGATGTTGGATGATTGGAGAGCTCAGATCCACGACGAGTGTACACTTACAGTGAAGTGGATCCAAGCGACCTGGATCCGGATGAGTGTACCCATAATAGGGTGACCATAATGATTACGCCATGGATTCGGTGGATCTGAAGATAATACAGCTGGGATGATGGGTCAAGGAAAGAAGGGACATGCAGCCGAGCCTGGTAAGGGATTTAACAAGTGAAAGACATAGAAGGTAGAAATCCAGGCAGGTATAGGCTTAAGTATCAATACAGTCTTCTATTTGCACAGTAACACGCAAGTGCCTTCCTGCCCTCAAGAACCGGAACTACATTGACCGTACGAGCTCGGAGAAGGTTGGGAATTGCGAATCTAGTGTTGGTAGTGATAACTGGATAATACATTGGCCAGATCCTACAACCTAGTGAGATTTTACTTTACTTGTGCAGATCCGACAGGTTAACCGAATTTACTACTTGGTCGGTTACACCCTAGAGGTTCTCAACTCTCAAGATCCCGTCACAGGAGGCGGCAAGTACAACGCAAAGGCTAGGGAACACACCCACAAGGCAACCCTACGGCCAGATCCACAATCTAGGCCCCGGATCCATAAGCTCGAATATTCGCTTAGGATTCGGAACCATCCACGGACGCAGAGTGAAGATTTTCCACTGCTGCTCCACCCCATTCCCACGTCTCGCCAAGACACTCAAGCTTCATCACTTGAGCACTTCGGAAGTTACCGAGAGAGCAAGATCCCGCCCTACCGACGGGTACACAAGGTGAGGAAAGTTCAGTAGAACACGGATTATCGGGGGACCCCCTCCGTTAGTCGGTGTCTGGGCGCAGTTGGTAAGTTGGATCCAGCAATCTCGCAGATTTTGCTGATCCCGCTACACCACAATGGTGAGCGTGCCCGGATCTTTTGGTGACTCGGGATTTCACCGTGAGTCCCAAGAAGATGCTCACGTGAAGATTGAGCCAGGGGAAGAGGCGTCGTCGGAGGTCGGATCGACAAAGACGCCGCTGAATGAAACAAGATCCGCGGATCGATGGAGTTTTGAGAGGAACGCTGTCAACGGAAGAGATGTGGATCCGGATCTAGAAGAGAAACCTCTCTATCCTCCCCAGGTCCCCTCGGGGACCCCTGCGGATCTTGAAGCAAGTCAAGATCCGCTAACAAAGCAAGGGAAAGTGAAGGCGAAACGGTATGCATTTGCAGATTCACCGGCTAAGCCAACCCCGTACCTAAACCCAACCCCGCTAGTCGAAGAAACAAGAAAGAAGACGAAAACGAGTAAGACTACGCGGAAGAAGATGCAAACTCCAGAGTCGGAAGAAGTCCAAGCTGGATCCAGGTCAAGCTGGTCCGACAAGGATCTCGAGTTTGTGTATCGCCACCAAGCTTTACGCGACTTCCCGCATCAAGATCCTGTCATGCAGATCCTGAATCCACGACAGATCGTAGATCCAAGGGAACCGGTGAGAGCACCAGCGAAAACGGCGAACAAGTTGGTGGCAGTCAAAGATCTATTACGTTTGCTTACGGAGATAGGCATCGTAGCTGGCGTGTTCGACGCAGAGGATATCTTCGAGCTAGACCTGGATCTCATAGTATCCGCGACGCGGGACCTCTTTGCCAGAGTTTAGTCCATCATCGGAGAAAGGTCGCGCACTATAGATCCAGTGTCGTCACCGAGGATCAGCCAAGCTGCGTCCTCGAACTACGAATCCGCGGCGGAAGATGGCTCCGACACGTCGTCCGAGCCCCGACGCATGACTTTAGGACCCTCCAAGGCATCCATGCTGGAAATGCGAGCGAGGATCCGAGGACAAGAAGTCCCTGTGAACGTGAAAACTCGGGATCCAGTACGCCCTACCCGTAATCTGATACAATCCAGCCAAGATCGAGCCAGATCCGGCAAGAAGCCAGTGGGGTTATCGTCAGATCGGGCTCAAGGTAATCGCCTCACGGATCCTGTCTCGCCAGTGGACCAGCCGGCCACAGGCTCTTCCGATACCTCCTCGGGCACCCTGCAGCAACACTTCGAAGCTGCGATGAGTCGGTTTCTGGCCGAACAGGGTATGAGAGCGCCCGTGCCACAAGCGCCAGTGCTCCACGAACATGGAGCACGAGACGTGGAGATATAGTCAGTGGAGGGAGACCACTCCCATGATGAGTTCGACCCAGATGATCTGGATGGACCATCCCCTTCGTCAGCGGTGGTAGCAACAGCCGAAGCCGGGGCGGGTGGATCGTCCATGATCCAGAGGGTACGGATCTCAGCCATATCAGATCTGAAGAGAGTTCACGGGCAAGGATCAAGACGAGGATCGAGCGAGAA
>NW_003303753.1:2425697-2427396 GCF_000142945.1 Phytophthora infestans T30-4
GCGACCCCTAGATAGCTCAGGTGTGGAATAAGATCGCAGAGAGCGGAAAGCCCGGTCGCCCAGATCCCGCTACCCCACAAAGTGGATCCTAGCTTTTCACGGGACAAAGTGCCTGGATCCTTATCGAGAGTGGCAACACTAGTCAAACCAGAACCGTCGGGTTTAGACTCGCTAGAGGATCAACTCGATCCAGCTGGTGGCTTCCCCGATACCAGGGTACCGGATCCCACGAAGACAGGAGGACCGACATGTGAAAGAGGGTCGCGGTGCTTGGATCCGATGGTGGATCCGACGAAGACGGAAGATGAACAAGTCTGTTACATTGAAGGCGGGGATCTACACGCCGAGGATCTTGGAGAAGGCCTGGCGGTGATCCCGGAGGTACCACTGACCACAGAGGAGGTCACGATAGACGATATCCGAGTGGATCCAGGGGCGAACGAGCCCGCGGAAGTGGATCGGTTACGTCAGAAGATCTGGAAAAGCCGACTTCTGCTGATTGGTAAGGGTAATGCATTACCGCCCGCTGCCCGCGGAGTCAAATGTGACATCGATGTCGGCAACCCGAAACCGATCGCTCAAAGGGTGCGGAAGGTGGCACCTCAGTTCCGAAAAAAACTATCGATCTGATTAAGGGCCTGCTGCAAGCCAAGATCATCAGTTTCTCAACGTCCCCGTGGGCATCTCCGGTGGTAATCATCATCAAGAAGAACGGGGTGGATATACGTCTGTGCATTGATTAGCGGCTAGTTAACGGCCTGACTCGATTGATGGTGTATCCGATGCCTCTAATCAATGCGCTATTGGAAGATTTGGATAAATTACTCTGGTACTGTTCTCTTGACATGGCCAGTGGTTTCGGGGTGGTGACTATGACGGATCGAGCTCGCGCAATATCCGCATTCATCACACCGTTTGGACTGTTCGAGTGGAACCGGATGCCGTTTGGATTGAAGAACGCACCCCAGATCTACCAATGCCTGATCGATAACGCCCTCTATGGATTCACCCGAATACCGGAGCCCGAAAGGGGTGGATCCGGGGAAAATCATACGGAAGGGGATATATTCGAAGCAGGAGAGCCAGGGGATCTTGGGACCCCGTCTTGTTTGGACGCAGATCTTATATCGACGACATTCTAATCCCGGCGGTGGAATCAGTTGTGCGAGAGAGTGACATCCCTACTGGAGGCGTGCACTAAGTGGAATCTCTCTATCAGCGTGGTAAAGAGTTATTGGGGGATGCGCAAGGTTGATTACCTAGGTCATCGAGTCTCCAAGGAGGGGTTGGAGGCGAATCCTAAGGACCTGTCTTCGTTGGCAGACTTGTCCTTCCCACAGTCGTTACGGGCGATGCAATCCTTCTTGGGCAGTTCGAACTACTACAGTCAGTTCATCGAGGATTACGCACTGTTTGCTGCGGTACTATATGAATTGAGGGAGGTAGATTTTGCTGCGATGACCACTCCAGCTGTCTGGATCAAAATTTAACAAGCTCTGACCCTGGAGATGTCGGATCCACGAAGAGATCCAAGAAGTACGACGCCAGAAGAGGATCTAAAACAGGAGCTGGATCCACCCTGGGACCAAAGGAAAGAGGACCCAATCAGGATAGAGACGACAGATCAGAACTCGGAAAAGGTGGAACCTCGGTGGATCCGAGCTCAACACGCATTCGTGGAGCTGAGGAACAGGATCGA
>NW_003303753.1:2427496-2457079 GCF_000142945.1 Phytophthora infestans T30-4
ACTTTCTCCAGCCCGGACGTTAAACACAAAATGAACTGATTTCGGGAGCGGTGGAGAATGGAGGATCTTCGCGCTTTTGCGCCGTGTTGGATCTCAATTACAACCTGCTGGTGAGAAGATCCATCCGGATCCCTGACTCGACACTCTACGCTAGCTTGGGCTGTTCTAGTCGGCCGGGTTACAAAGAACGCTTGGGACAGTGGGCAGATTTACTCTCGCCCTGGGACACTGGAGATTGTGAAAATGTTCGAAAGGCAAGACGAGATCCTGGAAGTCTTGGCCGCGAGCATCACACCTCGAGCTAAGATAGACGAAGCGCTGACAAGAATCGCTCCTAAGAAAGAGCCCAAACGCCGGATCCAGATCCCGATCCCGACGGTACAAGTGGATGAAGATCTGTACGTCCTGAGTTTCGATAGATCCGCTCGCGTACGACGCGGAGGAGGAGCATACAGCGCAATACTGTCGAGACTGCCCCGAATGGGAAGTTGTAACGGCCCGATCCACTTATGCGGAAGGCCTCACCGTCAATGAAGCAGAGTATAACGGGCTCCTGCTGGGTTTGGATCTACTAAAGGGATAGGATCCAAAAAGGCTGGTGATTTGTGGGGATTCAAACTTGGTGATCAGACAGGTGCGAGGTGAGATTGACTGCAAGGCCCCGGCCTTAACACTGTTACGGCAGAAAGTGATGGTCCACCTGCGTGGTTGGATGAATCACGAGTTGGTGCATGTCAAGCGAGATTGGAATGCCAGTGCAGATAGCTTGGCCAGTGCCGCTTTACGGAATCAATGTGGTGTCGAAGTCGAGAGAGAGGCCGAGCATCAGGATCTCCTTACGTTGAGCCGACTAGATGAGGTGGTGGCGGTTGGATCCGGGAAAAGGACAGTCCAGGTAATGGTTGTCACTAGGCCCAGGGGAAGGATTGGATGCAGCCCCCAGATCCTCGATGAAACATTTGTGAAGGGAGTCCGCATTGAGCGGATCCTCAAAGCACAGAACGAAGAAGCGTGGATCTTGGGACTAAAGAAGTATCTGATGGGGGGATGTACGAGACCTGAGTCGGGAGGATACCAAAGCCTACAATATTATCGCTACGGATTGAACTGAATGACTTGCTCTTCTATTGTCCCCCTACGAAGAGAGTCGACGAGGATCGGGATGGATTGATGAGACTATAGATGCCGGAAACCTTACAACAGGACGTCCTACATCGCTATCACGCTAGTTTAGAAGGCGGACATCAGGGTATTGGTCGGACCTACCAACGGATCCGGGAATGTTTCCGCTGGAGGGGACTATTCAAGAGCGCACAACGATATGTCGGTGAATGTGTGGATTGTGAGACAGGCAAGGGCAGGCCCACAATCGAAGGGGAGTCACGTGGGAATGTATAAGCGACTTACCCTTTCCAAATCATAGCCATGGATCACATCCCCTCGCTGCCCAAGTCGTTCAAAGGAAACACGAATTGCTGATTTAGGTGGATCTATTTACCGGATACGTGATAGCCAAAGCTAGTGCGTCTAGAACTGCACAAACCATTGCCGAATCGTACGAGCTCTTTTCCTTATCTTCATTTTTTTCTTTGACTTCTTGTGGTTCATACTCCGCTTTCCATTCCTTGTATCCATCTGGATCGGTTTCCAACTATAAATTTAATTTGGGATTCAGTTAGCTCGGGGTAATACTTGGATGTTATCATTGAACACTTTCAACGCAGCGGATTGATCAACAAAATCGATCTGCCATTGTATTGAGAATGCACAGATATGTCTTCCGCATTAAGCCAAGATCGATGTGTTGCTTGCGATATAGCACACCAGCCAAGTTCCAAGTATCACAGTACCAGGATCTCTTCATCATGCAGCATACTTTGTATAGACGCTGATCATATAGTCCATTTGACACACAGTATTCTACAAGACTAAGTTTCTCATAAAGCCCTAAGAAGGCTTCTTTGTCCTCATCTGATTTGAAGTAGATACGCTTACGCGAGGTTACTTTGCCATCTTTTCGATTTTCAAGTTGGATTGGTGAGATATAACCCTGACTGAATAATACTTGTGGAGCTGCATTCTTAATGCTTTGATGATCGATTTGCATTTCCTTCGCAAGTGAGCGCCAAGCTTCCGTTACTTCAGAAAACTTCAGAATGTCTTTATTCCCGTATTCAAGTCCACAAGTGTCCCAAGTAATGCCCTTAGCCTCTGCATCAGTTCTAGTCGTGGCTTTTGGCTTGAATTCCGGATTCTCCTTACGCTCTTTCATTTTGCGCTCAAACTGATCAATTACCATAGAATCACGCTTGAGTGTGCTTTCAATGTATTTGCCTTTAGCATTTTTTTCGGTATCAGCCTCAACGAATTTTTGCAAGACATCGATTTGTTGCTGATCGAGAACAAGGTTCTCAGCTTCGGCAATTTAGTCACGATTTTCAAGATAATTCACACAAACGATAAGATATGCTCAACTGCGACTCGGTCGGTTTAATGACCTCAGTAGCTGTCGAGGTCACTTCATTCTCAGAACCGTCCGAATTATATAATTGCTCCGAATCTGAATTATATTCCTCCTTATATACCGCGCTATCCACGATCATCGGTTCGACAATCGACTCATCTACATTTGGAGCTTCACTTACTTTTACATTCGAGGCCTCGACGGGTTCGATCACCGATGGCGCTATCAGCCTCAGCGACGACTGGGTATTGGCTTGTGGTGACATTTCTTCTACGATATTACACTCCGCGACAATACTTTTCCGATCCATAATAATTGGATGCTTGCCGCAGCGATCCTTGTTGCGAGCTAGCAAACACTGTTCTCCGTTCTTTTTGATAAAGCTGCACATCGTTATATTACTAAAGTTATATTTTTATACTATACATAATCGTCGCTCAAGATCATAATTTTTTTATGTCACACTCTGGAGCGTTCCAGCTGAAGTCACATTAGCGAGTGGATCATATGACTTGTATTCATGTTAAATGTGTCGAGTATGTCCGTAAAAGCTTTGTCTCACACGAAACAATGACCGAGACAAGGTTTGCTTCATCTAATCAATAGGAGATAGATTTTAGATGAAAGTGAGAGTGATTGCAAAATGCTTACAAAGCTTTCAATTAGAACATGTTGTAACGAGTCTCAGGACGCCTGCTCGCCGGCGGGTCGCACCGCTCACTGCCACCGTCTGTAGGTGAACTACCAGGGTTCCGAGGCTCGTACGCAATGAACACTGTACTGGCTGCTCTCAAGCCGCCGGGACGCGTCCGTCCCTATTTGTATTCAACTCAACCACTCTGCTCTACTCGATGTAGAGCTCTCAACTCAACTTCAAACTCAACTGCGTCTTACTGCTCAGCCCTGCCTCTTACAGGACCGCGGCTCACCGCGCAGACACGCTTAGGGGCCACCGAGGCAGTCACACACACGTCGAACCCTGTGTCCGCCGCACTGGTCACCGCCGGTAAGCCCGCGTGCAACAACAATCAGACTCGTCAAAGGGCTAACCCCTTCTGAGAGGCCCGCTTCCTCGAACCACAACCACCACCACGAACGGCTCCACCCCGTCGCTCTCTGCCCAACTACCCACTCGCTTTGTGCCTTACGGCTCTGCTCAAGAATGCCAGGCAGCTCTGCTCGCTTGACACTCGACTCGTTCTCGCGCTTCTCCGGCTGTGCTCGCAACGACCTGCAAGTCCTGGGCCTAAACACGCGCTCCGCAACTGACGCACCACTTTGCTCGTACTCGAGCCACTTGCGCCTCGCGGATCCAATTCTTAACTGAGCTCGAGCCGCCGCTCGCCGGCTCAGTGTCCCCATCACGTTCCGAATTCTTGGTCGACTTCGACGTGAAGCAGCTGCTCTACTGGGCTACTACAGTGCTACACTTACGTCGTCTCACCACCTCGTCTTTCGCTATGTCTGCTGGGCCACTACCGCCACACTTCATCGCCCGTCGATAGTAACGATCCGGGGTCGTAACCCCACTGGCAGCCTGAGAAAAACCGGTTCAGAAATGTACAGATCTGAAAAACACACGAAACCATCCCACAAAACGTCGTGGACGGGACTGCTGGTAGGCGCCTGCGTCTGCACGCCTCGCGACGCACTTTTAGCGAGAGAGACAGGCCCCCAGTTCGTCGAAGTTCAAGGAAGCAAATGTCTTCCGAATGTGGTGGGCTGCCGCTGCTCATCAACAGCCCACGAGATCGGAACCTGGCAGTCGCGTGCAAGCCTTCGGTGATCACCCTGCCGCACCAGCGCCAGCAGTATAGTACGCCTCCAGCGCAGCGAGCTACCTCTCCGAGCCGGCGACTTGATCCAGTACTATTCGCGGGCGTTAGTTGCCGGAGACGCGAGAGGCTACCGCAAGAGCCGCGTTCTGAGGATCGCGCAGTTTAATGACGTGGATTATCCGATACGTGTGGACACCGGCGAGATCCTGGAGCTGTCGCACATGATGCGCCGCGTGGCCAACATCTCTGGCATACCATTTGAAGTCGCCGTGTGGAGAAAGATGAGGACTTACGAACTAGTGGATGGTTCTGTGGATCTCCCGACGAGATCCACCATTTTAAAATCTGCTATACGACAAGCAGTTGACGATGCCTCTGCTGCAGTGGCGCAGCAGCTACGAGTGGAGAGAGAAGCGGCGGACACCCACGCTGCAGCAAACTTCGCTGGAAGAGTCTCCGAAGCTGCTCGAGACGTTAGTGTCTCCAGCACCTCTGAATTACGTTTTCAGCCACCCGCAACAAGTGGAGGCGAGCGCACAGACGTTAGTGAAGGACCTGCGAGCGAGGAAAAGGTGTCAGGACAAGTTCCGATGGAGATACTTCTTCAGTTAGCAGCTCCTGATTCTGATTCTGAGTCTCTGGAATCGGTGATGAACACCACTTCGACGCCCAGCACTACGACTGTGCGTGTAGAGCCCAGCATTAACACACTACCCGTTTCCTCATATCCAGGAACAAGTGCGGAGAGCGAGGATTCTTCTCCAGATAGCACGCAACCTTCGGAGAGCCCGGATGAGGTGCTGGACCCCCAGCAGTACCTGGCCGCTATACCGACTCGTTTGGAAAGAAAAAAAATCTGCCACCAAGCAAAAAAGCGGTCAAACCAGTGGCATGTACCCCGCTCGCGGAAGAGGAAGCATATGGCCCGTAGTGCGATCACCAGGTCTGGAGCCAACGTCTACCATTCTCGCAACGTTACAGCCAAGAAGATGAAGGACTTCCTGAAGCTCCCGTTCGTTCGAGAGCGTTTGAAAGCCTTACACGTACTACGGCCGAGCTACACGACGCAGAAGGATACGGCTGAGGTATCGCTGGCGCCTGCAGTGACAGTTAAGTGGCCGAACGGAGTGGACGAGATTAATGAGTGTCGAATTCCTGAAGGACTGCAGTTCCCTCACGTCGGAGACTTCGATCCCTGTAGCTGCGTTGGCGACTGTTTCTTCGACACCTGCGAGAACGCACAGTCCTCCATCTACTGCACATCGAAATGTTGTTGGCTAGATGCATTGTGCAGTAATGCGCCAAGGAACCGAGCGACGCTGAAGCTTTTTGAAACCGCTCGTTTTGGTTTAGGAGTGTATACTACTGCTTTTTTGGACGTCGGGGACATCTTGGGCGAGTATGTGGGTCAGCTACGTGCGCACGAGGCGCAGATTGAGGGTCAGCCAGAGGTGGCAAAGAAGTACAACAGCGGCTACACGATGCTGTACTACACGAAGTCTACAACCAAGAAGTACGTGTACATCGAAGCTGGCAAGTGTGGTTCCTTGATGCGATTCCTCTCGCATTCCTGTGTACCAAACGCGGATTTCATTGAAATGCGCAACGGACGCAACGTTAAGATCCTTGTCGTAATGAGAAGGCTGTGAAGGCAGGCACTGATATAACGGTGAACTACGGTGATGAAGTGTGGTTTAAGTGTGCTTGTGACGAGTGCTGGCAAGAAGAGTAGTAGGAGTGTAGGTTCTCATAATACACGTTTGATTTTGGCATCAGCTTCGGTCTATTTTTCGCTGCAGAACATCTTGCGGTGATCCAGCACTTCCGATATGAGCTTCTGCAACACAGACACCTAACAGGTATCTTACTGCTACTTGAGCGGACACTGTGCAAGCGCGCAAATTCGACTACGATCGGTTCCTCGCTCTCAGCACTGGCATCACCACGCGTATAAGGCCTGTGAGTGTCAACTGCGAATATGCACGTAATAACTCTGATGCTGGAGTCAAAACTTCGTTTTAGTTTATATCCTCGGTTGTATTGTGATCAGGAGGTCTTAAGCGACGTGTGGCACCTTACTCCGCCACCTACGTGTACGAGGCGAAGGTGCTGGAGGAAAACAAAAGTGTTATGATGTAAATGCTCGCTCTAACTGTTACTGTAGACGTATTAAAAGACCACTGCACCCGATCCTGAGTATCTACCAAGCCGTACGCATGTGCTGGAGCTGATACTTTACTCTAGAGACAGCGCAGGCCCAATAAGACGAGGTCTTCCTCCCAGCGTATCGCTACTGCGCTTGCCAGTAGTTCGTCGACTCACAAGCACCCGCCGCCCAGCTCCATCAAGACGATCCGATGCCCGGAGGGCAAAAAGAACATGAACACAGGTTCCAAACTTGTAGCAATAGTTACATGGACACCATCTCGCGCGTAGTTGAACAGGCCAGCCGTGAGGAGGTTCGTCCTGCACCTCCATACGCGCGTAGTTAGCGCCCATTTGGGCCGAAGCCGCTATCTGCTCTTCCGTCGACCGCTTTGCCCCCTCCACCACGATACGCTTTGCAGGATGGGCTACCACGTGCATCACCTCAGCATCTCCAAACATCCCGTCAGCAGCAGTATTGCGAGCTAGCAGCTTCTCTCGGACGAGTTCCACCACGCGACGAGTGAGGGCTGGTGCTGCTTCTGGGGTGGGGCGAAATACCCGCTGCTTGCGCGACTCGTTCATGCAACAGTCGCGTAACTCCTTAAGCAGAGTTCCCATTTTAAGGCGACGTCGCAGTGTGTAGTCACGCTTCAACACTCGGTTGAACTGCTCAACAGGGTTGTTTGTGGTAGCAAACGCACAGGGAGTTCGAAAGCACTGCCACATAGTAAAGTTTCCTTGCAGCCATTGTTCGTCAAGGTACGTACAGAAGTCGACCAGGTAAGGGTACAATCTCCAGGTCTGCAAATACTGCTCCAGCATCCAGGAAAATGATATTTCGTCACGGGCGAAGTGCAAGTCGTACCGACCACGAACCAGTGCTGCTGCTACATGTGAGGGAAATCCCTTCAGCCTCTTTTCCACGTTAGTCATTACGTGGAAAAAACACATGAGATACTGAAGCTGTGGATCTTCGCGAAATACCATAAAAATGGCATTCCGCTGCGCCTTTCTCTGCGTCTCCCATTACGTATCGAGGAGCCAGCCTTTTAGTTGTAATCCAGTAGTACAGGCGGCTTAAAGAAGCCAAACACGCCTCGTAGATTGGCTGCGTCCGCTGCGAGACGATAAAAACTGCCACGAGATGGAGGCTGCGAGCTCGGTCCGATATACCAACCACTAAGACTGGGTAGTCGGACGGGTTTAATTTGAACGTCGCGTCCATATGAAGGACGTAGCTCTCTGGAGGCACTGAGAGCCTCTTCACCATGTTCTTTGTCGCTACACCCACAACGAAAGGTTCTTCGTCCGAGCCGTCGCCCACCACAGGCTTGCCATCTGCGTCCAGATCCCAAGCGAAAGTAAAAGTCTCATTATCGTCCTCAGTACCAGTGAACGCGTGTGAGTGAATCCACTGCGTGAGATCGTCGACGCGATCGTGGTTGTCAAGCTCGGTACGCGCGTAGTAGTTGCAGAAATTTTGTACTTTGCCCAGAAGAGGGATGTCGCTCGCTGACATGTGGAAGTTTCGAGCCATGGCGTACTGGATACGAAGTGGTCGGAGCCTTTGCTTCGCGAGCTCTCGGCAGTATTCTTTCTGCTGTCTGGAAAGCTTAATTCGCTTGGGGGAAGAGGCTCCAGTGAAGTGCTCGCCCAACTCGTAGATGTAGGTATCACCAGAGTGAGAGCAGTCCAGCACCTTGCCGCGCCACGAGCAAGTGAGGTCGCTGCAGGTGCTGGACTCGCATTTGAGTAGCCTATAGCGCATGCTGTGGTGGTTACCAACGCGGCATACGCTACAGGACATTGTGTTGCTCATGTCGGTGCTGTGGATCTTGAACGTGGCCAGGATGGCGTCGGCTTCGTCGCGGCCGAGCTCAAAGCCCAGATCTCGCCACGGCAGCGTCCGAGGCATGGTGCTTAAACGAATGAAAAGGGAGCCAATCTGATTGGACGCTAGACTCCCGTCTGAGGAGCCTTGGGCGTGCTGGTTTTGTGCAGTATGGAAGCCACGGACGAGTCTGCCGTGAACGAAGCGCGGCCAGTTGTGTAGGTCCAGTAGTATAGAGTGGCGACACGCATCACGATGTGCCAACACGCATCACGATGTATTTACTGGCTAGTAAGTGTGTTTTTCAGGGTCTCCACGTGCCAAGACGCAGTTTGGGGGATTTCTCCACGTTTCAGGTGCCGACGCAACACTGTCGAGTGGTTTTCACGCGTTGTCACTGCAGCTGTGGGTACAGACTGTACCGTACCGTGGCTCTTCTTGTCACGCGAGCCTCTGCCGCTCACATTCACCGCGAACGAGCTGCCCGTGTTCCGCGCCGGGTTGCAGCTGCCCGCCTTCAACAGCAAAGACCCGCTCAGTCCCTCGTACTAGTGCCCTGTTACAATGTCCTATAGTAACTTTATAACATTAGTAAATATTTGTGAGCAGGGGGGGCTTCATCAAAAAGCAAAATATATGGAGTGGCTAAAAAAGGTCATTTTATAATACTCACATACCCACACATTCACGAGACGACGGCGCTTGCTTTAGTACGGGAAAAACTATGGAGCTCGAGCTTAGGGAGCTCGAGATACCCAAATTTTGAAATAGTGCTTTTTGATGTACCCAAATGCATTTTGTGTTTTAAACATAGTTGTCAGGTTGGACTTTAATTGAGCTGCCACAATATCAGCACAGCTACATTTTGCAGCACGTCCGAGATGACAGTGATGATTACAAGAAGTTCTCCATTGGGGAAGCTTCGGGATTAAAAAAATATACTTATCACTTCTCTTCTTCAAAGTCAGGTTTAATTAGCTGTCCTAACGACCACATTAATACTAGTCACTACTCCAAAGCAGGACATTTTTTTAAATTTTTTTTGGCTGCATGAATTCCATTCATTTATTTAATGAGCTTGGGAGGTAAACTACTATAAAATGCAATACGCTTCGACTCGATGCTGCGGCATTGCTGTATACCAGACCTGTTCTCCGCATAAGTGCCCCTCCTCGTCCACGGACCACTTCGTAGATTAAAATAGCACTAGAGTAGTCTATTATTCTTTCTTGTGGTATTTTGTGTATCTTAGCAGTCTATGAGGGTATGCAGCATTTGTTACGTAGTCGATGAGCACTTTGCGTCATTGGAGAGGTCAGACCATTCTTCTATAGAGGTTAGTGGATGAACGGGATAATATTACTTAAGTTTCTACCAGTGCTGCTGTGGCTGATGAAGGAATAACCCTGACAAACACCATTAACCCTTAGACAAACACCATTTACAAAAGAAAATCAAGGAAAGCTCCAGATTTCCTACAGCTATAGGTATACAAGAGCGAAGCGCTTTATAAATGCTTGCTACGGTGCAGGATATTCTAAGGCGCTCCGCCGAAAAATCTAGGAAGCGCACTATTAAAGGCCCATGGCTACTTGTAAGTCAGCTAAACTCAACACTACACGATTAAGTTTTCATGTGTCGGCGTACGATTTGTTGGTCTAGCTCGCATTCAAAAACGCCTACACTTGCTCTAGAATGGGCAATTGTCGCCTCATTTAGGGTGATCGATGTATCACTTTTATTAAGCCACCGCCTAGCAAAGCTGAGGCGTAATATGGCTTCGTGATATATAACAATACATCTCCGCTGTAACTACCTGAGCGAGGCATACCGTATTCTTTTGGTCCAGCTCACGACATTGCAATTCTATGAGCTGTAGTACATCGAGACCTTTGGCTCATTTTTTGAGTACATCAAAAAGCACTATTTCTAAATTTGGGTATCTCGAGCTCCCTAAGCTCGAGCTCCATAGTTTTTCCCATTTACTACAAGTGCAACACGTTGAAGATTACAACGGACGCACTTCAGCTGGTGGTTGCAGAACGGACGACCTTTCAGTAGTCATGCCTATTGCTAGTACATAAGATAAACAAGTCCACTTCTACATTTTGTTGAAGGCGACAAACAACAGGCCCCTTCATATAAAAGCAAAATATATGGTGGCTAAAAAAGGCCATTTTAAAATACAGTACTGCACCCCATTTTCGCGCCCTTGGACCTTTGATAAACTTCCGGATCTGATGATCCTAAATCCATATGAACTATTGTTTTATGCTTACAGTATTCCAAAAATTATTTGCAAATCCTAAATGGTCCGCCCTCGCGAAAACGGGGCAGTACTGTACTCACATACCCACAAATTCACGAGATGTGGCAAACCGACGGCACTTCTCGTGGTATTTTTTTATAAAAATCTGTGAGTATTAAAACAAATACTCACGCAATATTCACTCTTAGAGTCACCGTGCAATGTCACAATAGAATCCGGTTCATACCGGTATATATAAACCCGGTCTGCCACGCATCTCATAAATTCATGATTATTATTTTTTTAAATATAAAATTCAGATCACTCGGTAGTTGCTGCGCAAAAATTTGCTGGACGTCTGATTAACGCATTGCCCAGGCCAATGGAGAGTACAAATCCACCGACAGAGTTGCAGGAAACCCTACCGGGAGCGCCATCCGTGGCGGAATACCAAGGATTCGACGTCCGCCCAACTGGATCACCGTGCTTGGAGCGGCGATTGGAAGTGGAGCCAGCTGCACAAGTGGATGGACGCGAGCATTATACAGCTTGTATTCGGCATTCGCAAAGTCGGGATCGAACGACACACATAGCACATATTCAACTCCTGGCATCGCAGCCCATATCGCAATCGCCTTGTGGTCGAGCTCTCCAGGTGCCATGCCCCACTGCTGAGAAACTCCAATCTCAACCTCAATCGTCCGAAAGTCTGCAAATATTGGAACGTTTGGAGGAAGCACCGAGCCGGGTGTGGCTTGGCGTGGTCCATAACTGAGATCTGGACACCATCGTCGCCCTTGAGAATTCTTGGCGGCCAAGTGGCCTTTGAGCCATCGCTTGACATGCCGCTCACGAAATTGATCGTTTAGCTCTCCAACGTAATCTTCGTGTGGAGCGTCGGCAAACTCGATGATGTGAATCTCTTCCGTGTCAGGAAACCATTCAAGATAATTGAGTCGAGCGATTGGATCCTCGCTGTCTGCAAACGCGTTCCACTCGTCTTCCGTTGCGTGGCACACACGCACTGTACCGGTCGGCGGTGGAGGATGTGATACTGCAGCTTCCAGAGCAGCGTTGATGCGATCGATGCTGGAGAGCAGAGGAGTCATTGACGCCGGTGTGACTGCGTCTGTCGCAGCGACAGCTTGATTGGGCACACGGTTGTTCAGCGTAGCTACTGCAGTTGACGAGTATGAGTCCCCGTCCCCAAAGAAAGCAACGCTCATGTTTCTTTGTCGTCTTGTCCCAGAATGGGCAGCGTCTTGTCCGCTCGTCGTCCGCTCAACATCCGCCGAACCATCCCATATAAGAGCAACGAGAGTACCCCTAGAGACAGCGATGATGTACCATGTACTGTACATGTAGTACCATGTAGTACAGTACACCAGTACAGTACATGTTGCGTGGAATTTCAGAGTTTGCAGTGTACAGTGTACCGGTGTTGCAGTTCATGCGCTATCGAAAGTGTATAATGGTCAATACTCTTTACAAGTACTTTTCGCGTGGGCCTTCTCGCCTTACTGCCGTGTCAATTCGACAATGCCGAACCCATGGCCAGTCGGACTTGAAATTTTACTCTCAAGTGGACTCCACTTGTGGAGAGCGCCACGGGTGGCGCGCCCTGGGCTCGGCCTTACACTTCAGAAGTGTATGTGCGCTGACCTAGAGAAGAGCCAAAATAGCGATGGCTTTACGAAACCGCGGCACCGTACACCAAAGGGCCGTGTTTCATTAGTGCGAGTCTCGGCGAGGAGTGAGCCCTGATGGAGTTTTGATTCCGACATTGCATCCGCCTGGTGGCCGTGGCGGATGTAGCTATAACGTCGAAGTCCTTCGTGTCATCACCGCCTTGTAGCCGGGACTATGAAGTAATTTGAAGTAGCGGGGCAACAACTGCACAAGACGGCAGTTCGTCTTGCTTAATCCTGTTCGAGATGAGGTGACTTCGTAATACGAATCGTATCGGAGCCCGGCTCTGGTGGCAACTGGTTTCACGGACAGCAGAAGCGATGTCAGAAGCCCGACAACGCTGTGGACCACAGTATATGTATGCCACACTCAGGGGCTTATAATAACCAAAAATCATATGATATTTTTGATAGTAATAGTACTATTTTCGATATTAAATAGTAGTAGTAACTGGTTTTTGCAAAAGTTAGCATAGTATTTTAATATTACCTCGGAGAACTGAATTTTTTTTAGATACTACATGATATTTTATGATATTTTCCCATTTAAGTACGTTTCTTGCCACCTTACCCTGATCGAAAAAGTTATTTGGCTCCGCTCGGTTCACACTGTGAACCGAGCTAAGCTAAAGCAGTAGGCTTTAAGACTGACGAGTATTTGCCCTAGTATTTCACTGTGACACAGACAAAGGCGATCGAGATGGAAAACTGCAAGCGCTTGCAGCTGTTTAACGTTGATTGAGCGAAATCAAAACATTTGTTCTTGTACTCTACCGATCTCCTCGTCCACATCGTGCGTCTATTAAACCTGCTGCCTGTGGCGCTAGATTAATGCGCTCAGCAGTGCCAACACACGACGCCAACCTTGCCGTCACTCTCACAATTGTCCCTCCCTCACGGTTGATTAGTAATACTTCAGCTAGTCGAGCTTTAACGACATTCTGATTTGTTAATGTAGCCCGATTACGCAATCTTCGAAAAATATAATATCGTATTAGCTAATATTATTTTGATATTTATTAATATCATATTGTCTTAGAAGAAAATATTAGGTGATATTTTTTATATTAACTGGTATACAGGTGATATTTTCACAATATTAACTTCACCGATTTTGGAGTTACTGGCCACACTGTGGTGACGCCAGCTCGTAGGATTTCGCGCGCGGGATCCGCTGATCCGTACGCGCATTGCCGATAACGGTCGCTGCCGCGTTGGGCATGCTCTTGTTTTACAGATAATAATAGAGGTGGCATTGTCCTTCAGATAAAATTACATCGTAATGGTGCCATGCTTGACAAATGCCTTTTTGCTGGTTACAGTACATTTATAAGGCACCATTATCTTGGTGACGACGAGCTCCGAAATGCAAGAGAAGGGCTTGGCGTGCAGAAAGCACCGGGCGGGGCGGACTGACTCAGTCACTGTAAAGTACTGTACAGTTTACTTTAAAGTACATGTACCGGTATGAAGCTTCATCAAGAAGCTCATCATGAACATGAACTTCGTGTGCGGTAGGTTCTTTTTGACTCGGCGTAGTGATAGCATTTGTATCGCCACTAGAATTCGCGCCGCGCCACCTTGCGTGTGACCATGTGACTCCTTGCCGCTCAACCGACGTACCACTCCATCTTTGCGGCGGCACTGCTGCTCTCAGGATCATTGCTAACTTGATAATACATGTAGCGCGTCATGTACGTGCACAGCAACTTGACTCCCAGCAGCTTTACTGCTGGAAGGTAATTTGGGTGGTCGCGCAAATGGGAACTCGAAGAACCAAGGCCCACCTTAATCCCATGCCGTTTGGGTCACCGCACCGCACGACCCGCGTCACGCCAGTGTTGCCCGATTTCGTTTGTTGCTCACTGTGAGCAGCTTCGCTTCATTTTCGAAGACTCCCTCCGCTGTGTACATAACTGTAAGCATTGTCAAAATCATTACCGGTATTTACTGAACCTTTTAAGCAATAGGAAATTATTTATTTCAGCCACAAAAATCACTGAATATCATAATTTATTTCCTGATTTCTTAATGTATTATTTATTTTGGGTACTGTAAAAGGTTATCTTACAAGTATTTCAAAAGCTTTGATTTTTGTCGAGCACTCTGTCCATCTCCAACCTACCTCTCACTTCTCCTTTCTTGAACACATTTCGACACACCGATTTCCGATTCAGCCATGGTTCGTGTAGCCCGTCCATTCAGCCTAACATACTCTAATGCCCAAGTAGAGGCCTTTTACGATAGCCCCTGCCAGGACCAACGCGACGAGGTGATCCTTGAATATATCCGCTGCCGTTGGAGTACGGTGCAAAAGCAAACGTACCGGAATGGCTACACAAACTTCATGCAACATGTTCTACGCGAGCATCCTGACTACGATGTGGTTATGCTGGAGACAACAGCAGCGCAAACTGCTCGATCCTAAACTTCCTCCGTCATTCTTCCCAGAATCTATTCGGCTGGGTGGTGTAACGGGGTATGTAGCCCCAAGTGTACCCCTAGCTACATAAAATGTGACACGTCACACTTCGGGATATTTGGTATAAGGTACCAAGGTCGTCCGAGGCCAACCATTGGCTGATGACATTACTTTTCTTTAGGTGACTTCTAGTTTGTATATTTAGCTCAAGTTTAGTCTACCTATAAATATACTTAGTTTACAATCTACCTTAAATTGGTCACTACGCTCCATTTCGGTAAACAGGGACCTGTGAGCTGCCGTTCACTGAGAGTTAGTAAACTCTCGGAAGCCAACTTCCTCTAGCGCAAGGTGCTGTGTGACCCCAGTTTGAGTCGGTTCGGAAGATGGCTGGTATCTTCGGGATGTGACGGGGTCACACAGCACCTTGCACAGAGGAAGTGCTTAAATGTATTAACTACCCGAGTGAACGTTAGTCCACGTGTTCCCGGCCTCAAAGGGGACGGTTTGCTACTTAGAAGAGTAGATTTAAGACTGATGTATTTATAAGTTAGATAAGCTTGGGTCTCATACAAACTAGGGGTTACCTATAGTGGAGCTAAGTAGTCATGCACTGACTGGCTCTGAGAGCACCTGGTACCGTGTACCAGGTGTCCACAAGAGTGGCGGTTCACTCTTTATGTAACATGGGGCACACTGGATTGTACCCCGCTACATCCATCCCCGCTTAACTGAGAATCACCTGATTCTCCAATCACAACTGATTCTCCAATCGGAAGTGGGAGAATTAAAACACCCAAAGATGAATTCTCACAGTGGGCAGCCATGAGACTGGCGCGGCTCTCAGTCACACCCACAGTGACTTGTGCTTCTAAATCTCACTGGGATTTGCATCCCTATGCTCACAACCGTGTTGGCCGCAAAGCTTACACTCAGAGCTGCCTTAGATCCTGCGCTAGCGCGCATACAGTGCTTTGGCACAGAGTGCAATAGCATCCGAACGTGTGGCATTCACCCACAGCTCGCACCAGAGGACACGACAGTCCTGGCTAGCGCGTCTGGGGCATGGTGTCTCCCCCGAGGGACGATACCGAGAAGGGCAACAGCTTCCCCAGCACTAGAGAGAGCTCTCAGCTCACCTCGGGCCATGCCTTTGGCTCCAGCAAGGATCCATCCTTGCGGGCGGAGTTTCTGCCACGCTCTTTTCGCGTCTTGGTCACCATACCAACGGCGCGTAGGTGTCCTTCATCGATACCATGTGCCGTGACGGTACACAACCGTGGTGTAGGTGTCTCCCATCGACACTATGTATCGCACGGTACTAACCTTTGGTGCGGTACGCCCATCACAAGGTTGCCATGTTTGGCGGCAACAGCTTCTGCTGTGCTGTCGCCTGAACAAATTCATGGCCTGTGCTCGCATCATGCACGACGCATGTGCAAGCACAGTGTACAGGTTCATGGGCCCGTACACGAGGTACGCTGTGTACGACACGTACCACAGCTACCATAAGTGCTCCGTGCACTTCATGTGTGTCATGCACGACGAGTTCATAACGTGGAACCCCTGGCAGGCTGCTCGACAGCAGCCAGTGCCGATGCACGGTACGTGCGTTGACTCACAGCATCCAGAGCGCATCGGGTCGTGGTATGGTGCATATCCTTTGCATCTATACCAGTGTCTGTCACAGACATCATGTACCTTGATGGTACTCGACCGTGGTGGGGCATATCTCACCACCAGGCCACTGCGGCGTTGGTGTCTGGCATTGACACCGAGAACTCACGGGTACCAAATTATGGTGAGGAAAGCCGCCATCACCACGGTGTCATGCTCGGCGCGGCACCAGCTACGACTGCATGTATTGCCTCGACCACCACCTGGTCAGTTGTGTGTGCACTCGTGCACCACACTTGGGTTATGGATCCACGGCCCATTATACCCGGCGCGTTGCGTACATCGCGTACCGCAACCGCTTTGTCGGCGGGTGAGACGTTCCGTTCATCCTACTCGACAGGTCGTACATGACCAAGGGACCAGTGCGGTGATTGCACTAGGTCCGCGCCTCGCCTCGTGTGCGGTTGCTTGCAACCCCAACACTGCTGATTCGTTCAGCGATTCCGAGGCACCTTGCGCCAGTGGCTTTCTTCGCCACTATGTCTTGTTCGGCTAGAGCTACCGCAATTCTAGCCCGACTGCTCGCCTTCAGCCTGCAGTCGATCTGCATCGACGCCTGGTTCCGTAAGGAGCTTGCTCTTACCTCAAGACGAGGGAGGAAAGGTATTTCCGAGCCTCTCCCTCACCTACACTTGAGACCATTGAGTCTCTCGTGGCTTCTAATAGCCACTGACAGGCGCGACGGCTCTCCGCCCTATGCACTGCGTCGGTATGGACGATGGAGTTGGCCGTGTCGACCGAAGGCATCCAGCCTTCGCGTCAGCAGTTTGGGTCTGCGCGACTTGACCTCAATTGAGTTGCTCACGTCCGGCGAGGCCAAGACAACCTCGCGTCTCGAGCTAATGGCTCTGTGTGCGGAACTATGTTACCCGCCTTGGCTGTGGAGCTCTGTTACCCACCTTGGCTGTGTGGAACGCTGTTACCAACACCGGAAGCGCATGCAGCGACTTCCTTATGAGTTATAGTCTGAGTGATCTTGCGTGGAACTCTGTTAACCACGTTTGGAGCACCAAATGTCGGTCTCCTTAAGCAGCTTCGCTGCTTGCGGAACTTGTTATCCGCAGTGTGGTGTAGCGGGATCAGCAAAATCTGCGAGATTGCTGGTTCCAACTTACCAACTGCGCCCAGACACCGACTAACGGAGGGGGCCCCCCGATGATCCGTGTTCTGCTGAACTTTCCTCACCTTGTGTACCCGTCGGTAGGGCGGGATCTTGCTCTCTCGGTAGCTTCCAAAGCGTTCAAGTGGTGAAGCTTGAGTGTCTTGGCGAGACGTGGGGATGGGGTGGAGCAGCAGTGGAAAATCTTCACTCTGCGTCCGTGGATTGTTCCGAATCCTAAGCGAATATTCGAGCTTATGGATCCGGGGCCTAGATCGTGGATCTGGCCGTAGGGTTGCCTTGCGGGTGTGTTCCCTAGCCTTTGCGTTTTCCTTTGCGTCGTACTTGCCGCCTCCTGTGACGGGATCTTGAGAGTTGAGAGCCTTAAGGGTGTAACCGACCAAGTAGTAAATTCGGTTAACCTGTCGGATCTGCACAGGTAAAGGAAAAGCTCACTAGGTTGTAGGATCTAGCCAATGTACTATCCAGCTATCACTACCAACACTAGGTTCGCAATTCCCAACCTTCTCCGAGCTCGTACGGCCAATGTAGTTCCGGTTCTTGAGGGCAGGAAGGCACTTGCGTGTTACTGTGCAAATAGAAGACTGTATTGATACTTAAGCCTATACCTGCCTGGATTTCTACCTTCTATGTCTTTCACTTGTTAAATCCCTTACCAGGCTCGGCTGCATGTCCCTTCTTTCCTTGACCCATCATCCCAGCTGTACTATCTTCAGATCCACCGGATCCATGGCGTAATCATTATAGTCACCCTATTATGGGTACACTCATCCGGATCCAGGTCGCTTGGATCCACTTCACTGTAAGTGTACACTCGTCGTGAATCTGAGCTCTCCAATCATTCAACATCATCTTGCAACCGTCTGTGATCTCCATGGTCCCACGAAAGCTCGAGATCCACTACCTCCATCATTCCTGTATCCCGGATCCAGGTCGTCCTATGCGGGATCCTCCCTCCTTGGATCCGAACTCGGAAGTATGGGATCCGGGACACCTCGCGGTGGATCTTGACTTCTTGTTAGCCGTGGTTACTAGATTCACCATCAGATGGCACCTACCATCTTCCCTTCATAGGATCCACACTCGATCCACCCGTATATAGTATATCCCATATCCATCTAAGTGAGTCCAGGTAAGGGTGGACCCGAGATAGGTCTTGGTGGATCTTGCCTTCCCGTACATCACTCATACCAGATCCACCGTCATTTCATACGGGGTGCTGCTCGTCATGGCTAATCCACCACAGACAGCTTGCATCCGTGCCGTACAATCCAAATCCTCTCTAATCACTTTCAATTGTCACTGATTCGGGATAGTGACCCCGCGTCAGGTCCATTCTCTTATTTCTGAGAAAGCACTTCATCACAATCGCATCCTGTACGTGGTCGGCGCTACACAACAGCGTTCACGACGTGCACTACCAGCATCCACAACCGCCTTCTCCTCTTCGTGACACATGTCTCCCACCAAGCGTACCAGCCAATTGCCGGGCAAGGCTCCATCCATCACTCCTCCGGTCGGCCCCTCTTCAATGTCGCCCACCGATCTGCGTACTTTGGCCCAAGCTCTTTCCGATCGGGTGCAAACCTTGACGGCGGAGCTCCAGACGGCCCAAGATGTTAGCGACCAAGCTGCGTCTTTGCACGCCACCCAACGCCAAACCTTGCGAGCCCAGGACCTTGCAAGCCCAGGTCCAGTACCAGGCTATGGAGATCCAGCCATGCGGCCTCTCGTTCGCAGGACCTACGACTCTTGTTGGCCGATCAAGCGGTCGAGATCCGCGACCTGACCGGACGGCTGGATCGCGCCTCCCGTCAGCGAAATGGTATGCGAGGTGACAACGACCACCTCCTTAGAGAGATGGCGCTCGCTGGATCTGAGATCCACCAGCTCCAATCCCGGATCCACGACATCGGGCGGGATCTGGAGGATTCCCAGACTGCTAGGGCAGCCGCGGACGCGAGCTTGGATCGACTCCGTGACGAGTTGTGCCTGACCCAAGAAGAGGTGGTAACCAACGACTATGTGGGACCACCCATGGCAAATCCGCATTAGGGTCGGCGCGTGGAGGGCCCCCGCGCCAAATCCACCTCCCTCGTCGCGGGATGTAGCTCTGGCTCGACTCTCTGAGGAGCTGAAAGATACCAAGGAGTCGCTCGAGAAAGCGTCTTCTGGGCGAGATTACGCGCTCGAAGAGTTCGTACGTATAACTCAATTGCGCGACGAGATCCAAGCGAAGTTGGTGGACAGCGAGCTCTAGCGGGACAAGGCGGCTACCGAGTGGGCGGATGCCAAGCGAGCGCAAACGGAGCTGAAATCGAAGCTTCACCGCACGAGTACGTGGATCCTCTTTTGTCCCCCACTAGTAAGCCCATATTCACCTGTTATGTCAATCCAGGTGACAAATTGAAAGCTGCTGATGCAGCCGCAGCAAAACCCCGGGATCAACTCGCTGTAGCTCATGTTCAGCAGCAACAGCTAGTTCTGGAGCTCGATCGTGGCTTATCGGAGCGGGATTTGGCACACCGACGACTGGCGCTGGTGACAGCTGCTGTCTCGGATCCCCTTCCTCCCCTATCTGGGCCCTCTCCTGCTGCCAGCGTTTATGCTCCTCTATCGTCTGTAAGTGGGGCAGATCCGTCGGCTGCGAAACGACCGCGCAGTGCGTCTCCTGCTTCTAGCACTGGGTCCCCCCGTCCTTACAAGCACGCCCGAGCCTCCCCAAAATCCAAGCCCAAAACAAATTCAGCCTCTAAGGCGGCCTCGCAGGCGGGATCCACATCCACGTTCAAGCTTCCGCCTCCCCCTCGAGGTCTGGTGCTGGATCCAAGTTCGGATCCACCACTACATCCAAGTCGGCATCAGTGTCTAAGACTGGATCCGTAGCTACGCCCAAAGCGGGAGTTGGATCCAAGACTGGATCCGGTGCTGCATCCAAAACGGGATCCACGGCATCCAAATCCGGATCGACTGCCAAGGCGGGATCCACGGCGTCCAAGTCCGGATCGACTGCCAAGGCTGGATCCGTCGCTGTATCAAAGTCGGGATCGGCGTCCAAGGGCGCCGTCGTCCCAGGCAGTGGTGTCAACTGGATCCACGGCTATTGCTGCTCCTACGACGGGGTTAGCCACATCCACAGCTAAGTCCAGTTCGTCTCAGTCGGGATCCACTGCTGGCCCTTCGGTGACGACGCCTGCCGTCCCCCAGCAGCTTCAACCGGCCCTCCGCCGGCCAGCACTGGATCCGGGAAAGGGAAAGCCAAACGTGTCATTCCCACTGGTTGTGGGCTTGGCAGCTCGGAGGATGACGAGGGTGAGGAATCAGACTGGTCCGACGGCTCAGGGCCTCCTATCCGATCGTCGTCGAAGCGTATGTCGTCCTCCGGTCCTTATCCCTTCACTCTGGACGATGAGGACGATGACGACAGCGATGGCGATGAAATTCCGGAGGATTCGGAGGAGGCTCGCGCCGCTGATGATGCCTTGGAAGAGGACACGCGACGGGCCTTATCCCGGTCCAGATCCGAAGCCCGGCGGAGATCCCTCTCGACACCGCCTCCGTAAGTCACCGGTACAGCCGGATCCGGAGCCGGTACTGCGGGATCCGCGATCCAAGTCGACAGTGACGGTGGGTCGGATAGTGATGGTGGAGGAAGATCGCCTCATGGTGGTGGTTCCCCGAGATCGCCTCATGGTGGTGGATCCCCGGGATCACCGCATGGTGGCGGATCCCCCGGATCTGTCTTAATCCCTGCTCCTCCTAACTCGTCATTGCCAGGGATGCTCCCCGTGGCCCCTTTCGGTCCGGATGCTGCCTTCAATCCTGGTCGGCATGCTCCTGTGGCCTTCGCCACCAGAGACATCGAGCCTTGGTCCGCCAAGAAGTTGAGCCGGGTCGCCATTATTTCAATATAGATCACTGTCCTGTTCCCTGAGCTGCCTTTTCGAGCTGAATGGATATTCCCTCGGGAAGCGGATGTCATCCCGACGGCCGGATATGTGGATTCGCTCATCACCAGACCTCACGTGGAAGAGCTGCTAAATGCTGCCCCGTGGGATACGCTGGCAACCACACTGGTGGATCCGGTTAGCTTCAGGGGTGATGTGCGCGGGCGTCTCGGGTTGTTCGTTCGCGCGTTCCGGGATTTCGTTTCCAAGCACCGGGTTGCCATATGGGAAGGCACTCACCGATTCCCTATCTCTCGTAATCAACTGCAGGGTTCGACCTGGTTGTCCAACTTCAACAAGCAGCGTGGTAACCGACGTAGCCATGCCGGCCGAGCTTGGAAGAAAGCTCTCGTGATCCTCGTGTTGGCGATCCAGGACGGTTAGTGTGACGTGGATGTTTTGTTGGATCCATCGTTCTTGCATCTTTCCAGGCGCGGGGATAAGGTAGCTTGGTTTCCGGGATCCGTATCCCGTCAAGCCAACTTGGAGGATCCCAACCTCCATCGCCCAGAACCCACGAATCTACTGGAGGCCTTGCGAGAGATCGACGAAGCCGAGCCTTGGCGCATTCAGTTTCGTGAGGACCCGAGCCAACGCCCTGGACACCAGATCCAGCGTCTGGTAGGCAAGTTCTTCAATGTTCAGCCCAAGACCACCTGATCCCTATCGTTCTTTGACGCCACGCCCCCAGTTTCAGTCTTCGTGGATTCGCTTCGTAGTAGTAACTAGCGACTTAAAACTGGGTCGAGCTAGCCTTTTTGCATAAGCTATTATAATCCACACTCCCTTACTTGAATATGTCTGTAACATTCCCTCGTCGGTTGAGGAATCCAGTCAGAGTCTACCGGCGTACACCTGGATCTAGGCTGGATCCACCCTTTCAGCGTACACCTGGATCTGGGCTGGATCCACCCTTTCAGCGTACACCTGGATCTGGGCTGGATCCACCCTTTCAGCGTACACATGGATCTGGGCTGGATCCACCCTTTCAGCGTACACCTGGATCTGGGCTATATCCACCCTTTCAGTGTGCACCTGGATCTGGGCTGGATTCTAGATCCGAGTTGGATCCACGCTTGGGTTTCCCCCGGATCCAGCGCCTACGACCCAGTCTCAATTGGGTCAGTATAGTTCAGGCTCTCGTAAGCTCGCGCTTGAAACCAAGCAGGACTCTTCGCATGTAACACGTCACCCTTAATGCATAAAAATTCACTCCTTCCTCCTAATCCACCCTTTTCCTGTGGATTCGTCTTCTCTTTCTTTCCGATGTGACCAACTCACATCAGCGATCCTCCTCCTCCCGACCCACACCCTTCGTGTGGGTCCTTCTTCATCCTCCCATCGACATGACCAACTTACATCCATGGATCCCCTTCCTACTCTTCTTCATAAGACTGCATCACGCCGAATCTGTTACGATTCGTACGATCTTGCACGAAATCAAAGAGTAATGCTCCACAGCTCAGATCTGCCTCGTCTACCCAACTGGGTTCGTCATATCCACGCCAATACACCAGAAATTCACGGTAAATCCGTCCGTATCTAGCTCGCTTCCCTGGCCTCATGTCGGTGATCTTCTCGACTTCGAACTCATCGGCCTCGAGATCAACATTCCAACTATCTTCCGGTAGGAGGACTTCGTCGAAATCTACCCGGTCGGATCCATCCACCGAAAGACGGATACGGATATTCCTTGACCAACTTCAGCTTGGATACGTGTACTTCAGGGAACAAGCGATATTAGGTATCTGCCGTTTCCAGCTTACCGCATGTTCTCCTATCTTTTCGCTCACCCGGAACGGTCCATGCCATAGATGGGCCAATTTGCGGGCGTACCTTCTTTCACTCGATCTAAATAAAGCCACACCTGCGATCCCACTTGGATTTGATGCGGACAGGCGTCTTCGTTGTGTCGATCCGCGCGATCTTGTATCGCACTCCGCAGCCGTTCGTTCACTTGGGATCTAGCTTGCCGGTAGTATTTCTGGACTTGGTATCACCATCGTCGTGGATCTCGGCTTCTCTTCTTGGTTCTACATACTGGAATGGCCGCTTCTAGGGTGGATTTGGGATCCCACCCATGTACCAAGTAAAATGGGGTATCACCCCGGATCCTGTCTTGGGCGGTGTTTATCGCGAAGGGGAGTCGTCCTGCGTACTCATCCCAATCCCTCTGATTCAAATCGTAGACATACGTCTTGAGTGCCCTCGTGATCGTCTGCACCATGCGCTCGGCCGATCCGTTAGCTTGGGGACGATATGCCATGGTTGCCCGCTGTCTCTGCCCCAGGATCCGGTTGAAAGCTCGAAAGAAATCCGACGTAAAGCCTGGCTCCCGATCATGTCTAATCATCTCACTAGCCCCAAATCTTCGGAAAACGGACCATTAGATATTCTTAAGGAGAAGCCGATTGAGAACGTCAAAGACAAGTATAAGCGTGAATTTCAATCTGGAGCAATCTATGAGAATTTGCTTCCATATTACTACATGTATGCTCGTAAAACTGTGTTTCTGAATGTAGTGTTTGCTGATGAACATATGTGCAAGTCGAAAAATCTTCAGCAATTGCTGTATTTCACAAAGAATATCATCAGTCCTGACTTTGAGTTCATTTAGCTTGACTACAACTACATTGGATTCCGCAATGATCTATCTAATGCCACGTTTGTTTTGACTACTGATATTGTAGAGAATATTCAGGTTCGAACATACATTGATTCAGAGTTTGAGCTCAATAATGACTATGCTCCGCTACTTGATCAATATCTCAAGCTCCAATTTGACGACGAGACTATTGAATTTATCGATTTCATGATTGGTCGCCTAATGACTAGACTGAATGACAAATTTGATTTCATGGTATTGCTTTATGGTGAAGGTGGATCAGGTAAATCGTTATTGATGAATCTTCTTAAGTAGTCATTTGCTTCTGATCCGGTTGGTATTTTATCTAACTATCATCAAGAGCAATTTGGGGATTAAAAGAGTATTCTCAAAAACAAGTATTATGCTGTGATGATATGGATAATCTTGCTAACCAAAGGCTATTTTCTTGAGTATGGCTACTCCTGAATCCATTTCATGTCCGGTAAAAAGAAAACAGCGTTTAGTAATTGTGCTTGATTGGAATATTGGAGCTATTCTTAATGGCAACAAGCTACCAAACTACAAGGATGAGTCAGGGGAAGTGGTTCGTCGTTTCATGGTCGCTAACTTTATGAATATCATTCCTGAAGAAAGGGAGAACACAATTTTTGCGAATGATATCAAAGATCAGTCGATCAACCTATTTAAAGTTTTATTTCAAATATAAGAACAAAGGAGTTGAGTCGTTCTGTCCGGTCTCATTCATTGAAAACCGCAACCTTCTTCGTATGGCTACCAGCTACACCTACCAATTCATCTCCGAGAAATGTACATACGAAGAAGGTGCTTCTATCAGTGTTTCTCAATTGAATAAAGCCCTGAAAGCGTATATCAAGGAGTGATATGAAATGAAGCAAACGTCAAAAGATACGATCAATATCTCAAATTTGATGCTTGTTGATACGAGGTTTGTAGAAAAGAAGCTTAATATCTGTAAGAGATGTCGCAAGGCGCACATAAAAGCATTAGTAAATATTTGTGAGTATGTGAGTATGTGAGTATTGGGATAGATAAACCATAAATACATATGAGCCAGGGGGGGGCTTCATAAAAAAGCAAAATATTTGGAGTGGCTAGAAAAGGCCATTTTATAATACTCATACCCACAAATTCACGAGATGTGACACCCTTCTCGTGGTATGTTTTTTTAAATAAAAATCTGTGAGTATTAAAACAAATACTCACGCAGTATTCACTCTTAGAGTCAATGTCACCATAGAATTTGGTTCATACCGGTATAAAACCGGTCTTCCACGCATCTCATGAATTCATGATTATTATTTTTTTAAATATAAAATTCAGATCACTCGGTAGTTGCTGCGCAAGAGATTACTGGGCGTCTGATTAACGCATTGCCCAGACCAAGGGAGAGTACAAATCCACCGACAGAGTTGCATGAAACCCTACCGGGAGCGCCATCCGTGGCGGAATACCAAGAATTTGACGTCCATCCAACTGGATCACCGTTCGTGGAGCGACGATTGGAAGTGGAGCCAGCTGCACGAGTGGATGGACGCGAGCATCATACATTTTGTATTCGGCATTCTCAAAGTCGGGATCGAATGACACACATAGCACATATTCGACTCCTGGCATCGCTGCCCATGTCGCAATCGCCTTGTGGTCGAGCTCTCCAGGTGCCATGCCCCATTGCTGAGAAACTCCAATCTCAACCTCAATCGTCCGAAAGTCTGCAAATATTGGAACGTTTGGAGGAAGCACCGAGCCAAGTGTTTCTTCGCGTGGTCCATAACTGAGATCTGGACACCATCGTCGCCCTTGAGAATTCTTGGCGGCCAAGTGGCCTTTGAGCCATCGCTTGACATGCCGCTCACGAAATTGATCGTTTAGCTCTGCAATGAAAATTTCGTGTGGAGCGTCGGCAAACTCGATGATGTGAATCTCTTCCGTGTCAGGAAACCATTCAACATAATTGAGTCGAACGATTGGATCCTCGCTGTCTGCAAACGCGTTCCACTCGTCTTCCGTTGCGTGGCACACACGCACTGTACCGGTCGGCGGTGGAGAATGTGCCACTGCAGCTTCCAGAGCAGCGTTGATGCGATCGATGCTGGAGAGCAGAGGAGTCATTGACGCCGGTGTGACTGCGTCTGTCGCAGCGACAGCTTGATTGGGCGCACGGTTGTTCCGCGTAATAATAGCTACTGCAGGTGACGAGTATGAGTCCCCGTCCCCAAAGAAAGCAAGAATGATGTTCGTCTTGTCCGCTCGTCGTCCGCTCAACATCCGCCCAACCATCCTATATAAGAGCAACGAGAGTACCCCCTAGACACCCTTACAGACAGCCATGAGAATGAAGTTGCCGTTTGAGATTGAAGGATGGCGCGGAAATGGTTCCAGCTCGTAGGCGAAGATGGGAACGCGGTGACGTCGGCTGATGCTGTTGTCGTGGATATCGAAGATGTTGTTGCGTTGCGGGATGCGGTAAAGGAGAAGTTCAGAGACAGTCACCTCGCAGGGATTGCTGCGTCCGATCTCACAGTCTTTGCGAACCGGGCGGAGTACGATGCGAAGCGAAGCGTGCTGCTGCCCCAGTCGGGGTCCCCAGTGACGGCGTATGGGAATAATGAAGAGAATGCGCTCATTGTGCAAGTGCCGACGCAGCGTCAAGTGGTGGCGCCGACGGAATCGCAGCAATCGTTCGTTTGGAAGGAGCCAAAGCCTCTGGTCGGGACGACTGGTGCGACATGGGATTTCCAGAATTCATTGGATCTTGGCAACCTTGCATCCGCCATAGGTTGTCATTATCAAGCTTGGAGAGATGGAAAGACGGACAAGCGAACTCATCCGCTATTCGTGTGCTTAGATGGCCCCGGAACTGGAAAGTCGAGATTGCTTGACGAGTTTCCGAATATCTTGCAGCAGCAAATGTTTCGCGATGAGACGCAAGGAGATCCAGCGATGAAGCAGCTTTTACAGACAGCCTACAATTTCAAGATTACCTTTGAAAATGGAACAACCAAGCCAGGTAATTTTATCGATCCGGGCCAGCAATGGTACTCGAATTGCTGTGACACCTCCCCGATTCGCTCATCTGTGAGGAATTTCTGCTTGGATCATCCGAATCATGTTGTCCCAGCACAAGTATTGTCAAAATTATCCAGCAGTCACTGGAACGGATTCGAGCCCAAATGTGCGTGATTCTCTGTGTCGACAGCTTGCAAAAGCTTCAGCATGAACCAAGGAAGCAAGCGTTCCGAGTTTTATACGGCGTTTGCGTCGCTGTGTGACCTCGTCAATGCCTCCAAGTGCTGGCTGATTGTGATCTGCGCGGCGACTATTTCCCAGCCAGTGGATGAATTTCTGGCCGCTTCGCCACAATGGAGAGAGATGCTGCAGACGACATCATTGGAGCGCCCGAAGATCGATGGAAGAGACGTATTTGATGCATTCAACAATGGCAATGAAGCTTTGACGCAGCTATTGGTGGATGACATGGGCGGGCATGGCAGAGCATTGGAAGAATTGTTTAAAGTGATGCTGCAAAGCCAGGGGCAAGCTTTTGAATTCATTTCGGTGATGCACAATGTGCTGGCTGCAATTCGACAAGCGTACCCTGCGATTGTTGCCCAGATGCAGAGTATGAAGCAAGCATTTCTTGCGGTGATTTCTCGTCGGAGGGTCGATGGAAATTCGCTTTTCGGGAATCTAACGCTTGATCAAGTTATCTCGTGCGGGTTGATCCGACTCGATGGAACCCAACTCCAATGCCCGTTCGTTCTCTATATGCTGCTGGAAACGCATGATATTCCATGGAGCAAACATGCTACTTACGCACCGGCAGAACGGTTGGAAGACTTAAAACCTTGGCAACTTTGGGAGCATTTTAACTGCAAGTTCCGAGTGTTGAAATCGCAAGCTTTCGCCCAGGAGGAGCCTGTGCTGTGGACGGATATACATCATGGGGCACGGTTTGGCGATGGATGCAATCGACGCGTTATTGAGCGGCAATTGACGTATGCGCTAGCTGACAAGTGGATGCCAACGAAGACCAAAGGATTTAAGGAAGAAAGGTGTTCTTGCGGTAATGATCAAGGGAAGTGCTTTCTGTATCAGCCTGCAGACGGGTCTCCATCCGGAGATGCATTTCTGTGTCTGGAAGATGCGACGAAGGGCTTCTTTCACGAGGTTCATCAGTGTAAATGCGTCGAAGGGAATCTATCACTGGACGTTTTCGAGCAAGAGCGGTTGAAGGCTGCTGGTCCCGACGACCTATTCATCTTATATTGCACGAGTCTAGTGACGGCTGACCTATGTTTGCTGCCGAACTCCGCGTTTGTTGATGCCACCTGCTGGGAAGCGTACTACGGTCCATTTGCTGCTCGTGCATTCTTCATCAAGTCTGTTCCGTTACCGTGCATCAACACGAGCTCCGAGGTCCAACTGGAGTTCGTGGAGGGTGTAGGCCCGGCCTACCGTGCCCGAATCGCGAAGAAGCGTCCATTTACGAGCTTGGAAGATGCTTTTGTGAAGACCAAGATTCCAGTTAAGGTTCTTAGACGATTCAAATTCAACACGGATTCGCGTTAGCCTCATCTTGGCCATGGGGTGATACTTCCTTTCAAGAGAAAACATATCTCGTTCTCCGTTCTACGCATGAATCGATCGCACAAAGGTGGTGGTTGATTCACCGCCTACACCGCCATTGAACCATTTTTCGCTTAGCACGTCTTTGCCGTCAGCATAATCGTATTGGACTTCTTAGTAACTCAATGCAAGAAAAATTTGGCCTGCGTGATTGTGTCACGAAGCAGACCATTTTGCTGCGATGAGATGCCTCATAACATCGCTAAGTCGCTTCTTCGATCATATTTCTTATCAATGCTGACTCGCGGTTCAATTTCGTGCCCCGTCAAAGGGAAAGGCTCCATTGAAGTGCTAGATTGAAATATTCCAACTCGCCTTAACTCGAATCATATGCCGAACTACACTGACGAAGCTGGCGAAATCGTTCGTCGTCTGATGATTGTTAAATTTGGCAAGCAAGTTCCCGATGACGAAGTCGATGTGGAACTTGAGCAGAAAGTATAAGATCAAGAGTTCGCTACGTTCTTGCATCGATGCCGCTCAAAGTATATCGAGCTCAAAGAAACATACGCAAGCAAGAAGGTGACGGCATTTGCCCCACAGTCATTTATTGATAGAAGCAATGATTTTCGCGAGAGTGCTATAATAATAACAGCTACGGATTCGCTATGGGAAACGTAGCATATGAAGAAGGGGCGGAAATATCGAGATCTGAAATGCGGAGACACATGCTTGTTTGGATGCAAAAGAAGTTCGGATTGGATAAATTACCTAAGGAACAGCTAAAGCCGCAAGAGATCGAGCGCGCTCATCGTAAAATCAAATATGTGGAGATGAAAATCTGCACACACTGTGGAAACAAACATACGAAGGATTGCTGTAAGGACTACGCATGCAATTCAAGAAGCACCAAGCGATACTTCATTAATGCCAAAATAATATCTCCAACAGATTTTTGACAGACTCATAATTCAGAATTACAGGTACTCTTGATTGATACCGGCATTATTTTGGAGCCGGTTCTAGAACCGAGATTGCACTGGCTGTAGTTAAACGATCTTTAAC
>NW_003303753.1:2457556-2460216 GCF_000142945.1 Phytophthora infestans T30-4
CCGCTTGTCAGCTAGCGCATACGTCAATTGCCGCTCAATATCTGCGTCGATTGCATCCATCGCCAACCCGTGCCCCATGAATCATGATGGCCCATGATGTATATCCGTCTCGATTGATTTGAACAACGATACTGCCTGCAGTTCTCACACGGGTCACGTTTGTTGTTTCAGCGTTCGTCTTCGATCGTCCTTGTCTTTAATTGGTCGATTCGTTTAGCATTGTGTAGTTTTATGTAACGTTTGTGTCAGTTTGATGTACCAGCTGTCTAACGTTATTTCGTTAGTGCGCCTCGCGTAGAAGGGATGGTGGCGCGGAAATGGTTCCTGCTCGTGGGCGGGAACGGCAAGGATCTCACATCGACGACTTCTGTTGGTGTGGATGTTGAAGATGTGGATACGTTGCGGGATGCGGTAAAGGAGAAGTTCAGAGACAGTCACCTCGCAGGGATTGCTGCGTCCGATCTCACAGTCTTTGCGAACCGGGCCGAGTACGATGCGAAGCGAAGCGTGCTGCTGCCCCAGTCGGGGTCCCCAGTGACGGCGTATGGGAATAATGAAGAGAATGCGCTCATTGTGCAAGTGCCGACGCAGCGTCAAGTGGTGGTGCCGACGGAATCGCAGAAATCGTTCGTTTGGAAGGAGCCAAAGTCGTTGGTCGCAACGACTGGTGCGAATTGGGATTTCCAGAATTCATTGGATCTCGGCAACCTAGCATCTGCTATCGGTCGTCATTATCAAGCTTGGAGAGATGGAAAGACGGACAAGCGAAGTCATCCGCTATTCGTGTGCTTAGATGGCCCCGGAACTGGAAAGTCGAGATTGCTTGACGAATTTCCCAACGTCTTGCAGCAGCGAATCTTTCGTGATGAGACACAAGGCGATCCAGCGATGAAGCAGCTCTTGCAGACAGCCTACAATTTCAAGATTACGTTTGAAAATGGAACAACCGACAACTATGGCATATCCGATCCGAGAAAAATGATTGGAACTCGAATGCTATACCAGCTGCAGGAGTCGGATTGGACGATGTTTAATGCGAACCCAGTTAATCAGGTGTTTCCTGCAGAAGTACTGACGAAATTGTCGGCAATCACCGAAACGGATTCGAACCGAATGTGCGTGATTCTCTGTGTCGATAGCTTGCAAAAGCTTCAGCATGAACCAGGAAGCAAGCATTCAGAGTTTTATACGGCGTTTGCGTCGCTGTGTGACCTCGTCAATGCCTCCAAGTGCTGGCTGATTGTGATCTGCGCGGCGACTATTTACCAGCCAGTAGATGAATTTCTGGCCGCTTCGCCACAATGGAGAGAGATGCTGCAGACGACATCATTGAAGCGCCCGAAGATCAACGGTAGAGACGTATTTGATACATTCGACTATGGCAATGGAGCTTTGACGCAGCTATTGGTGGATGACATGGGCGGGCATGGCAGAGCATTGGAAGAATTGTTCAACGTGATGCTGCAAAATCAGGGGCAAGCTTTTGAATTCATTCCGGTGATGCACAATGTGCTGGCTGCAATTCGACAAGCGTACCCTGCGATTGTTGCCCAGATGCAGAGTATGAAGCAAGCATTTCTTGCGGTGATTTCTCGTCGGAGGGTCGATGGAAATTCGCTCTTCGAAAATCTAACGCTTGATCAAGTTATCTCGTGCGGGGTGATCCGACTAGATGGAACCCACCTTCAATGCCTGCTCGTTTCTCTTTATGCTGCTGGAAACACATGATATTCCATGGAGCAAACATGCTACTTACGCACCGGCAGAACGGTTGGAAGACTTGAAACCTTGGCAACTTTGGGAGCATTTTAACTGCAAGCTCCGAGTGTTGAAATCGCAAGCTTTCGCCCAGGAGGAGCCTGTGCTGTGGACGGATATACATCATGGGGCACGGTTTGGCGATGGATGCAATCGACGCGTTATTGAGCGGCAATTGACGTATGCGCTAGCTGACAAGCGGATGCCAACGAAGACCAAAGGATTTAAGGAAGAAAGGTGTTCTTGCGGTAATGATCTAGGGAAGTGCTTTCTATATCAGCCTGCAGACGGGTCTCCATCCGGAGATGCATTTCTGTGTCTGGGAAGATGCGACGAAGGGCTTCTTTTCACGAGGTTCATCAGTGTAAATGCGTCGAAGGGAATCTATCACTGGACGTTTTCGAGCAAGAGCGGTTGAAGGCTGCTGGTCCCGACGACCTATTCATCTTATATTGCACGAGTCTAGTGACGGCTGACCTATGTTTGCTGCCGAACTCCGCGTTTGTTGATGCCACCTGCTGGGAAGCGAACTACGGTCCATTTGCTGCTCGTGCATTCTTCATCAAGTCTGTTCCGTTACCGTGCATCAACACGAGCTCCGAGGTCCAACTGGAGTTCATGGGAGGGGTGTAGGCCCGGCCTAACGTGCCCGAATCGCGAAGAAGCGGCCCATTTACGAGCTTGGAAAAATGCTTTTTGTGAAGACCAAGAATCCAGTCAAGGTTCTTTAGACGAGATCAAATATTAACACGGAATTCACGTTAGCCTCCTCCTTGCGCATGGGGTGATACTTCCTTTCCAGAGAAAGAGAAACTGGTGTTCGCGTCTTCGATTGAAACAGACGGACAATGGGAGAGGTTTAGTCTACCCCCTGTACGCGGCCGTTGGAACGAATTTTCAGC
>NW_003303753.1:2460414-2463363 GCF_000142945.1 Phytophthora infestans T30-4
TCATCGAGCATATAGCCGCGACCGCGCCAGTACAACACAGAGCACAGACCAGAGAGGCAGTCAAAACTCAAGGGTTCGTGATGCAGTGGGACACGAAGTCGTAGGGGAGGGATGTAGATTGAGCAGCGTCAATTCCGAGCGCGACAGGATACGGCCTCACGGGAGAGACACAGAAGGGGACATGACGGGATGATCAGCGTCAAGCAGAGCGTGAGTTTGAACGCAGCCGCTCACAGAGCTGGGCAGAGAAGGCAATGACGGAAGGACCAAAGGGAGCTGCGAAAAGAGAAAGAGCGGTTCCGCCGGCGTCTCGGCAGTATAAGAAGGGCCTCGCACACCCACGAAAGTTTTGACCCTTCCAGAGTTTCCGGGGCCGTCACTACTTCACGCGCTACACAGACGCCAATCGGGAGAGCGAGCGGGTTTGTCACTACTGCAACGCTTGGAAGTTTCCGCAAGAGACAGATGGATGCTGCTGTCGTAACGGACTGGTGTTCGTTCCATCTTCGCGAACAGCACCTGATGCGCTTCTGACACTTTTAGAAAACCCGACCTTCATGCGGTCAATCCGGGTCTACAACAACGTATTCGCGTTTACGTCCATGGGAGCTTCGGGGTCTCGGCCTCTAAGCGTTGACGAAAGCGTGACACGTAATGGTGTCTACAACTTCCGTGTTCAAGGGTCAGTGTGTCATCGCATGGGATCGTTACTAACTCCTACCTTCGGTCGCTCCATGTATGCCCAAGTTTACTTTAACGATCCAGATATGGATGCACGTGTGCGAAGCCGTATGAACATGACGCAAGGCCTCGATCGTGCCGTCATGGAAACGATTGACCAGATGATGGTGGCGCACAACCCGTATACACAAGAATTTATCAACGCGCGTAGAGTTTTGATAGATCGTGGCTGAGATGCGTATGCAGCAGCCATCAGGGAGCACGAACGACGCCGCTCGGCAGGGGAAGACGTTGATGACCATGACCCGTCGTTAGCCTTGAGTAATTTTCTTCCGGAGGGGGATCACCTTAAGCTGCGTCTGCACGTGACACGGAATGCGAACCCGGGTACGCATAACACCCCAACGGCATCGGAGGTGGCAGCCGTTGTGATCGATACAAACGCGGCTGAACATCGGGATATAATCCTACACACGACAGGAGGAGGTTTCAAGCGCATATTTGAGACGAGCGTTACCTACGACCCGCTGCAGTACCCTCTACTCTTTCCGTACGGGGATAATGGATGGACTTACGATATCCCGTACGTTGGTAATCCCGTCGATCGCCACGGTGACCCCCTAACCATGTCCGTTCGGGAATATGAGGCGTATCTGCTTTACGACCGGACGGTTAGTAATTCGCTTATCCTGCGCGGTGGGCGACTGACGCAGCAATACTGCGTTGACCAATGGGCCAAATGCGAACAAGAACGCCTGCGCTTCATCAAGAAGAACCAGCTCCAGTATCGATTGGAAACCCTCCAGGGACTCACGGACGCGTTGCGTGGCGAGTCTGTTGAAATCCACAGAATGGCAGCTGACGACGAGGCGGCCATACGTAGGACTCGGCGTGGGAATTATACGGAGCAGGAGTCGGCGGAGCCAGATGCGGGTGAGGTTGGACGCAAGATAATTATACCTCCGAAGTTTACAGGTGGTCCCCGCTACATGTACCAACGCTTCTTGGATGCCATGGCTATCGTCCGTGAAACAGGAGCCCCGAACCTGTTCATTACGATGACATGCAACCCGAACTGGCCTGAGATCAAGGAAAACTTACGCCGTGGGGAAAAGGCATCCGACCGACCGGACATCGTGGCCCGCGTGTTCATGGAGAAACTAAAAGCTCTTAACAAGGATCTCGATGAGGGTGTGCTGGGGATTCAAGCCGCTCGAGTCCATGTAGTGGAATATCAGAAGCGTAGTCTTCCCCACGCCCACATACTCCTTATCCTGCGTCCGGAGGACAAGCCCACTACCAAGGAAGACGTCGATAAGCTGGTGTCCTCGGAGCTCCCGGATAAAGAGAAGTACCCCGAGCTGTACGATACGGTGACTTCTAATATGCTGCATGGACCCTGTGGTCAACAGAACCCGAACTGCCCGTGTATGAAGAACGGAAGGTGTTCCAAGAAGTTTCCAAAGGCGCTCGCGCACGAAACAGAGATGACCCCCGACAAATACCCCACGTACAAGCGTGGTCGCCGTCCGGATGGAATTCTGTGCCATAAGGGGAAAGTATGGGACAACGCGACCATCAATCAATGGGTGGTCCCGTACAATCCGTTCCTGTCGCAGAAATACAACTGCCACATTTACGTCAAGGTTTGTGCCACGAACAAGGCCATCAAGTAAATCTACAAGTGCGTCTACAAGGGCTCGGACATGACGACAATCACGATTGAAGGCGAAGAAATTCGGGCGAACGAAATTCTTCAGTATCTCCTTGGGAGGTATATTTCTCCGGTAGAAGCTTTCATGCGGCTATTCATGCATCCAACACAAGGATCAACACATTCTGTCGTGACGCTACCTATCCACTTGGAAAGGATGAGCATGGTTGCTTATCGCGACCAAGCGACGACCCCCCAGCTTCACAACTTGATTAAGCGCGGGGACAAATCAATGCTGACGGAGTTTTTAAGCTGTGCGCGCGTAACCCAGACGCTACGGTCAATCTACTGTACAAGGATGTACCGCGGAAGTACAGGTGGACGGAGCACAAGACGTGGGAACCGTATAAGAAGTACGTTGCTTCTCTGGGACGCTTGGTACACGTATCTCCGCAGGACCCAGAACGCTTCTACTTACGACTTCTCCTGTGTAACCGACGCTCGCCTAAGTCCTTTGCGGATCTTCGAACGGTTGATGGTACGGAACATCCTACATATCAGCAAGCAGCTTTGGCGCTTGGATATTTGGAAAATGACGACGAGTGGATACATTG
>NW_003303753.1:2464067-2466632 GCF_000142945.1 Phytophthora infestans T30-4
CTTTGAGGCTGTTGACAGGTCGCTTCGGGATATCATGAAGAACGAGCTGGAGCCGTTCGGCGGAAAGGTAATGGTGTTCAGCGGTGATCACCGCCAAATTCTACCTGTACTGAACGATGCTACGCGTGCGGAGACGATTCAAGCTTGCTTCGAGTCTTCTCCCTTATGGGAGCGTTTGCGTCAACCATGAGATCGGTGATGGCGATATATGCCTCCCACGCGACATGTGTATAATCTCAGAACGACGGGTACAACAAATGACCTCTGATGAAGAATACGCGGATATGGAGCCTCCCCCATGTTTCAGGTTACTCCCTCCGGCGGACGAGGAACACGAGCGAGACTTGGACGAAGTTGAAGAAGACCAACGAGTCCGCAACGTCAACGCACTCATAGATGCGGTGTACACGGGCGTCGATACTGAGAATTTACCTGATGAATACTTCGTTGAGCGAGCCATACTAGCCCCACAAGTGCAAGTGTTCGGCGTATCAACGACATGGTTGCGGAACGGCTGTCGGGTGAAACGAAGGAGTATCTCTCGGTGGACAGCGTCGAAGGGGTCGCGGATGCAAATATGTTTGAGCAGGAGTTCTTAAACTCTCTTACCTTCTCCGGTATCCCTCCGCACAGGATTGTTCTGAAGGTTGGAACACCTATCATCATGATTAAAACCTGAACAGCGACGCAGGACTTTGCAACAGAACGCGGCTTCGGGTTGTGTCACTGCGCGAGAGAAGCATTGAGGCCAGCATTATGTCCGGGCCGTTCAAGGGTAAGAAGGTGTTCATTCCTCGGATCGTCTTCTATAGTGAGGACGATGACAAAGAGTTCCCGTTCAAACTCAAGCGTAAGCAGTTCCCCGTGGTTCCAGCGTTTGCCATGACTATCAACAAGGCCCAAGGACAATCGATCCACCACGTGGGTATATACCTGGAATCACCGGTCTTCGCGCATGGGCAGCTTTATGTGGCGTTGTCGAGAGTGACTTCGAGGAAGGCGATCAAGATTGCTGTAGATCCAGAGGCCATCGATGAGGACGGGAACGTACACGCCAACAATATTGTGTACAGGGAGATCTTTGGAACGCGGACTTGGAAGGGCACGTAATACGTATAATACATTTAGCTTTGATTTTGAAATGTTCTTTAATCCGCCACAGCGCAGCGGAGGCGGCCAACCTTCTCTACACCAACCAACCATGCCCTAGCATCCGCGGAGCGGGCGCCCAGAGCGCTAGTTTCCCGCCTCTTAACCTTGCAGCGTGTCTGTCCGTCCGTCTGTCAATAAGTCCGTCCGGTTCCTTTCTTGCTGCTTTTACCTACTTTTTCGCATGGCTACACTCGGCCTGTCTAATACAGTTTCGTCCCATCTTACCGACCGCGCCTATCTTTCTGACTCGACCTAACTATGCCAAAATTACAAATACATCCAAAAGCGTGACGCAATTAACTCGCGCCCTGATTGGGCAATATTTTTTGACTCACTTTTCATTCAAAGCACAAAATTGGATTTTTGAGCGACGGCGCGAAGAGGACAAGGTGCGCTGGCTGTATAATAGCAGCAGGGTAGTTTTAGATGTATATGAATGTATGCACGGGCGTGGGGCTCCTTGCCCTACTTTATATTCAAGAGAGACCTCTCAGGATAGAGTCTGAGGCTTGCCCCGAGACTCCAAAGTGGTATAGCAGTTGGTAGCGATAGCAATCAGGTTGGGGTGGTTGTGACTGGGAGCGTCTTCCACCATGCACGCGCCTAGGGGTCCTAGACCCACCGCGAGTGTCCACGCTCCAAAAGCGAGTGGCGCGTGCTGCCAAATGGCGAAACCGAAGTTTCAGCCACATGCGGAAGCGTCGTTACAGTCTCGCAATACAGAGGTGCTCTTAAAGTGTGAGCTCCCACATCAAAACACACTTTGCGAGAGCACTTCTGGCGGGACGGAAAGGAATGCAGCAGTCGGTCTCACAAGAGCAAGGAGCCCAAGACCAAGTGCAAGGACAGCTCAAGAACAAGAGATCAAGACAATAAAAAGCACTTTAAGAGCATGAGTGAGCCCCGCGCCTGTACAATTAGATAGCATAGCGTCATAATAGACAGTTTTAGAGCATTTTCAGAACTGTGTGAGCCCCGTGAGGGGCTGGGTCGTTTTCGGACACCCTGCGCATACTACTGACATGACCTGAAGGGCTGGACGGTATCGAACAGACCTGGGCAACCACTCAACAGGGATGAGGCAACAGCTTTGACGTACCCAAGAGGCAACAGCGCGATGCGGCGTCTGGAATTCCATGTACAGCTGCTTGGTCCACAGCGGTGCAAGGTAATTTGGACCCGTCGGACCGTGAGCTGAGGGCTGTAACACGTCGGCCAAGGGGAGAGCTTGTGGCTCTGTACTCAACAGCATTTGACTTGTTGTCGTGTGCCAGATTCTTTACGTCGTACGTGACACTGTGGATCACGACAAGCAACATGAAATACGACAGCCGCCATATATACAGCCAGACGCACGTGATGCTGTACGCAACAGCATTAACTTCTTGTCAGGTGTCAGATCCTTCACATCAT
>NW_003303753.1:2468778-2472120 GCF_000142945.1 Phytophthora infestans T30-4
TGGTTGGGACAGCGGTGCCGGATTACTCGCACAAGCGATGTCTGGGCAAGCAAGATCTGTTTTCTCTTTCTATTCGTGTGAGCGCGAACGGTCGTCAAAAAACATCAGAGCGGTCTGCTCAGGGTTTCGAAGAGAAATAGCGGAGAGAGTTTAATAGTATGTAGTATGGGGCGGTTCTATTCGGAATTTCCTCGGGCCCCCCCCCGCTACTGTGACATCAAGCACGAAGAGTCGTCTCGACATCATCTACTTCTTCGGAAAGCAAAATTGAGCGTGCTGGTTGCGGGTTGCTGGATATCAAGAGTGCACTGAGCGTTCCCGGCAAACCGGCTCCAACACTGTGCTCGAAAGGTCTCTAATAATTTGCCGAAGCGGGACGATTCGGAGAAAAGGCGCGAAGCGAACGGCGAATCGGCGCTGCGCTGTTAGAGGTCAAAATTAAGAAAACCTTTTTTATTATCTAATAAGATACCAGATTCACGTTGAAGTTAAAGTGACAGCGCATCTCGCACAGAAGACTCCGCGCACTTGTCATGAATGAAGATGGCGAGTCAGAGGATTATTCTGTATTAGCGCCAAAAATCATGTTGTATGATAGGCTACACGATTGGGTGCGCGGGCTGTCTCTCAGACGCCCGCGGAAATTTCGAATAGAACGCACAATACTACATACTATTAATACATCATCGCTGTCTCTGAGGATGGCTAGGGGTACTCTCGATTCCTTTTTAGGGGTAGGAAGAGCGGACAATGAAACATAGACGATACGCTTCGTCCTCTAAAACCTCAGCTGAGGTTATTTCATGAGAGTTCATTCTCGAAGTTGCCGTGTCAGATTGAAGGATGGCGCGGAAATGGTTCCAGCTCGTAGGCGAAGATGGGAACGCGGTGACGTCGACTGATGCTGTTGTCGTGGATATCGAAGATGTTGTTGCGTTGCGGGATGCGGTGAAGGAGAAGCTCAGAGACAGCCACCTAGCAGGGATTGCTGCGTCCGATCTCACAGTCTTTGCGAACCGGGCGGAGTACGATGCGAAGCGAAGCGTGCTGCTGCCCCAGTCGGGGTCCCCAGTTACGGCGTATGGGAATAATGAAGATAATGCGCTCATTGTGCAAGTGCCGAAGCGCGCAGAAAGCGATTCACGCTATTTATCCAGCCAAACGCTCAAGAACAAGTCGAAAAGGCAGTATTTGTGATCGTGGAAGAAGACGAAGAACGCAACGGTGTTGGAATGGGTGTGTTTTTCAGCCCGACTCTAGCGGTGACATGCGACCATAACCTAACGGAGCAACACACTGTGGGAAGCATGGTGTCTCTGGCGTTGAAGGAAGGTATTGAAGCTGTTGAAGTTGTTGCTCGCAGCTCTCTGCTGGACTTTGCGATTTTGAAGTCGTCCCAAACCCAGATCATTCTTCATTCCTCCATGGAATGGAAGACCAGATGAACTAAGAGGACGCTTTGATCTTGTGTTGGCATCGTATCGACTCGGTATTGACGAATACCAAGACGTGTTCAAGAATCAACTGGGATTTGCTCCGGTAGCCGGTATCTCCATCAGTGCTCACAGAAGACACATCATGTATTCGTGCCCAACGTACGCTGGAGATTCTGGTGCTGCACTTCTTATCAAGGATGGATTTCTTGTCGGTATCCATCTGGAAACGATCAATGCACTCCGCGAAGAGATGGACCGCAAGAAAACCGTCAAGGATCGCTTGAATGATGTGGAGGAGTCTCTGGACAACATTGCGAGAAGCGGACTAGCGCAAGGCTGCTCAGGTCTTTTGGTTCATGAGTTCAAGGACGTAGTGAGCGAGTAGTGCGAATTGACGAGTTCATAAATTAATGGCACATCGCAGTTATGAAAAAACGGTGTCACAACGAATGTTACATCCTCGGTAGCCAAAATCGGAGGGTGCCGTCGCGATCTCACATTTACCGATATACCATGAATTCATGACCTGATTGGACAAAAACAATCATGAATTCATGAACGAAACCACCCCGTAAACCGGTATTGTACCGACAAAAAAGGCAACCACCTTATCAGAAGCAACACTTCTACACTGAGATATATAGATTGATCTAGAGTTGCTATCGTGGCTTCTAATGAAAAGAAAGATGGACATAATAGCTGGACGCAAGCCGAACACAATGCCTCTCGCAACAATGAGCTCGTCATCTAAGTGTATCGAAACATAGCAATACCCCCCTGTTTCGATAGAGGATACAAGATAATTCACACATGGACACTTCGATAATGTCGATTCCGCTAATGTGTCGTACTCATACAATATTTAGCGATGACACTATAAACTGATGAGCCCGCTAACGTGTCGTCTGCTGATAATTCCTGAGTACGACATCTTAAAAAATGACGAGTCCATCTTAAGCGAAGTCTATTAAGAATAAACAAAACATAATTTTAGTCACACAACTACGAAAATGTGCAGCTTCATTAAAAGCAACGTGGAGCAGTGAAAACTTGCTCGCAACAAAGAATGTTGCAACCACCCGATTATTATTGATCGAGAGGAAATTATTGTCGTAGAGACTTATATAATAGAAGAAATGCCGCCTCAACCGAATACCCCAGCTATTGCTGAGGTTGTTCATACACCAACCCCATCGGTGATCAAGCCCGTCAAGGTCTCGATATCTGTATAAGCAAAGATCCAGAATTGGATGAGTCGATTCTCGCACCGGTGATCGCGTAGCGTGTATATAAAGAGGATCAAAAGTTCGGAATCAGAATTAACCCCTCCGTTACCAGAAAGTCCGAGTTGGAACCGCCTAATATAAATCGTAGCGTACGACTTCGTTTTTACAGTACTAATTGTATGTGCGTGTCTTGTCCACGTCAATATCTCCTCGATTCCCGCTACTAACTCCCAGAGGTTTAAAATCTAAGTCGTAAGCGTTACGACATTGTGAGCAAAATATAATTCGGAAAGCCAAAACTTACGACTTTCAGACTGCAACGCACATTTTTTTGTTAGCAACAGATCCTTCCTGGCCAATCCATAAAAATGTACGAATATCAAGTAAACGCAGTGCTACCTAATCCATTCATACGATTGCTGACTGTAGAACATTGTGGTGTAGTAGAACACACAAATATCGTCAGATGTGGATTCCTCAAGACGTACCCTCACGCTAGCTCTAATTTGCCTAATTGAATACAGTTCAGTTCCTCTTTTACTTCCTAAGAACCATAGCTAAGAGCAATGGGGCAATATGTCCTTGGTTACGTCACGTCGTTCGAGTGGAAAATACTGGAAGCTATCGACTTCCAGGCCAATCAGGAATATACGCGTCCACAAATGGCTTCTTTTAGACCC
>NW_003303753.1:2472220-2501201 GCF_000142945.1 Phytophthora infestans T30-4
CTGTGAGCAGTCTTTACAGTAGTAAGTGGTCTGAAATGGTTTCTTTCGCTCGCCGCGGAGAAGAGCGCAAACTTTACAGGAACGTTGACGGCATTTCTGGACGGCTGATACGATTACCCAGTCGTCAAACTGCACATGCACGTGACCAATTAGTCGGCGGCGCTTTCTGGCGCGGGCCACAGGAGAAGGAGTAGGGGTAGAGGCGTCGACAAAGTCGTCTGCAGTGAGCTGCAGTAGTTGTTTGTGCAGGAGGATATACCAGTCTCCACGGTCTTTAGGTACGAGTCGCTTGAGCCGATACGTCTCCTTCTGTGTGAGGTATGCATTCACCAGTGCCATGTCTATCAAGCCCATGAGCAGTGATTTGTAGTAATTCTGGAATCGGAACGCTGTCTGAATCGAATACGACTGGATGCGGAATTGATCATGGACATCAACGCCGCTCATCCGGCGTTGATTTTTCGGTAACGAGCTTCGGGCACTTAAATGTTGACGGTCCTACCATTTTGATGTTTTAATGGATTGAGTCTTCTACCATGGTAGGACCTAGTGTACTGATTTCCTGTCCCACCAATGGCAGGCAATCATGGTCAGAATAGCATCTAACCGCGAGAACGCGAAGGATCCCCGTTCTATCGCAAGCGGTCTTGTTTTGAGTTTCGAAGTGACTTGCTTATCAAGCGCCTAGCCGGTTAATCATGATCGTCCCTAGCCCGTAGACCGACATCGATAGAAGCTGTATGGCCAGCGGTGTCGAGGAATAGAAACGGTCGATTACAACCAGTCGAAATCCCAGAGATGCCCCACTCAGAACAGCCTTCATGTTTCGTATCACTGCTGCTGCCCCCGTCTTGTTTTTGACCTTTTGTTGGTCCCTATCTTCTGTATCTCGCTTCCCGACGTACATCTCAAAGCTGTAGTCGCAAGTCACGACATGGAACAAATCGAATAAGAAATTAATGTCAAACGTTACGACTTATTATTTTCCATTAAAAAAACTCACCGATGACAGTACGCACCCTTGGAATCGCACACCATGAACAATTTGGTTCCGTAGCGGTGGGGATTGTCGGGCATGAACATCCGTGTTGTGTTATGCTACAATGTCGACGGTAGAGCGCCTTCATCAACGGAGAACGTGCTACCAAGTGTCCAGCCCGAGCGATAACGAGACTGCAACACGTCCACAACCGGCCTCAACTTCCACATCTTATCGCGAACGCGCGGGGCCTCATTGTTCACGATGTGAAAGTCGCGAAGGATCGAAGTGCACCGGTTGTGATCCATGAACTTGCCAACGTTACCGGCTGATAGTGCGCCATTATCGGTTATCGCCCAATGTCGTGAGAAACGCCGCGTCATCGGGTTCAGCATTAGTGCCACTAAAAGTTCCATCGCATGTAAGATCGCATGCGTTTGGTACGCAAGGTCGGCACGAAGATGCCTTTCAATCTGCTTGATAGTCTCTATCGTCGCAGCATAACGCTTCCGTTGTTTTGTTCGAATTCGCTTTGCGCTGGCGTGTGCAGTTTGTCGCTTGTAGCGGTTGGTCTCCTTCGTAATGCTAATCCACAGCGACTTTGGCAGATAATAGAAAAATAGGAGCATCGGCGAGTCCGCATAGCTTGGATCTCTGGCCTAGGGGTAACAACATCAGTAGACAGATCTGCATATGCTGCACAATCACGTTCAAACTCGGACGAGGGTGCACTCCACGATAGTTTCCGAAGCGCGCTCTTGTCGATATCTTTAAGGGCAAGCTTTCCACGCACCAGCTCCACAATGCCATCGTCCATTAGGGCGACATCTTCGTCAGGTTCCAGTGAGTCGTCGGGATATTTGCGCCGCTCAATGATCTCATATACACTATTAGCGCTGTTGTCACTACCGATCGAATCGATATCCTCATAGGCGTCCGACACTTCTCCATCCGCCATGATGTTCACGTCGTCCTCCGCTACGTCAACGCAGTCATCCGGAGCGTCCTCCACACTCTCATAATCATCCACACTGGCACCGTCGCTCGCGTTACCATTATCCGAGTTGTTAGACTCGGCGCCCGACAAGAGGCGCTGAAAGGCACCGCTGACCAGCTCGGGATCTGCCTGGTCCAGACAATTCAACTGGAAACCGCTTTCCGATCCGATCATCGTTTGTATTGTGTTGGCTGATGGCGCAATGGCTGTGTCGATCTGCGACGCCGTCGCCGACTCGCTCGCTGGCAAGCTCTCATCGACACTTGCCTCTCCCCCACTCACGCTACTCTCTTCTCCAATAAGCCCCGACTCGATCGCAAACGTCACCACTGCATTCTCGCCTACAAACAACAATTTATTTCGATACCTGTGTTGTGCTTCGTTCATGCGTTACGTACCGACAAGCGAGATCCCGGTCGGTGACGTATACGTCCACTCCTTCACGAGTCCGGAGCCTGATGGCCTCTTCGCCACTCCACGGAGCTGTCGCCACAGATGCTTGAAGTCGACCGCTCGAACCATAAGCGTGTCTTGAACTACCGACTGCCTGATTCTCGTACTGGATCGTACTCTTGCCATTGTGGCAAATTTTGGAATGAGACACCGCTGCTTCAAGTCGCCAGCCTCGACCACTCATCCAAGTGTCCGGACTGACCAGATTACTGCAGCACATCTACCCCCTCCCCCACCCTTTCTTTGGCATTTCCTTTTTGACCTCTTCTAGCTTATATTTTTTGGCAGCAAAAAAAACTTGATTTAAGTATCGTATCCACTTTGTTCGAGCCATTTTCTATCTTGGGATCCCAGTAACGTCGTAACTTACGACTTGTGCCCTCCTTGAAGTCGTAAGTTGCGATGTTGGTAACGGAGGAATTCAATAACTCATATGATTACGCAGAAGAGATCTCAGAAGCGGAAAATGAGTTCTTCTTTGAGCAGTACATCGAAACGGGCAAAGTAAAGCAGTTCAACGTAAAGAAAAATCCTTAGACCGCATGGATGTTATTGGAGCGTTTAGCGAATACGTTGCCAGCAAGAACCCGGGTATTAAAGGACCGAAAATGATTAACAGCAATGCGTACTTTGGTTGATATCGCTATTGCTTTTACATTCAAAAAGGCAACAAACTGCTAGAACAACTATATTGTAAGAACGAACAGATGATGGTCAGCATCTGTGCGTCTGTCAATCCGGCAGCGTTAACCCCACCCTGCCGGGCGTTGCTCTTGTGCTAAAGCAAGTGCTGTTACCGCTGAGATGAAACCTCAGCGGTTGCTGCACTTTGTAGCATTAGTGACAACGGCCCCCCCTGGTTCATATGTATTTATGGTTTATCTATCCCAATAGATACTAGCATTGTTTTTATATTAACTTGAGATTTGTCGCTTCTTAAGCAATCTTGGAGTCCATGAAATTACACATGGAATTGAACAGCTTTTCGGTATGGTCGTTTCTGTTTTTGCTCCATGATTGCTTTGTATGTTATATCAAATATATTATTCCTCAAAGATGTCAATCTCAAGCGTCTTGTCGCTGCCAATAGATGTGAAAGCACCATGGAATATCCGCCCCCGACGGTCTTTAGGTCTGCTTAGCGGAGCTGTAGCGGGCTTTGCAGGAGGATTGGGTGCGTGATCGTATGAATGGTCTGGCTTAAATGATACTTCGGAAGCATCGCTCGGTTTGCAATCTTGTTGTAGCTCGTGTTAGCAGCCATGGTGCTGTGCAGTAGTTTAGCGTGTAAATCGTTCATCTCGCGATTGACACGTTCAGCATAAGCTGGCGATTGGATCAAATGAGACTTAGCAATGTGCCGGATCATATTCATTGACATTGGATTTCCATTGTACTTTATGAAGAGCTTTGACAGAACTTGACTAAAGCTATTGCTTAAATTTGTATAATCAGACTCGCCTGGTTGCGGATTGAACATGCTCGGTAGTAGCTTACTTGGCTGCTCTCCAAGTGTATTAGCAAAGAAGTCGAGGTAGGACTTAATCAAGCTCATTGTGGTGCTATCCAACTGAATCGTTCGTGATCCCATGAGACGAACATTCTTGAAATCCTTGAGATGTAAAACGTTTCCTTGGAGGTAATTTCCATCTTCTTCTGGACTGAGAAGAACGCTCGGTCATACCAAACGAAGCGGATAATGCACGTTTAACCACAACATGGTGTAATCAAACACAACCTTCAAGTAATCACTTATCTTTGCTCTCAATGCGGCAGCTTGATCAAATCGATCTGTCATTGTCTGTAGAATACACATATAAGCTCTACACATCAGACCAAGATCTACGTATGGTTTCTTGTATAGCATACCCGCCCAGCTCCAAGTATTATTGTTGTCATTAAACCATGACCACTTCATCAAACAACACAGGTCGTATAGGCGATGATCGTAGATCTTTTTTAAACCCAGTATTGGACAACATTCAGCTCTTCAATCATAATTGGTACATTGAAGTTTACAACGGACGACACTTCAGCTGGTGGTTGCAGAACGGACGACATTTCAGTAGTCATGCATGTTGCTAGTACATAAGATTAACAAGTTCACTTCTACTTTTTGTTTGAAGGTGACAAACAACAAAGAATTCTTTAGATGGGAGTCGTTCCAGCATGGAGAAGCCCGACGAAGCGATCGTGCCTAAGCTGAAGAGGCAGATACCGGCTGCCACGTATCCCCCGCTGCTCCCGTACACGGATCAAGACCTGATGCTGGCTCAAGCGACGATGACGCGTACTGTCGCGATCTAAGGCAGCGAGACCAGTCGCCAGGTCGAAGCTTTGGCTCAGCAATCCGCAGCTGCACAGCAGATGACGGCTGCCCAACTCGTCCACGTGTATCACCAGCAAGAGCAGCTGGCGGCAAAGACGTCGAAATAGCTGCAGGCACAACACAACCGTCGGTCTGCACTGCTAGACAGCAACAGGAAATGAAAAAAAAACGGATGAGCACCGGCACTACCTGGAGGAGCAGTATCGACTGCTAAAGGCTGCTGAAGAGGCCAGGGGACTGCAGGGGTGAGCGGATTAATAGCCTTGCAGAGGCGGTGCAGTCGCACTTGCAAGCGCGATGGGGAGCTTTCGCTCAAGGTGCATCACCACCGAGCGACCCGCGAGCTCCAGAGCCACCCGCTGTCGCCGTGGCGCAGATACGAACTTGCCTGACCCGCCTATTTACTGAGGCAGAACAAAAACTGAGAAGAGTGGCTATATGGACAGCTACGCTTTTTACTCACGACGTCTTATGGCGTTAAATCAAGGTACTCAAGCAAAGATTTTGTCATGCCGTTAAATACATGCATTGAACAGGGCACGATGGTGAGGATCTGCGGCTTTGAGCTGTTTAACCTTCATTTCCCATAGAGCCCACGCGTGTGCTTCTGCGCCCGCGGGTGGGCTTACTTCTACAAATGGACCATTGTCCTCAGCAAAGTTTCCAAAGTCAGTTGAGAAGTTAATAATAAAACAACAACGACGAGGAGCTCAGCGCATTTTTTTCGACGTCATACGAAGCTTTCATCATGCCGAAACACGCTGTGGGAGATCGAGTACGCGAAAAGACCAAATCGGCCAATCGTTTGCGAGGTGTGGTCCTATCGATAGACAGCAGCAAGCGACAGTCTTGGTACGATGTCCAATGGGATGCCGGCAGAGTTGAAATGGTCGCAGCCCGCTCAATTCAGGCCTTGCGACCCTGCAACGCTCCAACACAGCCACACCAGGCACTTGAAGGACCTATAACGTCACTTTTACTGGGCAGCGTGGGGGAAAAAGAAGATAGTAGCCCATCTTCTTCTGATTTTGAAGAATCGGAAGAAAAAAAATAAAGACTGCACCGATTTCAATTATACTTCGGCAGCCTCCGAAGTAGCAGCGCCTGGAATATCGGATGATGGAAAAGCACTCGCATATAACCGGAGTTGGGAATTCTGCTCAAACGTTTTAATAGATTCGGCCGTATTACTACGCAAGCGAACGACTTCCGTTGACCATCAGCCCTTCAATTAGGTGAAAAACATTTATCAAATACATCTATTTAATGCATCCGTGGTCGGCAATTCAGAGTACGATCAAGCACACAAACGCTAAGCTGGCGGCCCGTCGTCAACGTACAATACCAGAAGGGGACTTGTTTCGGTTTCTTGGAGTCCGACTCGCTATGGCAGTAGAACCTAGACGAGCTGCCCTACGAACCTACTGGGAAAAAGACATTCCTGAGGGTTTTGTTGGAGCCTCTCCCAATTTTGGGGAACGTTTTGGTGTATCACGTCACACATTTGAACACATTTCGGGTGCATTGTCGTTTGCAGATGACGTGATGTCGGATGACCCATGGAAGCCAATGCGTGCTCAAGCTAACAGCTTTAATGATCGCCGACGTGGAGTAGTTTCGCCAGGTGAGATCATGTGCATTGACGAATGTATGAGGGCATGGCAAGGTAGAGAAGCAAAGCACTGTCATGATGGTATCCTCCATAAGACGAAGATACCGAGAAAGCCGGAGGGTATTGGTGCTGGGTTGAAGGCTATAGCTGACGGTGACTCAGGAGCTCTATTGGGTCTAGAACTCGTTAAAGGAGTGGAGCGACAGAAGTAGAAACTATATCAAGCTCTTCCGGTGAGGGAACGGCTATCGTGCTTTGATTGTCGGAGCCTTACAAAGGGACAGGGCGCAATATTGTTGCAGATAGTGCCTTCTCTTCTGTCAAAACGTTAGTCCAGCTTGAGGCACTTTGCGGTTTATATTTTATGGGAATGGTTTAGACAGCCTCGCGAGATATCCAAAACAGTACATGAAAGACTGGTTTTCGATTGGGCCTTCTCGCGGCTCATTTAAAATGCTACAAAGCAAAACTTCAAAAGGCCAGCCAATGTATGCACTTTGTTGGGCCGACCGCAAGCCAAAATGCATTATTTCCAATCGTGGTACGTCTCTTCCTGGTACAGACAGCGTTCGGCGACGTCTTAAACTTCTATATGACGGTGGTTAAGCTAAACACTGCAGTACGAGCGTAGAATAGAACGACCTCAAATGGGCGAGCTGTTCTTTTCAAAAATTTCCGCTATTGACGTACACGACCATCTACGACAAGGATGCCTCGAGATGGAGCGACCATGGCTCATCAAACAGTGGCATCATCGTATATTTGCCACCCCTTTTGAAATATAGTCGACGCCTATCGTGCTTACCAATGCGAATCGACTGCTGCAGGCTGCTTGGACTCAACCATCGCAAATTTCAATTCGTTCATCTCGCAGTTGGCCCACCAACTAATCTTCAGCAGCTTCATAATGCAGTGATCAACGCGTCCTGGTAGTAGTACCGATTCTTCTGGAGTACAAACCTTTCTGACGCGCACATTGCGAGCATTTAGCTCTTTAGCTCAATACCAGCGTCTTAGTGGAGCAGCTTTGCAGGCTCAACGAAAGTGTGGAGTCTGTGGAAAGAAGGCATCATTTTACTGCGTTGGCTGCTCAGACCCACTCATAAACCAGTTCTTCGGCGTGTGTAGGCTAAAGACAAACCGAAACTGTCATTGCGCATTCTCCTTACGTATAAATCCATCCCATACAATTTTTTTTATAATTGACTAATGCTTCAAATCCCACGCGTGGGCTCAAAGGTGATCCCACGCGTGGGCTTTCCAGCTGGGTAATTAAGGTTAAAGACGAGAAGGATGTGACCGAAGCGGAGCGGAGGGATTATTTTCTGTCGGCACGCCTACCAGACAACACTGCGCGCAAGACACTGGATAAGGAGGTGAAGATGCTCTGTATGAACTTAAAATTACAAGATGCGAAGTCTCGACTCTCTCGCCTCATGGCCGAATTCTACGAGATAGTCGACAGGTTGAACATGGAGGATGTGATGCAAGTAGATGTGGATAGTGATTGTATACTTGGTGGAGGCCTTGCGTCCACCAGCATTCAGAGCTGCTGTGAAGGACCAATTGGGGCGTCAAACGCGCAAGCAGACTAAGGCAAATATACAAGTCTTCCTGAAGTGGGCTCGCAGTGAACTGGAGGGCTTTATGCGCTTTGAAGCCCACATCTCGCCACCGGCGCAAGCCAAAACTAGCACCAAGGGTTAATTGCATCCAGGATTTGGAAACAACTCAAAGAAAACTCAGGGAGAACGTGGTACAGGTAACAAAACTTCGACAGGCAGCGGACATCGGTCCAGCGAACCTGCAGGAGATGGGATGTTGAAGTCAGACACCGTTCAAAAACCTTTTAAAAAAGTCGGACAAATAGTGTTTTAAGTGTGAAGATCAGACGTACGGTGTTATCCAGTGCCCAAACATCGCTAGCCCTACTGAAGCAAAAGCGTTGCACGAGAAAAGCACCGGCAAAAGAAGTGTTGAAGCGGCAGCACCAGTAATGAGTGTGGCCAAGGCCACGTTCACCAGCAATCCCGTGTGTCGTGATGGATGCAGTAGACGCAGATACCACGCCGGATAGCGCGGTGGAAGTGTCTGTGGTAACGACGAAGCTCCTGACGCTGTTCTCCAGAAAGGGAAAGTGGATGGCTCGTCAAGCTTTACCGGAAAGTACTGCGGTGACTGGTATCGGGGACATATCAGTGGCTGTAAAGAGTAAATTCAAGATTCATTATAAAGTTTTCGACACCAGGTGGCCCGCTCGAGTTGCGAAACGTGGTTTGTTGGGTCACGGAGCAGCGGCTACCACCCGCGGTTGGTGACTTACTGCTGTCTCGATTGATCATGGAGCGGCTCGGCTACAAAAACGTGGGGAAATTACTCATCGCTGCTCAACAAGCTCAACATATGTCCGGGCCGTTCAAGGGTAAGAAGGTGTTCATTCCTCGGATCGTCTTCTATAGTGAGAACGATGACAAGGAGTTCCCGTTCAAACTCAAGCGCAAGCAGTTCCCCGTGGTTCCAGCGTTCGCCATAACTATCAACAAGGCCCAAGGACAATCGATCCACCACGTGGGTATATACCTGAAATCACCGGTCTTCGCACATGGGCAGCTTTATGTGGCGTTGTCGAGAGTGACTTCGAGGAAGGCGATCAAGATTGCGGTAGATCCAGAGGCCATCGATGAGGACGGGAACGTACACACCAACAATATTGTGTACAGAGAGATCTTTGGAACGCGGACTTGGTAGGGCACGTAATACATATAATACATTTAGCTTTGATTTCGAATTGTTCTTTAATCCGCCGCAGCGCAGCGGAGGCGGCCAACCTTCTCTACACCAACCAACCATGCCCTAGCATCCGCGGAGCGGGCGCCCAGAGCGCTAGTTTCCCGCCTCTTAACCTTGCAGCGTGTCTGTCCGTCCGTCTGTCAATAAGTCCGTCCGGTTCCTTTCTTGCTGCTTTTACCTACTTTTTCGCATGGCTACACTCGGCCTGTCTAATACAGTTTCGTCCCATCTTACCGACCGCGCCTATCTTTGTGACTCGACCTAACTATGCCAAAATTGCAAATATATCCAAACGCGTGACGCAATTAACTCGCGCCCTGATTGGGCAATACTTTTCGACTCACTTTTCATTCAAAGCACAAAATTGGAAATTTGAGCGACGGCGCGAAGAGGACAAGGTGCGCTGGCTGTATAATAGCAGCAGGGTAGTTTTAGATGTATATGAATGTATGCACGGGCGTGGGGCTCCTTGCTCTACTTTATATTCAAGAGAGACCTCTCAGGATACAGTCTGAGGCTTGCCCCGAGACTCCAAAGTGGTATGGCAGTTGGTAGCGATAGCAATCAGGTTGGGGTGGGTGTGACTGGGAGCGTCTACCACCATGCACGCGCCTAGGGGTCCTAGACCCACCGCGAGTGTCCACGCTCCAAAAGCGAGTGGCGCGTGCTGCCAATTGGCCAAACCGAAGTTGCAGCCACATGCGGAAGAGTCGTTACAGTCCCGCAATACAGAGGTGCTCTTAACGTGTGAGCTCCCACATCAAAACACACTTTGCGAGAGCACTTCTGGCGGGACGGAAAGGAATGCAGCAGTCGGTCTCACAAGAGCAAGGAGCCCAAGACGCAAGTGCAAGGACAGCTCAAGAACAAGAGATCAAGACAATAAAAAGCACTTTAAGAGCATGAGTGAGCCGGCGCCTGTACACTTAGATAGCATAGCGTCATAATAGACAGTTTTAGAGCATTTTCGGAACTGTGTGAGCCCGTGAGGGGCTGGGTCGTTTTCGGACACACTGCGCATACTACTGACATGACCTGAAGGGCTGTACGGTATCGAACAGACCTGGGCAACCACTCAACAGGGATGAGGCAACAGCTTTGACGTACCCAAGAGGCAACAGCGCGATGCGGCGTCTGGATTACCATGTACAGCTGCTTGGTCCACAGCGGTGCAAGGTAATTTGGACCCGTCGGACCGTGAGCTGAGGGCTGTAACACGTCGGCCAAGGGGAGAGCCTAAGCAAAAGCTGACTGCACCAACAAGCCGCCTGGAGTGACGATACCCTAAGTTGTTTGTAATCCGAGGAGCCGGGATGGAAATGACAGTGGTGTGCTCTATTCATAGAGGGCTTCTGGATTAGTACTGGAAAGGAAAGTTCGGGGCTCTATTCGAATACCACGTTGCTTAAGCTATGGTGTCCATACTCTGGTGCTTATATTCATAAAATGGCTGTAGAATAGCTCCCAGTGCACTTAGACTTTCGAGTCTAACAGCCAATGTGATTTTGTTCTGTCTAAATCAGGCGACAGTCCAGCTCAAGATACGAGAACATGGCAAGAGCCCCGAGGAAAAGGAGAAGGTTTCCCAACAACTGAGTAGCGGGCTTTGATGTACAATTAACTCGACTAACTCTGTTCAATGATTAGAATTACCCGCGATGAACTTGACGATCGCGTACAACGAGCCCGGCGTGAGAACGCATCCCAATCCCACGAAGAGTCGCGTAAGGAAAGACATCTCCGTAAACAGAGGCTTCGTAGCGCAGAGGCCCGCTACCGCAAGGCAATCCAAGAATTGGAGCAGCTCGAGTTAGTTGAAACCCCAGCACCAACTGAATCCGGACAGATGAGAGTTTCTGGTCCGGCGGTAGAGCGTGAGGAGAAAACGAAAGAAGAGGATCCTACGGAGCATCAACGACGATTCGAGGAGGAGTCGCGTCGCGACAGGCAACACGATACCCACGACTTTCAGATTGGAATGTCAGGACCTACGATCGACGATAGCGCAGCAGCTACACGTGCGCGTGATGCAGAAAGAGCCCGCGTCAGGCGAGCTGCTATGACGAGCTCACAAAAACAACGGGCACGAGAGAAAGCGCATACGCAGAGCTAACAGATCCGAAGCCCAGGTTATTCGAGACCGCGGCCGAAATGCCGAACAAGCGAGGGTCCGACGGGGTCGACTGAATCCTGAAGACCTCTCGGTTCATCGAGCATATAGCCGCGACGCGCAAGCCAACCACAGAGCCACAAGACCAGAGGAGGCCAGTCCAAATGCAAGGATTCGCGATGCAGTGGAGCACGAAGTTCGCCGGGAAGGCATGTCAGATGAGCAGCGTCAATCTGAGCGCGATCACAATATGGCTTCACGGAGAGACCACAGTGGGGGCATGGCGTATGAGCAGCCTCAATCTGAGCGCGATCAAAATACGACTTCACGGAGAGACCACAGAGGGGACATGACGTATGAGCAGCGTCAAGCAGAGCGTGATCGGGACGGAGCCGCGCACAGAGCTCGAAGAGAAGCCATGACGGAAGAACAAAGGGATCAGCGAAAAGAGCACGAGCGGTTCCGCCGGCGGTCTCGGCAGTATAAGAAGGGCCTCGCACACCACGAAAGTTTTGACCCTTCCAGCGTTTCCGGGGGGCGCCACTACTTTACGCGTTATACTGACGACAACGGGGAGAACGAGCGGGTTTGTCACTACTGCAATGCTTGGCAGTTTCCGCAAGAGACAGATGGATGCTGCTGTCGTAACGGACTGGTGTTCGTCCATCTTCGCGAACAGCACCTGATGCGCTTCTGGCACGTTTCGAAAACCCGACCTTCATGCGGTCAATCCGGGTCTACAACAGCGTATTCGCGTTTACGTCCATGGGAGCTTCGCGGTCTCGGCCTCTAAGCGTTGACGAAAGCGTGACACGGAATGGTGTCTACAACTTCCGTGTACAAGGGTCAGTGTGTCATCGCATGGGATCGTTACTACCTCCTACCTTCGGTCGCTCCATGTATGCCCAACTTTACTTTAATGATCCAGGTATGGATGCACGTGTGCGAAGCCGTATGAACATGACGCAAGGCCTCGATCGTGCCGTCATGGAAACAATTGACCAGATGATGGTGGCGCACAACCCGTATACACAAGAATTTATCAACGCGCGTAGATTTTTGATAGATCGTGGTTGGGATGCGTATGCAGCAGCCATCAGAGAGCACGAACGACGCCGCTCGGCAGGGGAAGACGTTGATGACCATGACCCGTCGTTAGCCTTGAGTAATTTTCTTCCGGAGGGGGATCACCTTAAGCTGCGTCTGCACGTGACACGGAATGCGAATCCGGGTACGCATAACACCCCAACGGCATCGGAAGTGGCAGCCGTTGTGATCGATACAAACGCGGCTGAACATCGGGATATAATCCTACACACGACAGGAGGAGGTTTCAAGCGCATCTTTGAGACGAGCGTTACCTACGACCCGCTGCAGTACCCTCTACTGTTTCCGTACGGGGATAATGGCTGGACTTACGATATCCCCTACGTTAGTAATCCCGTCGATCGCCACGGTGACCCCTTAACCATGTCCGTTCGGAATATGAGGTGTATCTTCTTTACGACCGGACGGTTAGTAATTCGCTTATCCTGCGCGGTGGGCGACTGACGCAGCAATACTGCGTTGACCAATGGGCCAAATGCGAACAAGAACGCCTGCGCTTCATCAAGAAGAACCAGCTCCACTATCGATTGGAAACCCTCCAGGGACTCACGGACGCGTTGCGTGGCGAGTCTGTTGAAATCCACAGAATGGCAGCTGACGACGAGGCGGCCATACGTAGGACTCGGCGTGGGAATTATACGGAGCAGGAGTCGGCGGAGCCAGATGCGGGTGAGCTTGGACGCAAGATAATTATGCCTCCGAGGTTTACAGGTGACCCCCGCTACATGTACCAACGCTTCTTGGATGCCATGGCTATCGTCCGTGAAACAGGAGCCCCGAACTGGTTCATTACGATGACATGCAACCCGAACTGGCCTGAGATCAAGGAAAACTTACGCCGTGGAGAAAAAGCATCCGACCGACCGGACATCGTGGCTCGCGTGTTCATGGAGAAACTAAAAGCTCTTAACAAGGATCTTGATGAGGGTGTGCTGGGATTCAAGCCGCTCGAGTCCACGTAGTGGAATATCAGAAGCGTGGTCTTCCCCACGCCCACATACTGCTTATCCTGCGTCCGGAGGACAAGCCCACTACCAAAGAAGACGTCGATAAGCTGGTATCCTCGGAGCTCCCGGATAAAGAGAAGTACCCCGAGCTGTACGATACGGTGATTTTCAATATGCTGCATGGACCCTGTGGTCAACAGAGCCCGAACTGCCCGTGCATGAAGAACGGAAGGTGCTCCAAGAAGTTTCCAAAGGCGCTCGCGGACGAAACGGTGATTATCCTCAACAAATACCCCACGTACAAGCGCGGTCGCCGTCCGGATGGAATTCTGTGCCATAAGGGGAAAGTATGGGACAACGCGACCATCAATCAATGGGTGGTCCCGTACAATCCGTTCCTGTCGCAGAAATACAACTGCCACATTAACGTCGAGGTTAGTGCCACAAACAAGGCCATCAAGTACATCTACAAGTACGTCTACAAGGGCTCGGACATGACGACAATCACGATTGAAGGCGAAGAAATTCGGGCGTATCTCCTTGGGAGGTATATTTCTCCGGTAGAAGCTTGCATGCGGCTATTTATGCATCCAACACAAGGATCAACACATTCTGTCGTGACGCTACCTATCCACTTGGAAAGAATGAGCATTGTTGCTTATCGCGACCAAGCGACGACCCCCCAGCTTCACAACTTGGTTAACCGCGGGGACAGATCAATGCTGACGGAGTTTTTCAAGCTGTGCGCGCGTAACCCAGAAGCTACGGTCAATCTACTGTACAAGGATGTACCGCGGAAGTACAGGTGGACGGAACACTAGACGTGGGAACCGTACAAGAAGTACGTTGCTTCTCTGGGACGCTTGGTACACGTATCTCCGCAGGACCCAGAACGCTTCTACTTGCGACTTCTCCTGTGTAGCCGACGCTCGCCTAAGTCGTTTGCGGATCTTCGAACGGTTGATGGTACGGAACATCCTACATATCAGCAAGCAGCTTTGGCGCTTGGATATTTGGAAAATGACGACGAGTGGATACATTGCTTACGCGAAGCCGCCGAGGTCAAGATGCCGTACCAGCTACGCCAACTCTTCGGCATAATTTTGGTTTACTCGATGCCTGACAATGCCAAAGATCTATGGGACAGGTTCAAGAAGGATATGTCAGAGGATCATGCACGAAGCATTGAGGAAAGAGACGCAGACCTGCATAATGTACGCGAAGAGGAGGTGCGTCTTCGAATGGCGGAGTACAAGGCGTTAAAGAACTTGGCTGATTACTTGGTTTCGAACCAAAAGTCCCTCGACATGTACGGCCTTCCTCTGCTAGCCAATTACGACGATGTATCTGCTCAAGTGGACGACCCAGATACAGCGTCGGTTGATGTTGTCCAGCAAGAGATTGACGCGTACCCCCAAAACGAACTGGAGCATGTTGCGGAGCAGGCAGATCACTTGAACAGCAACCAGAGGGATATTTTTGACCAAGTTATTGCTGCTGTGAGCAGACCGGTTGGAGGGGAGAAGCTTTTCTTTTTGGATGGTCCAGGTGGAACAGGAAAGTCGTTTCTACTCGAGCAAATACTCGCTCGCGTTCGGATCCAACGTAAGGTTGCCATCGCGGTTGCATCGAGTGGAATTGCAGCCACTTTGTTAACTGGAGGTCATACCGCGCATTCGACGTTCCGGATTCCCCTCAAACTAACAGAGACGTCGACGTGCAGCCTTTCATGGCAGAGCCAAAAAGCCGAATTGATTCGTAGCGCGAGTTTGATCATTTGGGACGAAGCGCCGATGATGAACCGAGCTTGCTTTGAGGCTGTTGACAGGTCGCTTCGGGATATCATGAAGAACGAGCTGGAGCCGTTCGGCGGAAAGGTAATGGTGTTCAGCGGTGATCACCGCCAAATTCTACCTGTACTGAGCGATGCTACGCGTGCGGAGACGATTCAAGCTTGCTTCAAGTCTTCTCCCCTATGGGAGCATTTGCGTCAACCATGAGATCGGTGATGGCGATATATGCCTCCCACGCGACATGTGTATAATCCCAGAACGACGGGTACAACAAATGACCTCTGATGAAGAAGACGCGGATATGGAGCCTCCCCCATGTTTCAGGTTACTCCCTCCGGCGGACGAGGAACACGAGCGAGACTTGGACGAAGTTGAAGAAGACCGACGAGTCCGCAACGTCAACGCACTCATAGATGCGGTGCACACGGGCGTCGATACTGAGAATTTACCTGATGAATACTTCGTTGAGCGAGCCATACTAGCCCCACAAATGCAAGTGTTCGGCGTATCAACGACATGGTTGCGTAACGGCTGTCGGGTGAAACGAAGGAATATCTCTCGGTGGACAGCGTCGAAGGGGTCGCGGATGCAAATATGTTTGAGCAGGAGTTCTTAAACTCTCTTAACTTCTCCGGTATCCCTCCGCACAGGATTGTTCTGAAGGTTGGAACACCTATCATCATGATTAGAAACCTGAATAGCGACGCAGGACTTTGCAACGGAACGCGGCTTCGGGTTGTGTCACTGCGCGAGAGAAGCATTAAGGCCAGCATTATGTCCGGGCCGTTCAAGGGTAAGAAGGTGTTCATTCCTCGGATCGTCTTCTATAGTGAGAACGATGACAAAGAGTTCCCGTTTAAACGCAAGCGCAAGCAGTTCCCCGTGGTTCCAGCGTTCGCCATAACTATCAGCAAGGCCCAAGGACAATCGATCCACCACGTGGGTATATACCTGGAATCACCGGTCTTCGCACATGGGCAGCTTTATGTGGCGTTGTCGAGAGTGACTTCGAGGAAGGCGATCAAGATTGCTGTAGATCCAGAGGCCATCGATGAGGACGGGAACGTACACACCAACAATATTGTGTACAGGGAGATCTTTGGAACGCGGACTTGGAAGGGCACGTAATACATATAATACATTTAGCTTTGATATCGAAATGTTCTTTAACCCGCCGCAGCGCAGCGCAGGCGGTCAACCTTCTCTACACCAACCAACCATGCCCTAGCATCCGCGGAGCGGGCGCCCAGAGCGCTAGTTTCCCGCCTCTTAACCTTGCAGCGTGTCTGTCCGTCCGTCTGTCAATAAGTCCGTCCGGTTCCTTTCTTGCTGCTTTTACCTACTTCTTCGCATGGCTACACTCGGCCTGTCTAATACAGTTTCGTCCCATCTTACCGACCGCGCCTATCTTTCTGACTCAGCCTAACTATGCCAAAATTACAAATATATCCAAAAGTGTCACACAATTAACTCGCGCCCTGAATGGGCTATACCTGCCGACCTGCGACACTGACTGGATCTGTCGCACGATCCGACCGTCTATCGCCCTCGCGATTGGACGTAAGAAAACCATTTCTGCCGAGCACGAAACGCATCGATTGGTTGCAAACAGCTAGGCGAGCTGCGCAGATACCTAATTATTGACATTCAGCTACGCAAAACCTATCGTATGTACTGCAAATCGGGCACCGTAACTAGCCCATGCAGCTAAAGCTCTGCGATGTTATTTTCCACACGTTTTTCAAAATAGAGACGATATATTCAATTATTAGTATTATTATTACTAAAGGAGGCTTCACGACCTTTGCGTTATTATAGTTGCACCCCCGCATGCGCGAATGGTACTTACGTGGTGGTGTTGTTATTGCTGAAAAGTATGATTGTTTAAGAATGGTAATATCATTTTTTTAACGATTGCCAAAACTAAAATAATTTTTTTTTGTTATAATGAGTACCGGCATCAAATGGCCGTGTATTGGCTAAATATTTTGACGTACTTTATCGGTTAAAATAATATCATGTTTACGATATAATAATACTATTTAATATTTTGCTAACTGTTAAACACCCAGCAGTAAGTATCCGTTAGAATTAATAATATTTTTACGCACGTTAGTAATTATAAATTTCCTTCACTGTTCGCAACATGGTGAGACCCCCGTGCAAGGCCAATGTTGGACAAGATATTGTGCGGCGCTGTATTGCCTGCGAGAACGGCCCAAAAGAGGTTAAGTTCTCGGTTCACCGCCTGATTCGGCCGAAGTGCGCCGCCAGGAAAGCCCGGCGAACGTCAAGAAGGTGATGGGTCCTGACTGGTACCCCAAGAAGAAAAAGAGGCGCAGCAGCCCTCGCAAGCTGACCGCCCGAAATGCCAAGTACATCGAACAAAAGAAGCAGCAGAAGAGCAAGTAATTGGTAAATACACCCTTTTAGGCCCCCTTTTTCCTACCTATATTTGTATTTAGTATACTGGTTGACGGTACGAGGCTTGGAGCCGCACATACGGTAATCTGACTATGGCGCTGCCAACAGTGTCGACGCACCTACACAAGGTAGCGCGTTTCAAATAATAATTAGCGCACGGTATCTACTGTTAACTCTTGCAAGCTGACCGTCCCTATCTGCTTTCGCGTAGCAATAGATCGAGAGTACACTCGCTCACTTGGATACATACACACCATGCTATCTGTGCCATCAGCGCTCGCAGCGTATGTTCCATTAATGTGCGCTCACAAATTGAAACTACAGCATCGAGTGAGCACTACAAGCGACGATTAAGTTGCTATCTACTTAAATACGAGCACGTGTGCGGTAGCGCAAACAATACCGGTGGGTGTGGTAAGTCGAACTGTCTGTACGCAGTACTATACTTTAGTGCCCTGTCCATAATGGTCGAGATAAGAGCTCGGCCCAGTCGCGGATGGCTATAAGGTGTACCCGCCGCGCGCGTAGATACTGAGTTGAATACAGGTGACAGACGCGCGGTCAGCTTGCCAGTATCGCTGCAGTATGGCCTGTGTCCAGTTAGTGACCTGCTTGGTCATCTAGACTGATACATCAGAAGCGTAAACACAGTAAGCCAGCACGACGACGCAAATTAACCGAGAAAGCGACAGTGATCCTATACATAAGTTTTAGATATCACGAGCGCGTGATATATACTCATTAACGACCTCGCAATATATGCACGGTTACATCAAATAGCACGCCGAGTTGATAAGTAGGCAGGAAAAGTACTTCACATAATGTACATGAGCGACGATTCGAATCAAGTTTAAGATATCTACGATCTGATAATCTACCTACAGTTATGTGGCTTCGTATGTTCGTCATACATATCGGAGCCAGTGAATGTCACTCGAAAGGGTCTACGCCACTCTATCAGTCAGAATCTATGCAAATAAGTCAGTATGTGCGTCAGCTATGCAAGTAGAATCAATGTATGCGAAAGCTAGTGGAAAAACCTTTCAGTAATATCATAAAGAGCTCAGCGGAAATATTGCAACGCATAGTATTGGTGTATATCGCGACTATCGGCAAAAGCTACCTGTCCTAAAAGATAATTCGCCTGAGGAGCTGACTAAACCTTTCTCTTATGGACCGTCGCAATCAAAGATATGGTGTCGACTGCCTCACGGCGATGACGTGACTGATGATATTATGTTTGAGTAGGCGTATTTACTCCAGTTAAACTGGGATTCCTCACCGATCTATGCCAATTTTGGATCATCACTGATACTGACATGTCTTCTGAACAGCATTTGTTAGCTTTGCAGCCACGCACGCCTCCGATTCGTGTCATTTTGGGAGCTATGCGCTCAAATGCGCTTATAAACAAAACCTTCCCGGGTAAGATGGTGCTCATCTTGCAGATCACGTTAAACCCTGGTCATATCTACCATAACATGTTCACACTAAGGATATTGTGTGCGGTGTTGTTCTGGAACGTAATATAAGAAGAACACAATATACATGTACTATATGTTGCTTTGCTGTACGTAGAAACGCTAAGCACACCGCAGCGCAGCGGAGGTGGTCAGCCCGCACTACACCAACCAACCATGCCCTAGCGTCCGCGGAGCGGACGTCTAGACCGTTAGTCCCCATATGTAAACTGGGGATGGGGCGGTCCATGAACAGTAAAGGACGATGTCGTATGCGGGTTGGGCTGACTTCCATGAGTACATGGTCTACAACGGTGAAAATCGACTAGTTTTTGGGAGCACAACAAAGTATTTGAGGGAGCGTTCGTATACTGATAGACGTCAGAATATCGCAAAATAACACCGTCACATTGAAGACCGGCACACAATGGCATACGATGAAATTCCCATGGTAACGACTGGAAATTGGTCAGAGGCACTGTGCCGATTCTACTGGCGTGCAAAGCTGATGGCTTTGCATACAAATGCAGTAAAAAAACACATTCGACAGCCGATGGTCCGCGGTATGCGTTAGCCGCAACTGCAGCGAGGCCGACACACAGCAGCATCGATTTGGGACTTACGCAGCCAACATGCAGCGAGGTATCTGACCTTACAAATATGCTCCGAACAATGTATGTGGAGGTGGAGCGTAAGCTTTGGCTCCCTGACCAGATACTGCTACTTCCGTCATTAGGCCCTACAATTGCCTTAAATCTACTACTCCCGACCAGAGCGATATGGAATGATACGAGTGCCAAGACGACGATATGGAAACCTTTCGTACAGCTAACAGATGGTGTGTGGGTCAACGCACAGTGGATTGAATGGTTTAGCGCCCCACCGGTCTTGAGTAGGAACTAAACGTTCATCAGAGTCATAAGAGAGGAACCGTCTCTGCGGAAACGGGCTCCAGGAGGCCGGCTACTGCCGACTCGACGGATCGACGCAGTTCGGCAAATCGACCCTGACATTGGGCTCTACGACGCGCTACCAGGGCAGATTACGCCTGGGTGGTCAGCGGTGCCGTTAGCCTTGGACGCTAGCGTCGACGAGTTTGAACACCTGCAGTCGCTCGTCGACCCGCAACAGGTACAGAGCTGTTGGATCGATGCCATATACGTGCCTCACTCATCCGTGTGGTGGGATGAATGTCTCCTGTCACAAGGTGGACGCATTTACTGGGTAGCGGCTTTCACCAACTCGGTGGGTTTTGCAAAGTGTACCAGCGCTGGATGCCGCTGGCTCGTTAGGATACCAGCGGGAGAACTCCATATGCGTATGGACTACTCCGTTATACAGACGGAACACCATCAATCGTTCAAAGCTATTTTCTCAAAGAACACGCTTGCAATTACGATCGGAATTGTATCGCCTCCTCCGCGGCTACGTCATATAGTTAGCGAGGCCCGACGCATCTGGGCCGGTACGGTGGGCCAGTTCGGTGCGTTAAAGTGGCTCATTCACCCCCAGTCGGACGAAAATCAAACTCAACGCTCTACTCTAGGGAAACATCCATACTTTGAGTGGTATACCCCACAATCGGATCCAGGAGCGTTTCCGCTATGGTGGAGCCGCGTGCGGCAACAATTGGGTCGCCTCGACCTTGCGATCTACACGGCCCCGGTGGGGTGGAGGCGTTACCCTACAATGACCACCTGCAGCGTGACGTGGGCAGAAGCCATGTCTTATACAAAATGCGGTGCTCGACTCATTCACAATCAGCTGTTTCTCGGAATATGGGAGACATTGCATGAATATTGGAAGATCAGCTGCAAGCGCTGAAACACCGAAAGTCGGCGCCGTCGACGTAAAACCCTGTGCGAGGTGGTCAATGCTGGCATTGTGTCACGATGGAAAAAATGGACCAAGAAGACTAATGAGCGGGTGACGCATGCTATCAGCACGAGAAATGCGAATCTTCGATCCCGGGGCAGACGGTGGGCCGACGACCGGAGACATCGATTAACTGAGCACGGGAGTCGGCTTGGGGCCTCTTAATTATCAACTGAGACCTCATTTGGACGCGACGCACGAACATGACAAATACCAACAGAACAACTACTGGCATGGTGGAGTGGCTCTCTACCATGCCAAGCCCTTCAAAACCCTGGATAGACCTGCCAACACCGGTGGGTGCCTCTTCAGGAGCGATCCGAAGAATGAACACCTTCTTACCCTTGAACGGCCCGGACATAATGCTGGCCTCGATGCTTCTCTCGCGTAGTGACACAACCCGAAGCCGCGTTCCGCTGCAAAGGCCTGCGTCGCTATTCAGGTTTCTAATCATGATGATAGGTGTTCCAACCTTCAGAACAATCACGTGCGGAGGGATACCGGAGAAGTTAAGATAGTTCAAGAACTTCTGCTCAAAGATATTTGCATCCGCGCCTTCTTCGAGGCTGTCCACCGAGAGATACTCCTTCGTTTCATCTGACAGACGTAGATATGACCAGGGTTTGATCTGCAGGTTGATGACCATCTTACCCGAAAGGTTTTGTCTATAATCTCATTTGAGCGCATAGCTCCCAAAATGTCACGAATCGGAGGCGCGCGTGGTTGCAAATGTGATATATGCTGTGCAGAAGACGGGTCAGTATCAATGACGATCCCAAATTTGCATAGATAGGCAGTGTAGCTGGAGTAAATACACCTACTCAAACATAATATCATTTGTCACGTTATCGCCGTTATGCAGTTGACACCATACCATCGATAGCGACGGCCTATTAGAGCAAGGTTTGACCTGCTCCTCGCGTGAAGCATCTTTTAGAACAGGTAAATTTTGCCGATGGTCGCCACAAACATCAATATTATGACATGAAATTGTTCCGCTGAGCTCTTAATGATATTACTGAAGGTCTTTCCACTATCTGCCGCATGCATTGATCTTACTTATAAAGCTGACTCACTTACTGACTAATTTGCGTAGCTACGGCCTGACCGAGTGGCGTGGATCCTTTCCGATTGACATTTACTGGTTCCGATATGTATGTCGAACATACGAAGCCACATGGCTGTAGACAAATTATCAGATCGTAGATATCTTAGCCTTGACTCGAAAAGTAGCTCATGTACATTAGATGAAGTACTTTCGCTGTCTACCTAACAGCTCAACGTGCTATTTGATATGTCCGTGTATATCCGGCAATGTATCCAATGGGTGTGTGTCACGGTAACCAGCACCCATGCATTGGGTCACTGCTGTTCTCGGTACTTTGGCATCGTGTTACTGTGCCTACGCTTCTAATGAATCAGTCTGTATGGCCAAGCGCGTCACTGACACGGGCATAGGTCACAACCGCGGTGATACAGGCAAACTGACCACGCGTCTGTAGGTAGTAGACAGCGCGATATTTATGCGCGCGGCGGGTACCTTGGCACCTTATGAAAATCCGCGACTCAACCGAGCTCTCATCTCGACCATTATGGACAGGACACTAAAGTACAGTACTACGTACAGCCACATCGCCTTGCGACGGCCACCTGTATGGTCATCACTACTGCAGACGTGCTTGTGGCTATGTAGGCAGCAACTTGTTCGTCGCGCATAGTGCTCACTTAATACTGTAGTTTACATTCGTGAGCGTACATTAGTGAAATATACGCTGTGAGCGTTGATGGTACAGATAGCATGGGTGTACGTGTGCCAAGTCAGCGAGTGTACTTTCCACTACCTTAACGCGTATGCAGATAGGGACGCAAGGGTACACAGTAGATATCATGCGCTAATTAGTAAGTGAAACGCGCAACGCTCTGTAGATGTGTCGACACAATTGGCAGCGTCATAGTCAATTCACCGTATGTGCGACCCCAAGCCTCGTACCGTCAGTCAGTATACTAAATACAGATAAAGGTAGGAAAATGGGGGCCTAAAAGGGTATATATACCATTACTTGCTCTTCTGCTGCTTCTTTTGCTCGATGTACTTGGCGTTTCTGGCGGTCAGCTTGCGAGGGCGGCTGCGCCTCTTTTTCTTTTGTGGTACCAGTCAGGGCCCATCGCCTTCTTGACGTTCGCCAGGCTTTCCTGGCGGCGCACTTCGGCCGAATCAGGTGGTGGGGGCTTTTCCTCCCAGAACTCAACCGCTTTTGGGCCGTTCTCGCGGGCAATACAGCGCCGCACGATGTCCCGCCCCCTGATTGTACGGAATGCGTAACCGTACTGCAGCCTCCCGCAGCAGACGTCCTCGACCGCCGCGGGTTCAGCAGAAGCAGGTCAATATTGATTTTGCACATGGGCATCGCCATGTTGCAAACTGTGAACAAGCTTATATAATTACTGACGTGCGTAAAAATATTAGGTATTCCAGCGGGTATTTACTGCTAGGTGAATTAGGTTAAAAAAGAGTATTATTATATCATAAACATTGTATTGTTTTAACCAATAAAACAAAAATAATTTCCAATACACGGCCATTTAATGCTGAGACTCATTATCAAACAAAAATTGTTTTTTTAATTTTGGCAATCGCTTAAATAATGCTATTTTCATTTTTTTAAACCAAACATACGTTTTAGCAATAACAATGATTTTAAACACAACCACGTAGGTACCATTCACGCATGCAGTGCGGTGTCCGGGTGCAACTAACGCAAAGGTCATGGAGCCTTCTTAAAAAAAATATTATATATGATGATAAAAATACTCGAGTTTGAAAAGGTGCGTGGAAAATAACATCGCAGAGCTCTTACAAAATACTGGTCTGTGAAGTCTACATTTATAATAATAAATATCTCTATTTGAGAAGTGTGCAGAGCTCTTACAAAATAAAGTGGTTACTGTGCCCGATTTGCAGTACATACAACAGGTTTTGCGAAGCTAAATGTAAGAAATCAACCATCACAGCTCGCCTGGTTGTTTGCATCCAATCAATGTGTTTCGTTCACGGCAGAAATGTTTACCTTACGTTCAATCGCGAGGGCGAGAGGCGGTCGGATCGTGCGACAGATCCAGTCAGTGTCGAAGGTCGACGGGTATTGCCCAATCATGGCGCGAGTTAATTGTGTCCACGTTTTGGCTATTTGTGTAGTTTTGGCATATCTAGGTCGAGTCAGAAAGATAGGCGCAAGAAGGGACTAAAATGTATTAGACAGACCAAGTGTAGTCATGCGAAAAGGCAGGAAAAAGCAGCAAGAAAGGAAACGGACGGACTTATTGACAGACGGACGGACAGGCTGCAAGGGTAGAAGCGGTGCGATGGCGGATGCTGAGCGGACGACGAACGGACAAGACGAACTTCATTCTTGCTTTATTTGGGGGCGGGGACTTATACTCGTCACCTGCAGCAGCTACGCGGAGCAACCGCGCGCCCAATGAAGCTGTCGCTGCGACAGGCGCAGTCACACCGGCGTCAATGACTCCTCTGCTCTCCAGCATTGATCCCATTAACGCTGCTCTGGAAGCTGCAGTGGCACATTCTCCACTGCCGACCGGTACAGTGCGTGTGTGCCACGCAACGGAAGACGAGTGGAACGCGTTTGCAGACAGCGAGGATCCAATCGCTCGACGCAACTATCTTGAATGGTTTCCTGACATGGAAGAGATTCACATCATCGAGTTTGCCGACGCTCCACACGAAAATTTACACTGCAGAGCTAAACGAATTTCGTGAGCGGCATGTCAACCGATGGCTCAAAGACCACTTGGCCGCCAAGAATTGTCAAGGGCGACGATGGTGTCCAGATCTCAGTTATGGACCACGCCAAGCAACACCCGACTCGGTGCTTCCTCCGAACGTTTCAATATTTGCAGACTTTCGGAAGATTAAGGTTGAGATTGGAGTTTCTCAGCAGTGGGGATGGCACCTGGAGAGCTCGACCAGAAGGCGATTGCGATATGGGCCGCGATGCCAGGAGTCGAATATGAGCTATGTGTGTCGTTCGATCCATTTTTTTGCGAATGCCGAATACAAGTTGTATGATGCTCGCGTCCATCCACTCGTGCAGCTGGCTCCACTTCCAATCGTCGCTCCAAGAACGGCGATCCAGCTGGACAAACGTCGAATCCTTGGTTTTCCGCCACGGATGGCGCTCCCTGTAGGGCTTCCTGCAACGCTGTCGGTGGATTTGTACTCTCCATTGGTCTGGACAATGCGTTAATCAGACGATCTTTCCCGCTTCCTTACCGGGTAACCAGTCTGTCCGTCCGTCCGTCTGTCAATCAGTCCGTCGCTTTCATCTCTTGCTGCCTTTTCCTGCCTTTTTGCATGGCTACACTTGGTATGTCTAATACGTTTTGGCCCTTCTTGCGCCTATCTTTCTGAAAAGATGAGGGCCGAGTTTTTCTGGACGGGCATGAGCAAAGATGTTGAGTTCTTTGCTCGACGATGTCTGCAGTGTGCGAGCACACGCGGTGGTCCACCACATCCTAGGGTATTAGGCGAAGGAATGCACGCAGAGCACCCGAACGAGCTCATCCACTTGGACTATTTGTTCATGGGAGTCAGCCTACATCCTGGTTATTAAGGACGATGCGTCCAAGTACGTGTGGCGGCTATCGTGTGCAACAGCAGACGCAGATACAGCATTTAACGGCTTGCTTAAGTGGTTTGCTTCGTTCGGAGTGTGTCGCACCTGGGTCAGCGACCAGGGCACACACTTCAAGAACAAAACCATTGAGGCCTTGCAACACGCATTAGGTGCGCACCACCACTTCACAACGGCAATACGCCCGTGGTCAAAAGGCACCGTGGAAGTGGTGATGCGCGAAGCGCTCCGCTGTTGCCGTGCCCTTATATCCAAATGGAGAATGCAGCCACAGGAATGGCCACGAGTGGTGGAGATCGTGCAGATGGTGCTCAACAACGTACCGTCGCCATCGCTAGGAGGCGTGGCCCCCATTGCGACGATGACGGGACTACCGGCAATGTCTCCAACCGATCACCTCGCGTTTCCAGGACCGACTGAAATGGCTATACGGGAAAGTATACAGGCATCGAAGCAAGACCACGTGAAAAATCTGCGCAAAGTACTTGATGAAATGCATCGTTGTACAAACCAAGTGAACCGCGAGGTACGAGCTGGAGCTCGTATGAGTCACAACAAAAAGTTAGGAACAGCTGTGGCACAGTTCGACACCGGTGACTACGTGCTGTACGCCGATGTCTGGCAGCATACACGCAGTCAACTGCGTGTTAATTGGTGTAGACCGGCACAAGTGACAGGGACGGTCTCCAATTGGATTTTCGTGATAGAGAACCTCATCACTGGGCAGGGACGTGAAGCTCATGCTAGCCGTCTTAAGGTTTACGCAGACAGCTCTCTGAACGTGAGTGATGACGTGTTGAAGCACGCTGCTCACAGCAGTCAAGGGCACGTTGTGGACAAGGTGCTTAATGCGCGCTACAACTCGGAGGCAAAGCGCCATGGAATTGATGTGCGCCGGAGAGGTCTGAGTAATAAAGAGGACTCTCTAAGATCCAGCAGACATGCTGCTACAAGACGTTCCAGTGGCTGTGCCAGCCTTTGTCAGGAATAACCACAAGCAGAGCGAAGTGGGAGCTCTGGGTAAAGCGCTCCGGATCAAGTAGACAATCGACTACAAGATCGCGTAGAGCTCAAGAACTTCGACTACGTCATCGAAGGGGGAAGTGCTGTCGCTAATGCTAAAAAGTGCAGCAACCGCTGAGGATTCAGCTCGGCGGTAACAGCACTTGCTTTAGTACAAGTGCAGCACTTTGAAGTTTACAGCGGACGACACTTCAGCTAGTGGTTGCAGAACGGACGACCTTTCAGTAGTCATGCATATGACTACTAGTACATAATATAAATAAGTTCACTTCTACATTCTGTTTGAAGGCGACAAACAACAGACCCCTTCATAAAAGCAAAATATATGGAATGGCTAGAAAAGGCTATTTTATAATACTCACGTACCCACACATTCAAGAGATGTGACATACACGACGGCCCTTCTCTTGGTATGTTTTTTTAAAAAATAATTTGTGAGTATTTAAACCAAATACGCAACTTTCACTCTTAGAGTCGCTGTGTAATGTCACAATAAAATCCGGTATAAAACCGGTTTTCCAGGCATCACAAGAATTCATGATTTTTTATTTTAAATAAAAATTAAAATCAGATCACTCGGTAATTGCTGCGCAAGAGATTGCTGGACGTCTGATTAACGCATTGCCCATATTTGCAGACTTTCGGACAATTAAGGTTGAGATTGGAGTTTCTCAGCAGTGGGGCATGGCACCTGGAGAGCTCGACCAGAAGGCGATTGCGATATGGGCCGCGATGCCAGGAGTCGAATATGAGCTATGTGTGTCGTTCGATCCAAACTTTGCGAATGCCGAATACAAGTTGTATGATGCTCGCGTCCATCCACTCGTGCAGCTGGCTCCACTTCCAATCGTCGCTCCAAGAACGGCGATCCAGCTGGACAAACGTCGAATCCTTGGTTTTCCGCCACGGATGGCGCTCCCTGTAGGGCTTCCGGCAACGCTGTCGGTGGATTTGTACTCTCCATTGGTCTGGACAATGCGTTAATCAGACGATCTTTCCCGCTTCCTTACCGGGTAACCAGTCTGTCCGTCCGTCCGTCTGTCAATCAGTCCGTCGCTTTCATCTCTTGCTGCCTTTTCCTGCCTTTTTGCATGGCTACACTTGGTATGTCTAATACGTTTTGGCCCTTCTTGCGCCTATCTTTCTGACTCGACCTAGATACGCCAAAACTACACAAATAGCCAAAACGCGGACACAATTAACTCGCGCTATGATTGGGCAATACCTGTCGACCTTCGACACTGACTGGATCTGTCGCACGATCCGACCGCCTCTCGCCCTCGCGATTGAACGTAAGGTAAACATTTCTGCCGTGAACGAAACACATTGATTGGATGCAAACAACCAGGCGAGCTGTGATGGTTGATTTCTTACATTTAGCTTCGCAAAACCTGTTGTATGTACTGCAAATCGGGCAAAGTAACCACTTTATTTTGTAAGAGCTCTGCACACTTCTCAAATAGAGATATTTATTATTATAAATGTAGACTTCACAGACCAGTATTTTGTAAGAGCTCTGCGATGTTATTTTCCACGCACCTTTTCAAACTCGAGTATTTTTATCATCATATATAATATTTTTTTTTAAGAAGGCTCCATGACCTTTGCGTTAGTTGCACCCGGACACCGCACTGCATGCGTGAATGGTACCTACGTGGTTGTGTTTAAAATCATTGTTATTGCTAAAACGTATGTTTGGTTTAAAAAAATGAAAATAGCATTATTTAAGCGATTGCCAAAATTAAAAAAACAATTTTTGTTTGATAATGAGTCTCAGCATTAAATGGCCGTGTATTGGAAATTATTTTTGTTTTATTGGTTAAAACAATACAATGTTTATGATATAATAATACTCTTTTTTAACCTAATTCACCTAGCAGTAAATACCCGCTGGAATACCTAATATTTTTACGCACGTCAGTAATTATATAAGCTTGTTCACAGTTTGCAACATGGCGATGCCCATGTGCAAAATCAATATTGACCTGCTTCTGCTGAACCCGCGGCGGTCGAGGACGTCTGCTGCGGGAGGCTGCAGTACGGTTACGCATTCCGTACAATCAGGGGGCGGGACATCGTGCGGCGCTGTATTGCCCGCGAGAACGGCCCAAAAGCGGTTGAGTTCTGGGAGGAAAAGCCCCCACCACCTGATTCGGCCGAAGTGCGCCGCCAGGAAAGCCTGGCGAACGTCAAGAAGGCGATGGGCCCTGACTGGTACCCCAAAAAGAAAAAGAGGCGCAGCCGCCCTCGCAAGCTGACCGCCCGAAACGCCAAGTACATCGAGCAAAAGAAGCAGCAGAAGAGCAAGTAATGGTATATATACCCTTTTAGGCCCCCATTTTCCTACCTTTATCTGTATTTAGTATACTGACTGACGGTACGAGGCTTGGGGTCGCACATACGGTGAATTGACTATGACGCTGCCAATTG
>NW_003303753.1:2501301-2644376 GCF_000142945.1 Phytophthora infestans T30-4
CGCTGCTCCGTGACCCAACAAACCACGTTTCGCAACTCGAGCGGGCCACTTGGTGTCGAAAACTTTATAATGAATCTTGAATTTACTCTTTACAGCCACTGATATGTCCCCGATACCAGTCACCGCAGTACTTTCCGGTAAAGCTTGACGAGCCATCCACTTTCCCTTTCTGGAGAACAGCGTCAGGAGCTTCGTCGTTACCACAGACACTTCCACCGCGCTATCCGGCGTGGTATCTGCGTCTACTGCATCCATCACGACACAGAGGATTGCTGGTGAACGTGGCCTGGCCACACTCATTGCTGGTGCTGCCGCTTCAACACTTCTTTTGCCGGTGCTTTTCTCGTGCAACGCTTTTGCTTCAGTAGGGCTAGCGATGTTTGGGCACTGGATAACACCGTACGTCTGATCTTCACACTTAAAACACTATTTGTCCGACTTTTTTAAAAGGTTTTTGAACGGTGTCTGACTTCAACATCCCATCTCCTGCAGGTTCGCTGGACCGTTGTCCGCTGCCTGTCGAAGTTTTGTTACCTGTACCACGTTCTCCCTGAGTTTTCTTTGAGTTGTTTCCAAATCCTGGATGCAATTAACCCTTGGTGCTAGTTTTGGCTTGCGCCGGTGGCGAGATGTGGGCTTCAAAGCGCATAAAGCCCTCCAGTTCACTGCGAGCCCACTTCAGGAAGACTTGTATATTTGCCTTAGTCTGCTTGCGCGTTTGACGCCCCAATTGGTCCTTCACAGCAGCTCTGAATGCTGGTGGACGCAAGGCCTCCACCAAGTATACAATCACTATCCACATCTACTTGCATCACATCCTCCATGTTCAACCTGTCGACTATCTCGTAGAATTCGGCCATGAGGCGAGAGAGTCGAGACTTCGCATCTTGTAATTTTAAGTTCATACAGAGCATCTTCACCTCCTTATCCAGTGTCTTGCGCGCAGTGTTGTCTGGTAGGCGTGCCGACAGAAAATAATCCCTCCGCTCCGCTTCGGTCACATCCTTCTCGTCTTTAACCTTAATTACCCAGCTGGAAAGCCCACGCGTGGGATCACCTTTGAGCCCACGCGTGGGGGTCGCACATACGGTGAATTGACTATGACGCTGCCAATTGTGTCGACACATCTACAGAGCGTTGCGCGTTTCACTTACTAATTAGCGCATGATATCTACTGTGTACCCTTGCGTCCCTATCTGCATACGCGTTAAGGTAGTGGAAAGTACACTCGCTGACTTGGCACACGTACACCCATGCTATCTGTACCATCAACGCTCACAGCGTATATTTCACTAATGTGCGCTCACGAATGTAAACTACAGTATTAAGTGAGCACTATGCGCGACGAACAAGTTGCTGCCTACATAGCCACAAGCAGTGATGACCATACAGGTGGCCGTCGCAAGGCGATGTGGCTGTACGTAGTACTGTACTTTAGTGTCCTGTCCATAATGGTCGAGATGAGAGCTCGGTTGAGTCGCGGATTTTCATAAGGTGCCAAGGTACCCGCCGCGCGCCAAAATATCGCGCTGTCTACTACCTACAGACGCGTGGTCAGTTTGCCTGTATCACCGCGGTTGTGACCTATGCCCGTGTCACTGACGCGCTTGGCCATACAGACTGATTCATTAGAAGCGTAGGCACAGTAACACGATGCCAAAGTACCGAGAACAGCAGTGACTCAATGCATGGGTGCTGGTTACCGTGACACACACCCATTGGATACATTGCCGGATATACACGGACATATCAAATAGCACGTTGAGCTGTTAGGTAGACAGCGAAAGTACTTCATCTAATGTACATGAGCTACTTATCGATTCAAGGCTAAGATATATACGATCTGATAATTTGTCTACAGCCATGTGACTTCGTATGTTCGCCACACATATCGGAACCAGTAAATGTCAATCGGAAAGGATCCACGCCACTCGGTCAGGCCGTAGCTACGCAAATTAGTCAGTAAGTGAGTCAGCTTTACAAGTAAGATCAATGCATGCGGCAGATAGTGGAAATACCTTCAGTAATATCATTAAGAGCTCAGCGGAACAATTTCATGTCATAATATTGATGTTTGTGGCGACCATCGGCAAAATTTACCTGTTCTAAAAGATACTTCACGCGAAGAGCGGGCCAAACCTTGCTCTAATAGGCCGTCGCTATCGATGGTATGGTGTCAACTGCCTAACGGCGATGACGTGCCAAATGGTATTATGTTTGAGTAGGTGTATTTACTCCAGCTTCACTACCTATCTATGCCAATTTGGGATCGTCATTGATACTGAACCGTCTTCTGCACAGCATATATCACATTTGCAACCACGCGCGCCTCCGATTCGTGACATTTTGGGAGCTATGCGCTCAAATGAGATTATAGACAAAACCTTTCGGGTAAGATGGTCCTCAACCTGCAGTTCAAACCCTGGTCATATCTACGGCTGTCAGATGAAACGAAGGAGTATCTCTCGGTGGACAGCCTCGAAGAAGGCGCGGATGCAAATATCTTTGAGCAGAAGTTTTTGAACCATCTTAACTTCTCCGGTATCCCTCCGCACAGGATTGTTCTGAAGGTTGGAACACCTATCATCATGATTAGAAACCTGAATAGCGACGCAGGACTTTGCAGCGGAACGCGGCTTCGGGTTGTGTCACTGCGCGAGAGAAGCATCGAGGCCAGCATTATGTCCGGGCCGTTCGAGGGTAAGAAGGTGTTCATTCTTCGGATCGTCTTTTATAGTGAGGACGATGACAAGGCGTTCCTGTTCAAACTCAAGCGTAAGCAGTTCCCCGTGGTCCCATCGTTCGCGAGGACTATCAACAAGGTTCAAGGACAATCGATCCACCACGTGGGTATCTACTTGGAATCACCGGTCTTCGCACATGGGCACCTTTATGTGGCGTTGTCGAGAGTGACTTCAAGGAAGGCGATTAAGATTGCTGTGGATCCTGAGGCCATCGATGAGGCCGGGAACGTACACACTAACAATATTGTGTACAGAGAGATCTTTGGAATGCGGACTTGGTAGGTCACGTAATGCATATAATACATTTAGCTTTGATTTCGAAATGCTCACTAATCCGTCGCAGCGCAGCGGAGTCGGCCAGCCCACACTACACCAACCAACCATGCCCTAGCATCCACGGAGCGGGCACCCAGAGCGCTAGTCCCGCAATACAGAGGTGCTCTTAAAGTGTGAGCTCCCACATCAAAACACACTTTCCGAGAGCACTTCTGGCGGGACGGAAGGAATGCAGCAGTCGGTCTCACAAGAGCAAGGAGCCCAACACCAAGTACAAGGAGAGCTCAAGAACAAGAGATCGAGACAAAAAACACTTTAAGAGCATGAGTGAGCTTTGCGCCTGTACACTTAAATAGCATAGCATCCGAATATACAGTTTTAAAACATTTTCGGAGCTGTGTGAGCCCCGTGAGGGGCTAGGTCACTCTCGGACACCCTGTTCATACTACTGACATGACCGGAAGGGCTGGACGGTATCGAACAGACCTGGGAAACCACTCAACAGGGATGAGGCAACAGCTTTGACGTACCCAAGAGGCAATAGCGCGATGCGGCATCTGAATTACCATGTACAGCTGCTTGGTCCACAGCAAGGAGTCAGCGGAGCCAGATGTGGGTGAGGTTGGACGCAAGATCATCATACCTCCGAAGCTTACAGGTGGATCCCGCTACATATACCAACGCTTCTTCGATGCCATGGCTATCGTCCGTGAAACAGGAGCCCCGAACTGGTTCATTACGATGACATGCAACCCGAACTGGCCTGAGATCAAGGAAAACTTACGCCGTGGAGAAAAAGCATCCGACCGACCGGACATCGTGGCTCGCGTGTTCATGGAGAAACTAAAAGCTCTTAACAAGGATCTTGATGAGGGTGTACTGGCATTCAAGCCGCTCGAGTCCCTGTAGTGGAATATCAGAAGCGTGGTCTTCCCCATGCCCATATACTGCTTATCCTGCATCCGGAGGACAAGCCCACTACCAAGGAAGACGTCGATAAGCTGGTGTCCGCTGAGCTCCCGGATAAAGAGAAGTACCCCGAGCTGTACGATACGGTGATTTTCAATATGCTGCATGGACCCTGTGGTCAACAGAGCCCGAACTGCCCGTGCATGAAGAACGGAAGGTGTTCCAAGAAGTTTCCAAAGGCGCTCGCGGACGAAACGGTGATGACCCCCGACAAATACCCCACGTACAAGCGTGGTCGCCGTCCGGATGGAATTTTGTGCCATAAGGGGAAAGTATGGGACAACGCGACCATCAATCAATGGGTAGTCCCGTACAATCCGTTTCTGTCGCAGAAATACAACTGCCACATAAACGGCGAAGTTTGTGCCACGAACAAGGCCATCGAGTACATCTACAAGTACTACAAGGGCTCGGACATGACGACAATCACGATTGAAGGCGAAGAAATTCGGGCGAACGAAATTCTTCAGTATCTCCTCGGGAGGTATATATCTCCGGTAGAAGCTTGCATGCGGCTATTCATGCATCCAACACAAGGATCAACACATTCTGTTCTGATGCTACCTATCCATTTGGAAAGAATGAACATGGTTGCTTATCGCGACCAAGCGCCGGCCCCCCAGCTTCACAACTTGATTGACCGCGGGGACAGATCAATGCTGACGGAGTTTTTCAAGCTGTGCGCGCGTAATCCAGAAGCTACGGCCAATCTACTGTACAAGGATGGGCCGCGGAAGTACAGGTGGACGGAACACAAGATGTGGAAGCCATATACGAAGTACGTTGCTTCTCTGGGACGCTTGGTACACGTATCTCCGCAGGACCCGGAACGCTTCTACTTGCGACTTCGCCTGTGTAACCGACGCTCGCCTAAGTCCCTTGCGGATCTTCGAACGGTTGATGGTACGGAACATCCTACATATCAGCAAGCAGCTTTGGCGCTTGGATATTTGGAGAATGACGACGAGTGGATACATTGCTTACGCGAAGCCGTCGAAGTCAAGATGCCGTACCAGCTACGCCAACGCTTCGGCAACATCGCAGAGCTCTTACAAAATACTGGTCTGTGAAGTCTACATTTATAGTAAAAAATATCTCTATTTGAGAAGTGTGCAGAGCTCTTACAAAATAAAGTGGTTACTGTGCCCGATTTACAGTACATACAACAGGTTTTGCGAAGCTAAATGTAAGAAATCAATCATCAACGCAGCTCGCCTGGTTAGTTTGCATCCAATCAATGTGTTCCGTTCACGGCAGAAATGTTTACCTTACGTCCAATCGCGAGGGCGAGAGGCGGTCGGATCGTGCGACAGATCCAGTCAGTGTCGAAGGTCGACGGGTATTGCCCAATCATGGCGCGAGTTAATTGTGTCCGCGTTTTGGCTATTTGTGTAGTTTTGGCATATCTAGGTCGAGTCAGAAAGATAGGCGCAAGAAGGGACTGAAATGTATTAGACAGACCAAGTGTAGTCATGCGAAAAGGCAGGAAAAAGCAGCAAGAAAGGAAACGGACGGACTTATTGACAGACGGACGGACAGGCTGCAAGGGTAGAAGCGGTGCGATGGCGGATGCTGAGCGGACGACGAACGGACAAGACGAACTTCATTCTTGCTTTATTTGGGGGCGGGGACTTATACTCGTCACCTGCAGTAGCTACGCGGAGCAACCGCGCGCCCAATGAAGCTGTCGCTGCGACAGGCGCAGTCACATTGGCGTCAATGACTCCTCTGCTCTCCAGCATCGATCCCATTAACGCTGCTCTGGAAGCTGCAGTGGCACATTTTCCACTGCCGACCGGTACAGTGCGTGTGTGCCACGCAACGGAAGACGAGTGGAGCGCGTTTGCAGACAGCGAGGATCCAATCGCTCGACGCAAGTATCTTGAATGGTTTCCTGACACGGAAGAGATTCACATCATCGAGTTTGCCGACGCTCCACACGAAATTTACATTGCAGAGCTAAACGAATTTCGTGAGCGGCATGTCAACCGATGGCTCAAAGATCACTTGGCCGCCAAGAATTCTCAAGGGCTACGATGGTGTCCACATCTCAGTTATGGACCACGCCACGCAACACCCGACTCGGTGCTTCCTCCGAACGTTTCAGACCAATGAAGAGTACAAATCCACCGACAGAGTTGCAGGAAGCCCTACAGGGAGCGCCATCCGTGGCGGACAACCAAGGATTCGACGTTTGTCAAACTGGATTGCCGTTCTTGGAGCGACGATTGGAAGTGGAGCCAGCTGCACGAGTGTGGACGCGAGCATCATACAACTTGTATTCGGCATTCGCAAAGTTGGGATCGAACGACACACATAGCTCATATTCGACTCCTGGCATCGCGGCCCATATCGCAATCGCCTTCTGGTCGAGCTCTCCAGGTGCCATCCCCACTGCTGAGAAACTCCAATCTCAACCTTAATTGTCCGAAAGTCTGCAAATAGGGGCAGTGCATGAATCAGACGTCCAGCAATCTCTTGCGCAGCAATTACCGAGTGATCTGATTTTAATTTTTATTTAAAATAAAAAATTATGAATTCTTGTGATGCCTGGAAAACCGGTTTTATACCGGATTTTATTGTGACATTACACAGTGACTCTAAGAGTGAAAGCTGCGTATTTGGTTTAAATACTCACAGATTGTTTTTTTTTTAACATACCAAGAGAAGGGCCGTCGTGTATGTCACATCTCTTGAATGTGTGGGTACGTGAGTATTATAGTATACTCTTTTCTAGCCATTCCATATATTTTGCTTTTATGAAGGGGTCTGTTGTTTGTCGCCTTCAAACAGAATGTAGAAGTGAACTTATTTATATTATGTACTAGTAGTCATATGCATGACTTTTGAAAGGTCGTTTGTTCTGCAACCACTAGCTGAAGTGTCGTCCGTTGTAAACTTCAAAGTGTTGCACTTGTACTAAAGCAAGTGCTGTTACCGCCGAGCTGAAACCTCAGCGGTTGCTGCACTTTTTAGCATTAGCGACAGCACTTCCCCCTTCGATGACGTAGTCGAAGTTCTTGAGCTCTACGCGATCTTGTAGTCGATTGTCTACTTGATCCGGAGCGCTTTACCCAGAGCTCCCACTTCGCTCTGCTTGTGGTTATTCCTGACAAAGGCTCGCACAGCCACTGGAACGTCTTGTAGCAGCATGTCTGCTGGATCTTAGGGAGTCCTCTTTATTACTCAGACCTCTCCGGCGCACCTCAATTCCATGGCGCTTTGCTTCCGAGTTGTAGCGCGCATTAGGCACCTTGTCCACAACGTGCCCTTAACTGTTGTGAGCAGCGTGCTTCAACACGTCATCCCTCACGTTCAGAGAACTGTCTGCGTAAACCTTAAGACGGCTAGCATGAGCTTCACGTCCCTGCCCAGTGATGAGGCTCTCTATCACGAAAATCCAAACGGAGACCGTCCCTGTCACTTGTGCCGGTCTACACCAATTAACACGCAGTTGACTGCGTGTATGCTGCCAGACATCGGCGTACAGCACGTAGTCACCGATGTCAAACTGTGCCACAGCTGTTCCTAACTTTTTGCTGTGACTCATACGAGCTCCAGCTCGTACCTCGCGGTTCACTTGGTTTGTACAACGATGCATTTCATCAAGTACTTTGCGCAGATTTTTCACGTGGTCTTGCTTCAATGCCTGTATACTTGCCCGTGTAGCCATTTCAGTCGGTCCTGGAAACGCGAGGTGATCGGTTGGAGACATTGCCGGTAGTCCCGTCATCGTCGCAATGGGGGCCACGCCTCCTAGCGATGGCGACGGTACGTTGTTGAGCACCATCTGCACGATCTCCACCACTCGTGGCCATTTCTGTGGCTGCATTCTCCATTTAGATACAAGGACACGGCAACAGCGGAGCGCTTCGCGCATCACCACTTCCACGGTGCCTTTTGACCACGGGCGTATTGCCGTTGTGAAGTGGTGGTGCGCACCTAATGCGTGTTGCAAGGTCTCAATGGTTTTGTTCTTGAAGTGTGTGCCCTGGTCGCTGACCCAGGTGCGACACACTCCGAACGAAGCAAACCACTTAAGCAAGCCGTTAAATGCTGTATCTGCGTCTGCTGTTGCACACGATAGCCGCCACACGTACTTGGACGCATCGTCCTTAATAACCAGGATGTAGGCTGACTCCCATGAACAAATAGTCCAAGTGGATGAGCTCGTTCGGGTGCTCTGCGTGCATTCCTTCGCCTAATACCCTAGGATGTGGTGGACCACCGCGTGTGCTCGCACACTGCAGACATCGTCGAGCAAAGAACTCAACATCTTTGCTCATGCCCGTCCAGAAAAACTCGGCCCTCATCTTTTCCAGCGTCGTTGCCACTCCACGATGACCCGCGACCCAAAAATGACCAACCACACAAACACCAAGTTGCAGCTCGGTTGCTTTGTCCGGAATCCAAATTATGTTCTTTGTGTCCTTCCACATCCTATTTGCAGTAGATTGGACCGCGCCACTGGGAGGCGTCCCTGCGCCCTGAGTCGCCACGATGTCGGCCACCGTAGGCCACTGGAACGACTCATCGAGCTGTGGCGATAAAGGTAGCTCCACATAACCAATTGCGCACACGGTTTTGTGCGCGGATCCTAAACGTGATAGCAGGTCTGCCCACACGTTGTCATACCATGCAATGTCGTAGATCTCGTACTTATAGGCCATGAGAAGTAGTGACCACCTATGCAACGTATCTGCAGTGTATCGCGGCACCGACTTAGATACACTGTGGGTATCAAAAATGTAACGTAGGTTGCGGTGGTCGGTGTACAGGAGGAAACCATGCGGTCGATGCAGCAGAAAGTCTGCTCGCTGGCACGTTTCAATGATTGCATAGGCCTCTTTCTCCACAATGGCCCTCGCATCGCCGAACCGCTGAAAGTCCCGCTGAGCATCAACAATGGCTGATGTTCTTGCTCGCTTAGCGGTCTCATGGCATGATTCTGCGAAACTTGGGTTTTTGCAGCGCCCTAGTGCTCGTCACTGGCGTCAGTATACACACATAGTCTCTTCGTTGGGCGGAGTGTGCTAGCTGCAGCGCATGTTGCAGTGCTGTTTTGCAACGACGTAAAAAGTCTTCTTGTTCTGGTCCCCAGCCAACGTCACTCAACAGCACCTTTCAAACCTGCGGCCTAGTACGACCGCCTGCTTTTTCATACGTTTTCTCAATAAACTTCAGCAGTGGGTCGATCAGTTTATTATATGCTGGGAGTGACGTTCGCATCCAGTTCAGAGCACAAACGAACTGTTGCAGCTCTTGGCCTGTGGTGGGCAACTGAAGTTTCGTCAACGCCTTCACTCTAGCTGGATCATGCCGCACGCCGCCATTGGACACAATGCGACCGCACCACATTGCTTCCCGCAAGTAGAAAGATCACCTCTTGGAATTTTCCTTTAGGTCTTTATTTGCACAAATAGTGAGCACCTTCTTCAGTAAGGCTAATATACCCTCATCAGTGTCATTGTAGCCCAGAAGGTCATAAATCCATATCAAAAGTCCATTGTTGAACACCTCGGAGAACATCTCCTGTACCGTAAATTACACGTATGCCACGCTGTTGGTGCCCCCCCCATGAGCACACGAGTCGAAGTAATCACTCCTTCCTCCGTCAAAATCGAATAGATGTCCTGAGAGAACGGAGCCATAGCAAATTGCCAAAAACCTTTGAAGAAATCTAGTGAAAAGAAATATGAAGATCCACGTTAGCGATCAAAAATGACTTCAAGAACAGCGATCAAAAATCCCTACAAGAACCGGCATCGGCCAGACAATTTGCTCCACACACGCATTGGGTCCCCTAACATCCACTGGCATTTGGTTGGCTCCAGCCTTAGGCTTGCTCACTACATGCGGTGGTGAGCACCACTCACTCGGAGGATTTCGGTAACACAGATCTGCAGCGATGAACGCGTCGATGTGCCCCTTCATGAACTCTCGATGCGCTTGTGAGTATCGATGAGCACAGCATCGCACAGGAGTGACACCGGGTTTCAACGTAACCTCCATCGGCGGCATGTTCACAGGAGGATCACGGCCGATCACCAATCGAAACACGTCAATAAACTGCATCCGCATCTTAAGAAGTTCTTCTTCGACAAATTCGGCTGACGCTCCCAACCTACGAGCTTGCTCCACCTTTTTTTAGAAGAATCTCCTATATCTGCTGACGTTCAGCGTTCTTATCATCATCAAATACCAAGAAACAGGTCTGGACCTCGTCTTCACTCATAAGAGTCTCTTCCTTTGTCGCTTCAGGCGTTAGCACAGCTGTATTGTACGCCAGTACGCTCGCGCCACAATTAGTAGTTTCTTCACCAACATCACTCATATCCCACACATACTGAGCTTGTTGAGAAGCGGCGAGTAATTTTTCCCGGGTTTTAGCCGAGCCGCTCCATGATCAATCGAGACAGCAGTAAGTCATCAATCCCGGGTGGTAGGTGCTGCTCCGTGACCCAACAAACCACGTTTCGCAACTCGAGCGGGCCACCTGGTGTCGAAAACTTTATAATGAATCTTGAATTTACTCTTTACAGCCACTGATATTCCCCGATACCAGTCACCGCAGTACTTTCCGGTAAAGCTTGACGAGCCATCCACTTTCCTCTTTCTGGAGAACAGCGTCAGGAGCTTCGTCGTTACCACAGACACTTCCACCGCGCTATCCGGCGTGATATCTGCGTCTACTGCATCCATCACGACGCACGGGATTGCTGGTGAACATGGCCTGACCACACTCATTATTGGAGCTGCCGCTTCAACACTTTTCTGCCGGTGCTTTTCTCGTGTAACTCTTTTGCTTCAGTGGGCTAGCGATGTTTGGGCACTGGATAACACCGTGCGTCTTATCTTCACACTTAAAACACTATTTGTCCGACTTACAAGGTTTTTGAACGGTGTCTAACTTCGGCATCCCATCTCCTGCAGGTTCGCTGGACCGTTGTCCGCTGCATGTCGAAGTTTTGTTACCTGTACCACGTTCTCCCTGAGTTTTCTTTGAGTTGTTTCCAAATCCTGGATGCAATTAACCCTTGGCGCTAGTTTTGGCTTGCGCCGGTGGCGAGATGTGGGCTTCAAAGCGCATAAAGCCCTCCAGTTCACTTCGAGCCCACTTCAGGAAGACTTGTATATTTGCCTTAGTCTGCTTGCGCGTTTGACGCCCCAATTGGTCCTTCACAGCAGCACTGAATGATGGTGGACGCAAGGCCTCCACCAATTATACAATCACTTTCCACATCTACTTGCATCACATCCTCCATGTTCAACCTGTCGCCTATCTCGCAGAATTCGGCCATGAGGCGAGAGAGTCGAGACTCCGCATCTTGTAATTCCAAGTTCATACAGAGCATCTTCACCTCCTTATCCAGTGTCTTGTACGCAGTGTTGTCTGGTAGGCGTGTCGACAGAAAATAATCCCTCCGCTCCGCTTCGGTCACATCCTTCTCGTCTTTAACCTTAATTACCCAGCTAGAAAGTCCACGCGTGGGATCACCTTTGAGCCCACGCGTGGGATTTGAAGCATTGGTCAATTATAAAAAAAATAATGTATGGGATGGATTTATGCGTAAGTAGAATGCGCAATGACAGTCTCGGTTTGTCTTCAGCCCACACACGCCGAAGAACTGGTTTATGAGTGGGTCTGAGCAGCCAACGCAGTAAAATGATGCCTTTTTTTTTCACAGACTCCACACTTTCGTTGAGCCCGTAAAGCAGTTCCACTAAGACGCTGGTATTGAGCTAAAGAGCTAAATGTTCGCAATGTGTGCGTCAGAAGGGTTTCTACTCCAGAAGAATTGGTACCACTACCAGGACGCGTTGGTCGCTGCATTGTGAAGTTGCTGAAGACTAGTTGGTGGGCCAACTGCGAGATGAACGAATTGAAAATTGCGATGGTCGACTGCAGGCAGCTTGCAGCAGTCAATTCGTATTGGTAAGCACGATAGGCGTCGGATACAATCATTCCAAAAAGGGTGGCAAATAAACGATGATGTCACTGACCATGTTCGCTCCATCTCGATGCATCCTTGTCGTAGATGGTCGTGTACGTCAATAGCGGAAAATTTCGAAACGAACAGCTCGCCCATGTGAGGTCGTTGTATTCTACGCACGTACTGCAGTGTTTTAGCTTGACCACCGTCATCTAGAAGTTTATGACGTCGCCGAACGCTGTCTGTACCAGGAAGAGACGTACCGCGATTGGAAATAATGCATTTTGGCTTGTGGTCGGCCCAACAAAGTGCATACATTGGCTGGCCTTTTGAAGTTTTGCTTTGTAGCATTCTGAATGAGCCGCTAGAAGGCCCAGTCGAAAACCAGTCTTTCATGTACTGTTTTGGATATCTCGCGAGGCTGTCTTAACCATTCCCATAAAGTATAGACCGCAAGGTGCCTCAAGCTGGACTAATGTTTTGACAGAAGAGAAGGCACTATCTGCAACAATGGTGCGCCCTGTCCCTTTGTACGGCCCCAAAAATCAAAGCACAATAGCCGTCAGCTGTAGCCTTCAACTCAGCACCAATACCCTCCGGCTTTCTCGGTATCTTCGTCTTATGGAGGATACCATCATGACAGTGCTTTGCTTCTCTACCTTGCCATGCACTCATACATTCGTCAATGCACATGATCTCACCTGGCGAAACTACTCCGCGTCGGCGATCATTAAAGCTGTTAGCAAGAAGCACGCATTGGCTTCCATGGGTCATCCGAGATCACGTCATCTGCAAACGACAATGCACCCGAAATGGGTTCAAATGTGTGACGTGATACACCAAAACGTTCCCCAAAATTGGGAGGGGCCCCAACAAAATCCTCAAGAATGTCTTTTTCCCAGTAGGTTCGTAGGGCACCTCGTCTAGGTTCTACTGCAATAGCGAGTCGGACTCCAAGAAACCGAAACAAGTCCCCTTCTGGTATTGTACGTTGACGACGGGCCGCCAACTTATCGTTTGTGTGTTTGATCGTACTCTGAATTGCCGACCACGGATATTAAATAGAAGTATTTGATAAATGTTTTTCACCTAAATGCGTAAAACTTATTTGTGTATTCTACAGACAATGACAGATCGGTTTGATCAAGCTGCCGCACTGAGAGCAAAGATAAGTGATTACTTGAAGGTTGTGTTTGATTACACCATGTTGTGGTTGAACGTGCATTATCCACTTCGTTTGGTATGACCGAGCGTTCTTCTCAGTCCAGCAGAAGATGAAAATTACCTCTGAGGAAACGTTTTACAGCTCAATGATTTCAAGAATGTTCGTCTCACGGGACCACAAACGATTCTGTTGGATAGCACCACAATGAGCTTGATTAAGTCCTACTTCGACTTCTTTGCTAATACACTTGGAGAGCAGCCAAGTAAGCTACTATGGAGCATGTTCAATCAACAACCAGGTGAGTATGCTTATACGAATTTAAGCAATAGCTTTAGTCAAGTTCTGTCGAAGCACTTCATGAAGTACAATGGAAAGCAAATGTCAATGAATATGATCCGGCACATTGCTGAGTCTCGTTTGATTCAATCGCCAGCTTATGCTGAACTTGCCAATCGCGAGATGAACGAACTACACGCCAAACTACTGCACAGCACCATGGCTGCTAACATGAGCTACAACAAGATTGCAAACCGAGCGATGCTTCCGGAGTTTCATTTGAGCCAGACCATTCATACGATCACGCACCCAATCCTCCTGCAAAGCCCGCTACAGCTCCGCTAAGCAGACCTAAAGACCGTCGGGGGCGGATATTCCATGGTGCTTTCACATCTATTGGCAGCGGCAAGACGCTTGAGATTGACATCTTTGAGGAATAATTTATTTGATATAACATACAAAGCAATTATGGAGCAAAAACAGAAAAGACCATACCGAAAAGCTGTTCAATTCCATGTGTAATTTCATGGACTCCAAGATTGCTTAAGAAGCGACAAATCTCAAGTTAATATAAAAAACAATGCTAGTATCTATTGGGATAGATAAACCATAAATACATATGAACCAGGGGGGGCCCGTTGTCACTAATGCTACAAAGTGCAGCAACCGCTGAGGTTTCAGCTCAGCGGTAACAGCACTTGCTTTAGCACAAGAGCAACGCCCGGCAGGGTGGGGTTAACGCTGCCGGATTGACAGACGCACAGATGCTGACCATCATCTGTTCGTTCTTACAATATAGTTGTTCTAGCAGTTTGTTGCCTTTTTGAATGTAAAAGCAATAGCGATATCAACCAAAGTACGCATTGCTGTTAATCATTTTCGATCCTTTAATACCCGAGCTCTTGCTGGCAACGTATTCGCTAAACGCTCCAATAACATCCATGGGGTCTAAGGATTTTTCGTTACGTCGAACGGCTTTACTTTGCCCGTTTCGATATACTGCTCAAAGAAGAACTCATTTTCCGCTTCTGAGATCTCTTCTGCGTAATCATATGAGCTATTGAATTCCTCCGTTACCAACATCGCAACTTACGACTTCAAGGAGGGCACAAGTCGTAAGTTACGACGTTACTGGGATCCCAAGATAGAAAATGGCTCGAACAAAGTGGATACGATACTTAAATCAAGTTTTTTTTGCTGCCAAAAAATATAAGCTAGAAGAGGTCAAAAAGGAAATGCCAAAGAAAGGGTGGGGGAAGGGGTAGATGTGCTGCAGTAATCTGGTCAGTCCGGACACTTGGATGAGTGGTCGAGGCTGGCGACTTGAAGCAGCGGTGTCTCATTCCAAAATTTGCCACAATGGCAAGAGTACTATCCAGTACGATAATCAGGCAGTCGGTAGTTCAAGACACGCTTATGGTTCGAGCGGTCGACTTCAAGCATCTGTGGCGACAGCTCCGTGGAGTGGCGAAGAGGCCATCAGGCTCCGGACTCGTGAAGGAGTGGACGTATACGTCACCGACCGGGATCTCGCTTGTCGGTACGTAACGCATGAACGAAGCACAACACAGGTATCGAAATAAATTGTTGTTTGTAGGCGAGAATGCAGTGGTGACGTTTGCGATCGAGTCGGGGCTTATTGGAGAAGAGAGTAGCGTGAGTGGGGGAGAGGCAAGTGTCGATGAGAGCTTGCCAGCGAGCGAGTCGGTGACGGCGTCGCAGATCGACACAGCCATTGCGCCATCAGCCAACACAATACAAACGATGATCGGATCGGAAAGCGGTTTCCAGTTGAATTGTCTGGACCAGGCAGATCACGAGCTGGTCGTTGGTGCCTTTCAGCGCCTCTTGTCGGGCGCCGAGTCTGACATCTCGGATAATGGTAACGCGAGCGACGGTGCCAGTGTGGATGATTATGAGAGTGTGGAGGACGCTCCGGATGACTGCGTTGACGTAGCGGAGGACGACGTGACCATCATGGCGGATGGAGAAGTGTCGGACGCCTATGAGGATATCGATGCGAGCGGTAGTGACAACAGCGCTAATAGTGTATATAAGGTCATTGAGCGGCGCAAATATGCCGACGACTCACTGGAACCGGACGCAGATGTCGCCCTAATGGACGATGGCTTTGTGGAGGTGATGGGTGGAAAGCTTACCCTTGAAGATATCGACAAGAATGTGCTTCGGAAATTCTCGTGGAGTGCACCCTCGTCCGAGTTTGAACGTGGTTGTGAAGCATATGCACATCTGTCTACTGATTTTGCTACCCCTAGGTCAGAGATCCAAGCTATGCAGACTCGCCGATGCTCCTATTTTGCTATTATCTGCGAAAGTCGCTGTGGATTAGCATTACGAAGGAGACCAACCGCTACAAGCGACAAACTGCACACGCCAGAGCAAAACGAATTCGAACAAAACAACGGCAGCGTTATACTGCGACGATAGAGACTATCAAGCAGATTGAAAGGCATCTTTGGGCCGACCCTGCGAACCAAACGCATGCGATCTTAGAGGTAATGGAACGTTTAGTGACAAGAATGCTGAACCCGATGACGCGGTGCAGTGGGGCTGCCGTAGCTTTAGCGTCAGAGGAAGACGTTCGACTCAAAGAGTCACTAATACTAAGTTCCTTATCCAAAGGACACTTACAGCCCAAGACCAGGGCTCAAAGCTAACACCTTAACTTTTATGCTTCAAAACCAGAAGTGTTTTATTTACTATTATTGCGGCCAAGCCGCCTAGGGGTAAATGTATCTCTTTAACTATCTAGCATAGTTAAACCTAATCAAATGCATAACGTGTGGCTTTCAGCCAACGTACTGAGATACCTTGTTAACTCTCCAACTTATGTACTGAGAGTTTGTTAACTCTCCGGGTACTTCGTACCCCTGTGTGCTCCACACCATGTAACCCCGTTACACTCTCCCCCACTAAGATGAGAACATTCCGTTCTCGAAACTCTCCTCAGCGAGGTCACGTCTTGTTAAGACGGCGGAGGTTACTACACCTCACACCAGCGTTGTACAGCTCCGTGAGCTCACAAACGCCTACGCATCGTTGATGCCCAACTTCTCGTCGTCGGCCCACGGCCCAATGCTCCAAGCGCAGCGCGCATCTTGCTCTCAAGCGGTCTCAGACCTACGCTCGCGCTCCGCGCCTACTCCAAGAGCTGCAAACCGCTTAGAGCAATGCTCTTGACTCATTCGAGTCGTCGACAACAGCTCAGCGGTTGAACACTCGCTTCACAAGCGATAGGTCCGTGGTTCAAACCCACTAGGGCACAGCCCTCTCGTTCCATGAACGATTGTTCACGCTTGGACAAGCTTAAGGGCAACACCCTTTTAGCTTAATGGTTGAGCGCTGGCTTTGAGAGCCACAGGTCGGTGGTTCGAGCCCACCAGGGCACAGCCCTGTCGTTCCATGAACGATTGTTCACGCTTGGACAAGCTTAAGAGCAATCCGCTTTTAGCTCAGTGGTCGAGCGTTGGCTTTGGAAGCCACAGGTCGGTGGTTCGAACCCGCCAGGGCACGGCCCTCTCGTTCCATGAACTATTGTCCTTGAATGGACAAGCTTAAGGGCAACGCCCTTTCAGCTCAGTGGTCGAGCGCTGGCTTTGAAAGCCACAGGTCGGTGGTTCAAATCCACCCGGGCGCAGCCCTCTCATACCATGAGTAGTCCGTTCTCGGACTGACGTACGGGCATCGCCCTTGTAGCTCAATGGTAGAGCTCCGGCCTGTCAAGCCAAAGGCCAGTGGTTCGATCCCCATGCGGGACACCACTTTCGCTGTTACAGCGCATCCACATTTGGATCATGCTCATCGAGCAAGTTGTTTCAAAACAACTATGCGTCTATCGAGACGCTTGTGCCTGAACCTTGTTCAGCACAACACGAAGCACCTGCTTCCTTCGGGACCATGTCCCTAACACTACGAGGTCTCTCCACCTCCTGCTCCCGCTGCGAGCACCGCTCATACGTACGAGCTGGCTGCTGCAGCCACTGGTCAGAGCCTGAGCTCAACTACTGACCTCATCGCTCCCCACTCTAGTGGGAGGCGCCCAGCGCCTGGCGACGCTGTCGCACGCCATGGTGGCGCTTCGGCACATGATGTGCCCGGTCGTAAGCGTCAACGACGTCAGGGCAATCTTGCCGGAGGATAACCTCAAACTCCCATGAGTTCTGTGAGTGAGGGTAACCCCTCCACTTCACTAAGTACTGGGTACGACCCTGGCGTCTACGCCACGCCACAAGGCGTTCCACGTGAAAGTGGAGCTCACCATGCTCATCGAGCAGAGCAGGAGGAGGCCTTGCCTCAGCTGGGCTCTCGCGGGGAGAGTCAGCACTTGCCGGAACGGCGTCTGCGTCCATACGACGCCGGCGTCCACGACGCGAACGTTCACCGCCCATCGGTCGATCTCGACGAGATGATCCACCTTGTGGATAGGTTAGAGCCACCACTGTTGACTCACAACCAGGTCTCGGACCTTGAGCGTCCAGCTGCTCGGCTGAACGTTCAGCTTGCCTTGCTCCTGCATCTCGAGCACTTCGCTCCGCGACCTGTGGCTCTGCCACATGCTGTTGATCAGCCATCTGTGGATCCACCACTTGCTGTCGTTCAGCCTCCCGTGGCTCTACCACCTGCTGCCCTGCAGCTGTCCGTGGCCCAGCCACCGTTGGTGCCAACGCCTCCGCGCTCACCTGAGCAGGGTCTTGGTATGGCTTAAGCAAGCCGACATAGAAGACCGGATGCGTGCGCATCTTCTTTGGAAGGTTGAGCGTATACGCTAGGCCCTTCCTGGCCACGACCTTGAACGGTCCTATGAACCGAGGTCTTAACTTCGTCTTGAAGACTGCAGACACTGCATGAGTAGGTAGGTTTTTAGCGTTTAATAAAACTTGGTCACCGACCTCAAACCTCTCAACATTGCTTCTGCCCTTGGCATCTGCATGTTCCTTTTGCGTGTCTTGGCTTTCAGCCATAGCGTCGCGTACTTGACGCATTACGCTCAGTCTCAAAGAGACAAAGTCATCGACTTGCTTGCGAACCGCAACAGGACTGACATCAGCTAGCCGCTCGGCTATCCCTCCCCCACCAAGCCCTGAGCCACTGCGTGGCGGCGTCAGTGGGACGCGAGGGTTAACCAAGCCGTTCACATAGAACGGAGTGTAGCCTGTCGAGGCGTGCACTGCATTATTTAATGCGAACTCAACGAGTGGGAGCATCTGGCTCCAGCGTTTTGGCGCCTCAGCGCATACGCTTCGGAGGGTATCCTCCACAACGCGATTCACGCGTTCGGTTTGACCATCGGTCTGCGGATGGTCCGCCGTGGACATGTCCAAACGAGTGCCGAGCACTCTGAAGAGGGACGTCCAGAACTTCGCGGTGAAGCGCGGATCTCGATCCGAGACAATTGCCTCAGGCAAGCCATGTTGGCGAAAGACTCGGTCTAAAAACAGCAAAGCTGTACCTTCACCATCTATGGTGTCCGGCACCGCCGCTAAATGAGCCATCTTGCTCAATCGGTCTACAAAGACCACAATACCCGTGTTTCCTGCCTTGTCCTTGGGAAGGCCAAACACAAAGTCCATACTCATGGACTGCCAACATCCCTTGGGGACAGGCAAACTCGCCAATGGCGCTGCCGTGCTCGGCGCGGACTTTGTCCGTTGACACGTCTCACACGTGCGTACATAGGTGCCAACCCACTTATACATCTTGGGCCACCAGTACATCGAGCTCACCGAGCCATAGGTCTTCTCCCGACCTAAGTGCCCGCCCACGGGCGTATCATGAACCTCATAGAGGATTCGATACTTTAGATCCTCATCATGAGGAACGACTACACGAGGGTTATCCTCAGCGTCGGTGCTGTAGTACAGCAGGCCGCCATCGAGTGAGTATCGATGCAGCCTCGCGCGTAAGCGCCCAGACAATTCCTTGTCAGAGTCTTTAAACTCTTCGCTCCCAAGAGCCCGTAGCAGCGCTACGCACATGTCGTCTTGTGCATACGCTCCGCGTATCAAGTCAGGCACTGACGACGTCACTGTCGTGACATGAGCTAACTCGTAGTCCGGCCTGCGCGAGAGCGCATCGGCCACTACATTAAGCCGCCCCGGCTTGTACTTCACCTCGAAGTTATACTCGGCAAAGAAGGAAAGCCATCTTGCCATTCTCTGAGAGAGATGAGGCGACTGTGTCGCAGTGCGTAACGACGCATGATCAGTAAAGATCACAAAAGGCTTAGAGCCTAGCAGGTGTACCCTGAATTTGACTAGAGCATACTTCATTGCAAGTAGCTCTTTGTCATGAACTGGATAGTTCTTTTCTGCAGCTTTGAGCTGGCGAGACTCAAACGCGATCACGCGTTCACGCCCTTCGGCGTCTGCTTGTAGTAAAGCACAACCGATTGCAAAATCGGAGGCGTCACAGACGACGCTAAACGGACTATCCGGGTCCGGCAGCGCAAGGATCGGAGCCTGGAGAAGGCTCTCCTTCACAGCCTCAAAGGCTCCGTCGTGCTCGACGTTCCAGCACCATGGTGCGTCCTTCTTAAGGAGATCTGATAATGGCCGAGCCATCTCCGCGTAGTTCGCACTGTACTTGTGCAAGTAATTGGCTAAGCCTAGCCACTTGCGTAAGTCTTTTTGGTTCTTGGGAACCGGCCAGTCCACGATGGCCTTGACTTTGGCAGGATCTGCCCGTAAGCCACGCTTCCCAATGAAGCACCCGAGGAAAGGTATCTCCTCCGCGCCAAAGACGCACTTGTCCAAGTTGGCATACAACTTATTAGTGCGCATGCACTCGAGCACCGCTCGCAAGTGGTCAATGTGGTTATCCACGTCTGACTTTCCGTGCTCGGCACGACTATGGACGAATATATCGTCAAAGTACGTTTGAGCGTACGCCCGGTGGGGCCTAAACAGCTGCGTCACAAGACGATTGAACGTTGCTGGTGCGTTTGACAGCCCCTGGGGCATCACCAGCCACTCCCAGAGCATACCGCTCGGAGTACTCACCGCTGTCAGCGGAATGTCGCTCGCTCTCATGAGCAATTGGTAGTAGCCATCGACCAAGTCGAGCGCGCTGTACAGCGTACAGCCTACCATGTTGTTCTGCAGAACATCCTTGCGAGGAATCGGCGTTTGCGCCGGGATAGTGGCCGCATTTAGCTTGTTAAAAGCATGAACAATGCGCCACTTGCCGTTCGGCTTTCTGACACAGAACGTGGGTGTCGAGTGCGGAGACTTACTCTCACGCACCATCCCTGCCTCGTGCTTCGCACGGAAGAATGCGTCAATGACGTCACACTGCTCTCTCGGCAAAGGCCATTGCCTTGTTACGCAGTATTTGGTTCCAGGAACCAGGTCAATCTCATGACACACGCCTCGATCCGGAGGCAGGCCCGTCGGTGGGTCTTTTGAGACAACGTCTCCATACTCCTTCACCACCGGGTAGAAGGGATCCGAAGGATCTTTGAGGATCGCCGATCCACTTCTTGCGCTCAGCGCCTTCTTGGTGTCCTCTAGGACCGCGTCGTCCACGACGGATGAGGAGTTCAACTCCTCCTCAGGTCCCAGCAAGACCACCTCGGCTAGCTCGCCTGCCTTTAAGGCTTCGCCGAACTCGGCAATGGACATCTCGTCCAACTCTAGCAGAGCATCTGCAGCGGGCAGAGTATCAAGGCTGATATCGCCTTCTACCTCCCCCGTCACTCCGTTCACGAGTGTATACAGCTGTTCACAGCAATCACGTGGAGCATCACCGCTCGTCACGTTGGACACATCGTCCGACGTCGAAGACGTCACAGACGCCCTGCGTCTTCTTCTCCTCTCCCTCCGCGACCGAGCCCGGCCGGATGAGGGCGGTGTGGCGACATCTCCGTCACTACCACCGGGTGCAGCAGCACCATCACTCCTCGAAGAGGATACAGTGTCTCGCAAGACACTCGGCTGAAAGCCAAGAGGTTCTTGACCTTCACACAGTGAACTAGGTGTCACTTCACCTGCATCTCCTGGGCCACGCCCATGATGCCTCGACTCGCAGTCGACCGCGACCCTAGGGTCACGCAGCGGTAGGTCATCGACCAGATTCATACCACTCAGTGGATTACGCGCCACTCCGCGCTCGTCCTCACCAGGACCCAGCAGTTGGTCATTGACCTGACCTGCACCGCTCCGCGGATAACGTGCCGCACCACGTACGCCCTCAGGGCAAACAGCAACCTCGTTGCTAACAATTTCGGACATACCAATGTCCAGCACTACGGCCGCCTCGGCCTCGTGCTCGCGCCAAAAGCGCTTCTGCTTCCTAGCAGAGGTGGGTTCATGACTCACCAAAGCTCCACTAGGAGCAGGGTGCGACGCACCCAGCGTTTTCGACTTCCAGTCGATCCATGGCTCATGACGTTCCAGCCATGCCATGCCAAGGATGAGGTCATACCTCGCATCCAGGTCTAAGACCAAACAGCGTTCCACGCTATCGAAGTTCTCAAACTTCACTCCAAGGTCGACAGAGACCTTCGACACAGTTACCAGTGTCCCCGTCGCGAGACGGACAGAGATCGTATCTTTCGTTGGCACTTCCAGTGCCTCAGCATACAGCTGACTCCCTTCCAGGGTGGAGCGACGGGCGTAGTTGCCCGAGGCTCCCGAGTCAATTAAGACTCTCCATGGCTTTGCAAAGCCCTTCACGTTCGCTTGAACGACCAGCAAGCCCGGCTTGCACACACTCTTCTCGTAAGAGAGCTCAGCTCTCTTCGGGGCTGAGCCCCGTTGTCCTCTACCTTTTCGAGCACAACAGAACTCAGTTCTTCCCCAGTAGGCCGCCCCGCGCCTACTGAGAGTTGCCGTTTCCCGGCGATGACCCGGAGGGTTGGCTCGCCGGAGCCTCGCGCTTCTTGCGCAGAGGGCAATAGGCCCTCAAGTGCTTAGTGCTATTGCACACAAAGCATCGGCGGAATGCCGGCGCGCTGCTCCGCAGCAAGAAGCTCCGCTTCTCCGTCTTCAGCATAGCTGAGGTCCATCGGCTCTGGACCGCTCGAAGAGCTTGCGCTACCAGCGCTCCAACCAGGTCGCGCCGACCTGAAGTTGTGCTCGGCATTTAATGCCACATTCACCGCCTCTTCGAAAGAGTTAGGGTGTACACGGAACACTTCCGTTCGAGCTGCGCTCACACGAAGTCCCTCCATGAACACGGTCACGCTGACCAGTTCTGGAAGAGGGTCCGCCGCCATTCCGGCGATAAGAGTTCTCAACTCTTGGACATAGTCCAATAACTCCTTCTTACCCTGGCGAGTAGCAAGGAACTTCGACCGGGTACGGTACGCCTGATTAGGCGGCGCGAACACGCGCGAAAGCTGTTGCTTCAGCTGATCCCAAGTGGGAAATGCAGCGTCAACAGACGTGCCGCACGTTAGTGCCCATTCGCGAGCGCGACCTCCAAGCCTGGAGATAGCCAGCGCCACGCGCTGATGCTCAGACTGGAGCAGGGCCGATCCCATGGCCATCTCGACCTCACGGGTCCAGAGAAGGAGATTCTCTCCATCCTTCCCCTCGAAGGTTTTTACGCTCACCATGAGCGGTTTCAGTCTCATAGACTCTTCACGCGTCATCGACGCCGCCGCCGTTGCGGCGCTCATCTTCTCTTGGACATGCTCCAAGAGCGCGTTCTCGTAGCGGGAGAACGATTCCAGCCTGGCAGTGACCGCCTCTGGACCTTGCGATGCAAGATGAGCCACGCCCTCCGGGCCAAGCAAGGACATAAGCTTAGTAAGCGCGTCCTGCTGCGCCGGGGGCAAATTCGCGAACACGGGGTGTTCCATCCTCGCAGAGGATATAGTCAACCGACTCAGGAGCGGGATTGACTACAAGTGCTACCAAGTGCAGCGGGGCTGCCGTAGCTTTAGCGTCAGAGGAAGACGTTCGACTCAAAGAGTCACTAATACTAAGTTCCTTATCCAAAGGACACTTACAGCCCAAGACCAGGGCGCAATAAAGTTAATACCTTAACTTTTATGCTTCAAAACCAGAAGTGTTTTATTTACTATTATTGCGGCCAAGCCGCCTAGGGGTAAATGTATCTCTTTAACTATCTAGCATAGTTAAACCTAATCAAATGCATAACGTGTGGCTTTCAGCCAACGTACTGAGATACCTTGTTAACTCTCCAACTTATGTACTGAGAGTTTGTTAACTCTCCGGGTACTTCGTACCCCTGTGTGCTCCACACCATGTAACCCCGTTACACGCGGCGTTTCTCAGGACATTGGGCGCTGGCCGATAATGGCGCACTATTAGCCGGTAACTTTGGCAAGTTCATGGATCACAACCAGTGCACTTCGATCCTTCGCAACTTTCACATCGTGAACAATGAGGCCCCGCGCGTTCGCGATAAGATGTGGAAGTTGAGACCGGATGTGGACGTGTTGCAGTCTCGTTTTCGCTCGGGTTGGACACTTGGTAGCACGTTCTCCGTTGGTGAAGGCGCTCTACCGTCGGCATTGAAGCAACACACAACACGGATATTCATGCCTGACAATCCCCACCGTTACGGAGCCGTATCGTTCATGGTGTGCGATTCCAAGAGTGCGTACTGTCATCGGTGCGGTTTGTAATGAAAATAGTAAGTCGTAACGTTTGACATTAATTTCTTATTTGATTTGTTCCATGTCGTGACTTGCGACTACAGCTTTGAGGTGTACGTCGGGAAGCGAGATACAGAAGATAGGGACCAACAAAAGGTCAAAAACAAGACGGGGGCAGCAGCAGTGATACGAAACATGAAGGCTGTTCTGAGTGGGGCATCGCTGGGATTTCGATTGGTTATAATCGACCGTTTCTATTCCTCGATACCGCTGGCCATATAGCTTCTATCGATGTCGGTCTACGTGCTAGGGACGATCATGATTAACCGGTTGGGGCTTGATAAGCAAGTCATTGAGAAACTCAAAACTAGACAGCGTGCGATAGAACGGGGATCCTTCGCGTTCTCGCGGTCAGATGCTATTCTGACCGTGATTGCCTGCCATTAGTGGGACAGGAAACCAGTACACTAGGTCCCACCATGGTAGAAGACTCAATCCATTAAAACATCAAAATGGTAGGACCGTCAGCATTTAAGTGCCCGAAGCTCGTTACCGACTATCAACGACGGATGAGCGGAGTTGATGTCCATGATCGATTCCGCCTCCAGTCGTATTCGATTCAGACAACGTTCCGATTCCAGAATTACTACAAATCACTGCTCATGGGCTTTATAGACATGGCACTGGTGAATGCATACCTCACACAGAAGGAGACGTATCGGCTCAAGCGACTCGTACCTAAAGACCGTGGAGACTGGTATATCCTCCTGCACAAACAACTACTGCAGCTCACGGCAGACGACCATGTCGACGCCTCTACCCCTACTCCTTCTCCTGTGGCGCGCGCCAGAAAGCGCCGCCGACTAATTGGTCACGTGCATGTGCAGTTTGACGACTGGGTAATCGTATCAGCCGTCCAGAAATGCCGTCAACGTTCCTGTAAAGTTTGCGCTCTTCTCCGCGGCGAGCGAAAGAAACCATTTCAGACCACTTACTACTGTAAAGACTGCTCACAGCCTGGTGCGAAGTGCTCCCTGTGCCCCAAGTCGCGGCATAATTACAGGGGTGCACGAAAGACATGCTACCAAATTTGGCATGAAGACTTCGAGAGTGAGGTTTCCATCCCAGCATCCCTCGGGAACCGCGTCGTCTTGCGGCGCTCAGGCAAGGTGGATGCACGTAAGCCCACGCGACGAGAACTGATTTGTCAAGATGGCGACGCTAATAATGAGGCGGAAGAGCTTGTAGACCAGGATGTTCTACAGTCAGCAATCGTATAAATGGATTAGGTAGCACTGCGTTTACTTGATATTCGTACATTTTTATGGATTGGCAAGGAAGGATCTGTTGCTAACAAAAAAATGTGCGTTGCAGTCTGAAAGTCGTAAGTTTTGGCTTTCCGAATTATATTTTGCTCACAATGTCGTAACGCTTACGACTTAGATTTTAAACCTCTAAGAGTTAGTAGCGGGAATCGAGGAGATATTGACGTGGACAAGACACGCACATACAATTAGTACTGTAAAAACGAAGTCGTACGCTACGATTTATATTAGGCGGTTCCAACTCGGACTTTCTGGTAACGGAGGGGTTAATTCTGATTCCGAACTTTGATCCTCTTTATATACCACGCTAACCGCGATCACCGGTGCGAGAATCGACTCATCCAATTCTTGAACTTTGCTTACACAGATATTCGAGACCTTGACGGGCTTGATCACCGATGGGGTTGGTGTAGGAATAACCTCAGCAATAGCTGGGGTATTCGGTTGAGGCGGCATTTCTTCTATTATGTTAGTCTCTACGACAATAATTTCCTCTCGATCAATAATAATCGCGTTGTTGCCACATTCTTTGTTGCGAGCAAGTTTTCACTGCTCCACGTTGCTTTTAATGAAGCTGCACATTTTCGTAGTTGTGTGACTAAAATTATGTTTTGTTTATTCTTAATAGACTTCGCTTAAGATGGACTCGTCATTTTTTAAGATGTCGTACTCAGGAATTATCAGCAGACGACACATTAGCGGGCTCGTCAGTGTATAGTGTCATCGCTAAATATTGTATGAGTACGACACATTAACGGAATCGACATCATCGAAGTGTCCATGTGTGAATTATTTTGTATCCTTTATCGAAACAGGGGGGTATTGCTATGTTTCGATACACTTAGATGACGAGCTCATTGTTGCGAGAGGCATTGTGTTCGGCTTGCGTCCAGCTATTATGTCCATCTTTCTTTTCATTAGAAGCCACGATAGCAACTCTAGATCAATCTATATATCTCAGTGTAGAAGTGTACATCGTTGCTTCTGATAAGGTGGTTGCCTTTTTTGTCGGTACAATACCGGTTTACGGGGTGGTTTCGTTCATGAATTCATGATTGTTTTTGTCCAATCAGGTCATGAATTTATGGTATATCGGTAAATGTGAGATCGCGACGGCACCCTCGTATTTTGGCCACCAAGGATGTAACATTCGTTGTGACACCGTTTTTTCGTAACTGCGATGTGCCATTAATTTATGAACTCGTCAATTCGCACTACTCGCTCACTACGTCCTTGAACTCATAAACCAAAAGACCTGAGCAGCCTTGCGCTAGTCCGCTTCTCGCAATGTTGTCCAGAGACTCCTCCACATCATTCAAGCGATCCTTGACGGTTTTCTTGCGGTCCATCTCTTCGCGGAGTGCATTGATCGTATCCAGATGGATACCGACAAGAAATCCATCCTTGATAAGAAGTGCAGCACCAGAATCTCCAGCGTACGTTGGGCACGAATACATGATGTATCTTCTGTGAGCACTCCGGCTACCGGAGCAAATCCCAGTTGATTCTTGAACACGTCTTGGTATTCGTCAATACCGAATCGATACCGGCCAACACAAGATCATAGCGTCCTCTTAGTTCATCTGGTCTTCCATTCCATGGAGGAATGAAGAATGATCTGGGTTTGGACGACTTCAGAATCGCAAAGTCCAGCTGAGAGCTGCGAGCAACAACTTCAACAGCTTCAATACCTTCCTTCAACGCCAGAGACACCATGCTTCCCACAGTGTGTTGCTCCGTTAGAATATGGTCGCATGTCACCGCTAGAGTCGGGCTGAAAAACACACCCATTCCAACACCGTTGCGTTCTCCGTCTTCTTCCACGATCACAAATACTGCCTTTTCGACTTGTTCTTGAACGTTTGGCTGGATAAAATAACGTGAATCGCTTTCTGCGCGCTTCGGCACTTGCACAATGAGCGCATTCTCTCCATTATTCCCATACGCCGTCACTGGGGACCACGACTGGGGCAGCAGCACGTTTCGCTTCGCATCGTACTCCGCATGGTTCGCAAAGACTGCGAGGTCGACAGCATCGACGTTCGCGAGAGCGCTCGGACACTCTTTCTTCACTGCCTTTCGGAACGTATCCACATCTTCAACATCCACATCAACAGAAGTCGTCGATGTGAGATCCTTGCCGTTCCCGCCCACGAGCAGGAACCATTTTCGCGCCGCCATCCCTTCTACGCGAGGCGCACTAACGAAGTAACGTGCGACAGCTGGTACATCAAATTGACACAAACTTTACATAGAACTACACTACGCTAAACGAATCGACCAATTAAAGACAAGGACGATCGAAGGCGAACGCTGAAACAACAAACGTGACCCGTGTGACAGTATCGTTGTTCAAATCAATCGAGACGGATATACATGATGCCCCATGATTCATGGGGCACGGGTTGGCGATGGATGCAATCGACGCGTTATTGAGCGGCAATTGACGTATGCGCTTGCTGACAAGTGGATGTTAACGAAGACCAAAGGATTTAAGAAAGAAAGGTGCTCTTGCGGTAATGATCAAGGGAAGTGTTTTCTGTATCAATCTGTAGACGCGTCTCCGTCCGAAGATGCATTTCTGTGTCTGGAAGATGCGACGAAGGGCTTCTTTCACGAGGTTCATAAGTGTAAATGCATCGAAGGGAAGCTATCACTGGACGTTTCCAAGCAAGAGCGGTTGAAGGCTGCTGGTCCCGACGACCTATTCATCTTATATTGCACGAGCCCAGTGACGGTTGACCTATGGTTGCTGCCGAACTCCGCATTTGTTGATGCCACCTGCTGGGAAGCGTACTACGGCCCATTTGCTACTCGTGCACACTTCATCAAGTGTGTTCCGTTTTACCGTGCATCAACACGAGCTCCGAGGTTCAGCTGGAGTTCGTGGAGGGTGTAGGCCCGGCCTACCGTGCCCGAATCGCGAAGAAACGTCCATTTACGAGCTTGGAAGATGCTTTTGTGAAGACCAATATTCCTGTCAAGGTTCTTAGACGATTCAATTTCAACACGGAAGTATCGCTTGGTGCTTCTGGCATTGCATTCGTAGTCCTTACAGCAATCCTTCGTATGTTTGTTTCCACAGTGTGTGCAGATTTCATCTCGACATATTTGATTTTACGATGAGCGCGCTCGATCTCTTGCGGCTTTAACTGTTCCTTAGGTAATTTATCCAATCCGAACTTCTTTCGCATCCAAACAAGCAAGTGTCTCCGCATTTCAGATCTCGATATTTCCGCCCCTTCTTCATATGCTACGTTTCCCATAGCGAATCCGTAGCTGTTATTATTATAGCAGTCTCGCGAAAATCATTGCTTCTATCAATAAATGACTGTGGGGCAAATGCCGTCACCTTCTTGCTTGCGTATGTTTCTTTGAGCTCGATATACTTTGAGCGGCATCGATGCAAGAACGTAGCGAACTCTTGATCTTATACTTTCTGCTCAAGTTCCACATCGACTTCGTCATCGGGAACTTGCTTGCCAAATTTAACAATCATCAGACGACGAACGATTTCGCCAGCTTCGTCTGTGTAGTTCGGCATATGATTCGAGTTAAGGCGAGTTGGAATATTTCAATCTAGCACTTCAATGGAGCCTTTCCCTTTGACGGGGCACGAAATTGAACCGCGAGTCAGCATTGATAAGAAATATGATCGAAGAAGCGACTTAGCGATGTTATGAGGCATCTCATCGCAGCAAAATGGTCTGCTTCGTGACACAATCACGCAGGCCAAATTTTTCTTGCATTGAGTTACTAAGAAGTCCAATACGATTATGCTGACGGCAAAGACGTGCTAAGCGAAAAATGGTTCAATGGCGGTGTAGGCGGTGAATCAACCACCACCTTTGTGCGATCGATTCATGCGTAGAACGGAGAACGAGATATGTTTTCTCTTGAAAGGAAGTATCACCCCATGGCCAAGATGAGGCTAACGCGAATCCGTGTTGAATTTGAATCGTCTAAGAACCTTGACTGGAATCTTGGTCTTCACAAAAGCATCTTCCAAGCTCGTAAATGGACGCTTCTTCGCGATTCGGGCACGGTAGGCCGGGCCTACACCCTCCACGAACTCCAGTTGGACCTCGGAGCTCGTGTTGATGCACGGTAACGGAACATACTTGATGAAGAATGCACGAGCAGCAAATGGACCGTAGTACGCTTCCCAGCAGGTGGCATCAACAAACGCGGAGTTCGGCAACAAACATAGGTCAGCCGTCACTAGACTCGTGCAATATAAGATGAATAGGTCGTCGGGACCAGCAGCCTTCAACCGCTCTTGCTCGAAAACGTCCAGTGATAGATTCCCTTCGACGCATTTACACTGATGAACCTCGTGAAAGAAGCCCTTCGTCGCATCTTCCAGACACAGAAATGCATCTCCGGACGGAGACCCGTCTGCAGGCTGATACAGAAAGCACGTCCCTTGATCATTACCGCAAGAACACCTTTCTTCCTTAAATCCTTTGGTCTTCGTTGGCATCCGCTTGTCAGCTAGCGCATACGTCAATTGCCGCTCAATAACGCGTCGATTGCATCCATCGCCAAACCGTGCCCCATGATGTATATCCGTCCACAGCACAGGCTCCTCCTGGGCGAAAGCTTGCGATTTCAACACTCGGAACTTGCAGTTAAAATGCTCCCAAAGTTGCCAAGGTTTCAAGTCTTCCAACCGTTCTGCCGGTGCGTAAGTAGCATGTTTGCTCCATGGAATATCATGCGTTTCCAGCAGCATATAGAGAATGAACGGGCATTGGAGGTGGGTTCCATCTAGTCGAATCAACCCGCACGAGATAACTTGATCAAGCGTTAGATTTCCGAAAAGCGAATTTCCATCGACCCTCCGACGAGAAATCACCGCAAGAAATGCTTGCTTCATACTCTGCATCTGGGCAACAATCGCAGGGTACGCTTGTCGAATTGCAGCCAGCACTTTGTGCATCACCGGAATGAATTCAAAAGCTTGCCCCTGGCTTTGCAGCATCACTTTAAACAATTCTTCCAATGCTCTGCCATGCCCGCCCATGTCATCCACCAATAGCTGCGTCAAAGTTTTATTGCCATTGTTGAATGCATCAAATACGTCTCTTCCATCGATCTTCGGGCGCTCCAATGATGTCGTCTGCAGCATCTCTCTCCATTGTGGCGAAGCGGCCAGAAATTCATCCACTGGCTGGTAAATAGTCGCCGCGCAGATCACAATCAGCAAGCACTTGGAGGCATTGACGAGGTCACACAGCGACGCAAACGCCGTATAAAACTCGGAGCGCTTGCTTCCTGCTTCATGCGGAAGCTTTTGCAAGCTGTCGACACAGAGAATCACGCACATTTGGCTCGGATCCGTTCCAGTGATTGCTGACAATTTTGACAATACTTGTGCAGGGACAACATGATTCGCATGATCCAACATAAATTCGTCCCAGACGACCGAATCCTGCAGTTGGTACAGCATTCGAGTTCCAATTGCCTGGCCCGGATCAATAAAATTACCTGGCTTGGTTGTTCCATTTTCAAAGGTGATCTTGAAATTGTAGGCATTCCGCAAAAGCTGCTTCATCGCTGGATCTCCTTGCGTCTCATCGCAAAAGATTTGCTGCTGCAAGATTTTCGGAAATTCGTCAAGCAATCTCGACTTTCCAGTTCCGGGGCCATCTAAGCACACGAATAGCGGATGACTTCGCTTGTCCGTCTTCCCATCTCTCCAAGCTTCATAATGACGACCGATAGCAGATGCTAGGTTGCCAAGATCCAATGAATTCTGGAAATCCCAATTCGCACCAGTCGTTGCGACCAACGACTTTGGCTCCTTCCAAAAGAACGACTGCTGCGATAACGCTGGCACCACCGCTTGACGCTGCGTCGGCACTTGCACAATGAGCGCATTCTCTTCATTATTCCCATACGCCGTCACTGGGGACCCCGACTGGGGCAGCAGCACGCTTCGCTTCGCATCGTACTCCGCCCGGTTCGCAAAGACTGTGAGATCGGACGCAGCAATCCCTGCGAGGTGACTGTCTGTGAACTTCTCCTTCACCGCATGCCGCAACGCAACAACATCTTCGATATCCACGACAACAGCATCAGTCGACGTCACCGCGTTCCCATCTTCGCCTACATTTCCGCGCCATTTCACACGGCAACTTCGAGAATGAACTCTCATGAAATAACGCATAGCGTATCGTTTATGTTTCATCGTCCGCTCTTCATACCCCTAAAAAGTAATCGAGAGTACCCCTAGACACCCTCAGAGACAGCGATGATGTAGTACAGCCTGTACCATGTAGCACTTCCAAGGGTGTGTAGGGGTACTCCCGTTGCTCTTATATGGGATGGTTGAGCGGACGACGAGCGGACAGGACGAACATTCTCGATGCCCATTCTGGGGACAAGACGACAAAGAAACATGAGCGTTGCTTTCTTTGGGGACGGGACTCATACTCGTCACCTGCAGTAGCTACGCGGAACAACCGTGCGCCCAATCAAGCTGTCGCTGCGACAGACGCAGTCACACCGGCGTCAATGACTCCTCTGCTTTCCAGCATCGATCGCATCAGCGCTGCTCTGGAAGCTGCAGTGGCACATCCTCCACCGCCGACCGGTACAGTGCGTGTGTGCCACGCAACGGAAGACGAGTGGAACGCGTTTGCAGACAGCGAGGATCCAATCGCTCGACTCAATTATCTTGAAGGGTTTCCTGACACGAAAGAGATTCACATCATCGAGTTTGCCGACGCTCCGCACAAAGATTACGTTGGAGAGCTAAACGATCAATTTCGTGAGCGGCATGTCAAGCGATGGCTCAAAGGCCACTTGGCCGCCAAGAATTCTCAAGGGCGACAATGGTGCTCAGATCTCAGTTATGGACCACGCGAAGAAACACCCGGCTCGGTGCTTCCTCCAAACGTTCCAATATTTGCAGACTTTCGGACGATTGAGGTTGAGATTGGAGTTTCTCAGCAGTGGGGCATGGCACCTGGAGAGCTCGACCACAAGGCGATTGCCATATGGGCCGCGATGCCAGGAGTCGAATATGTGCTATGTGTGTCATTCGATCCCGACTTTGCGAATGCCGAATACAAGCTGTATGATGCTCGCGTCCATCCACTTGTGCAGCTGGCTCCACTTCCAATCGTCGCTCGAAACACGGTGATCCAGTTGGACGGACGTCGAATCCTTGGTATTCCGCCACGGATGGCGCTCCCGGTAGGGTTTCCTGCAACTCTGTCGGTGGATTTGTACTCTCCATTGGCCTGGGCAATGCGTTAATCAGACGTCCAGCAAACTCTTGCGCAGCAACTACCGAGTGATCTGAATTTTATATTTAAAAAAAATAATCATGAATTCATGGTGGCAGACCGGTTTTATATATACCGGTATGAGCCGGATTCTATTGTGACATTGCACGGTGACTCTAAAAGTGAATACTGCGTGAGTATTTGTTTTAATACTCACAGAGTTTTATAAAAAAATACCACGAGAAGTGCCGTCGTGTACTGGGTATGTGAGTACAGTACTGCACCCCGTTTTCGCGAGGGCGGACCATTTAGGATTTGCAAATAATTTAGATTTAAGCATAAAACAATAGTTCATTTGGATTTAGGATCATCACATCCGGAAGTTTATCAAAGGTCCAAGGGCGCGAAAATGGGGTGCAGTACTGTATTTTAAAATGGCCTTTTTAGCCACCATATATTTTGCTTTTTATATGAAGGGGCCTCGCCTTCAACAAAATGTAGAAGTGGACTTCTTTATCTTATGTACTAGCAATATGCATGACTACTGAAAGGTCGTCCGTTCTGCAACCACCAGCTGAAGTGCGTCCGTTGTAATCTTCAACGTGTTGCACTTGTACTAAAGCAAGTGCCGTCGTCTCGTGAATTTGTGGGTATGTGAGTATTATAAAATGACCTCTTTTAGCCACTCCATATATTTTGCTTTTTGGTGAACCCTGCTCACAAATATTTACTAATGTTATAAAGTTACTATAGGACATGTTCTAATTGAAAGCTTTGTAAGCATTTTGCAATCACTCTCACTTTCATCTAAAATCTATCTCCTATTGATATTAGATGAGCCAAACCTTGTCTCGGTCATTGTTTCGTGTGAGACAAAGCTTTCACGGACATACTCGACACATTTAACATGAATACAAGTCATATGATCCACTCGCTAATGTGACTTCAGCTGGAACGCTCCAGAGTGTGACATAAAAAAAATTATGATCTTGAGCGACGATTATGTATAGTATAAAATATAACTTTAGTAATATGACAATGTGCAGCTTTATCAAAAAGAACGGAGAACAGTGTTTGCTAGCTCGCAACAAGGATCGCTGCGGCAAGCATCCAATTATTATGGATCGGAAAAGTATTGTCGCGGAGTGTAATATCGTAGAAGAAATGTCACCACAAGCCAATACCCAGTCGTCGCTGAGGCTGTTAGCGCCATCGGTGATCGAACCCGTCGAGGCCTCGAATGTAAAAGTAAGTGAAGTTTCAAATGTAGATGAGTCGATTGTCGAACCGATGATCGTGGATAGCGTGGTATACATGTATAAGGAGGAATATAATTTAGATTCGGAATAATTATAGAATTCGGACGATTCTGAGAATGAAGTGACCTCGACAGCTAGTGAGGTCATTAAACCGACCGAGTCGCAATATCTTATCGTTTGTGTAAATTATCTTGACGAAATTGCAGAAGCTGAGAACCTTGTTCTCGATCAGCAACAAATCGATGTCTTGCGAAAGTTCGTTGAGGTTGATACAAAAAAATGCTAAAGGCAAAGATATTGAAAGCACGCTCAAGCGTGATTCTATGGTAATTGATCAGTTTGAACGCAAAATGAAAAAGCGTAAGGAGAAACCGGACGTCAAGCCAAAAGCCACGACTAGAACTGATGCAGAGGCTAAGGGCATCACTTGGGACACTTATGGACTTGAATACGGGAATAAAGACATTCTGAAGTTTTCTGAAGTAACCGATGCTTGGCGCTCACTTGCGAAGGAAATGCAAATCGATCATCAAAGCATTAAGAATGCAGATCCACAAGTATTATTCAGTCAGGGTTATATCTCACCAATCCAACTTGAAAATCGAAAAGATGGCAAAGTAACCTCGCGTAAGCGTATCTACTTCAAATCAGATGAGGACAAAGAAGCCTTCTTAGGGCTTTATGAGAAACTTAGTCTTGTAGAATATTGTGTGTCAAATGGACTATATGATCAGCGTCTAAACAAAGTATGCTGCATGATGAGTACTGTGATAACTATAATACTTGGAACTTGGCTGGTGTGCTATATCGCAAGCAACACATCGATCTTGGCTTAACGCGGAAGACATATTTGTCCATTCTCAATACAATGGCAGATCGATTTGATCAAGCCGCTGCGTTGAAAGTGTTCAATGATTGGGAAACATCCAAGTATTACCCCAATCCCAAATTAAATTTATTGTTGGAAACCGATCCAGATGGATACAAGGAATGGAAAGCGGAGTATGAACCACAAGAAGTCAAAGAAAAGAATGAAGATAAGGAAAAGAGAAGACCATTAGATATTCTTAAGGAGAAGCTGATTGAGAACGTCAAAGACAAGTATAAGCGTGAATTTCAATCTGGAGCAATCTATGAGAATTTGCTTCCATATTACTACATGTATGCTCGTGAAACTGTGTTTCTGAATGTAGTGTTTGCTGATGAACATATGTGCAAGTCGAAAGATCTTCAGCAATTGCTGTATTTCACAAAGAATATCATCAATCCTGACTTTGAGCTCATTTAGCTTGACTACAACTACATTGGATTCCGCAATGGTCTATCTAATGCGACGTTTGTTTTGACTACTGATATTGTAGAGAATATTCAGGTTCGAACATACATTGACTCAGAGTTTGAGCTCAATAATGACTATGCTCCGCTACTTGATCAATATCTCAAGCTCCAATTTGACGACGAGACTATTGAAGTTATCGATTTCATGATTGGTCGCCTAATGTAGACTGAATGACAAATTTGATTTCATGGTATTGCTTTATGGTGAAGGTGGATCAGGTAAATCGTTATTGATGAATCTTCTTAAGTAGTCATTTGCTTCTGATCCGGTTGGTATTTTATCTAACTATCATCAAGAGCAATTTGGGGATTAAAAGAATATTCTCAAAAACAAGTATTATGCTGTGATGATATGGATAATCTTGCTAAGACTTTACCAAAGGCTGATTTCTTGAGTATGGCTACTCCTGAATCCATTTCATGTCCGGTCAAAGGAAAACAGCGTTTAGTCATTGTGCTTGATTGGAATATTGGAGCTATTCTTAATGACAACAAGCTACCAAACTACAAGGATGAGTCAGGGGAAGTGGTTCGTCGTTTCATGGTCGCTAACTTTATGAATATCATTCCTGAAGAAAGGGAGAACACAATTTTTGAGAATGATATCAAAGATCAGGAATTTGGCGTCTTTCTACACCGCTGTCGATCAGCCTATTTAAAGTTTTATTTCAAATATAAGATCAAAGGAGTTGAGTCGTTCTGTCCAGTCTCATTCATTGAAAACCGCAACCTTCTTCGTATGGCTACCAACTACACCTACCAATTCATCTCCGAGAAATGTACATACGAAGAAGGTGCTTCTATCAGTGTTTCTCAATTGAATAAAGCCCTGAAAGCGTATATCAAGGAGCGATATGAAATGAAGCAAACGTCAAAAGATACGATCAATATCTCAAATTTGATGCTCGTTGATGCGAGGTTTGTAGAAAAGAAGCTGAATATCTGTAAGAGCGTCGCAAGGCGCACATAAAATCATTAGTAAATATTTGTGAATATGTTTGTGAGTATTAAACCACAAATACATATGAACTAGGGCGGGGGCTTCATAAAAAGCAACATTTGGAGTGACAAAAAAGGCCATTGTATATACATGTACTGACATACCGGTACCCACAAGATCACGAGCTCGTGGTATGTTTTTTTTATTATGAAAATCTGTGAGTATTAAAACAAATACTCACGCAGTATTCACTCGTAGAGTCACCGTGCAATGTCACAATAGAATCCGGTTCATACCGGTATAGAACCGGTCTTCCACGCATCTCATGAATTCATGATTATTTATTTTTAAATAAATATTAAAACTAAAATCAGACGGTAGTTGCTGCGCAGAGATTACTGGGCGTCTGATTAACGCATTGCCCGAATCTGAATTATATTCCTCCTTATATACCGCGCTATCCACGATCATCGGTTCGACAATCGACTCATCTACATTTGAAACTTCACTTACTTTTACATTCGAGGCCTCGACGGGTTCGATCACCGATGGCGCTAACAGCCTCAGCGACGACTGGGTATTGGCTTGTGGTGACATTTCTTCTACGATATTCCACTCCGCGACAATACTTTTCCGATCCATGATAATTGGATGCTTGCCGCAGCGATCCTTGTTGCGAGCTAGCAAACACTGTTCTCCGTTCTTTTTGATAAAGCTGCACATTGTCATATTACTAAAGTTATATTTTATACTATACATAATCGTCGCTCAAGATCATAATTTTTTTTATGTCACACTCTGGAGCGTTCCAGCTGAAGTCACATTAGCGAGTGGATCATATGACTTGTATTCATGTTAAATGTGTCGAGTATATCCGTGAAAGCTTTGTCTCACACGAAACAATGACCGAGACAAGGTTTGGCTCATCTAATATCAATAGGAGATAGATTTTAGATGAAAGTGAGAGTGATTGCAAAATGCTTACAAAGCTTTCAATTAGAACATGTCCTATAGTAACTTTATAACATTAGTAAATATTTGTGAGCAGGGTTCACCAAAAAGCAAAATATATGGAGTGGCTAAAAGAGGTCATTTTATAATACTCACATACCCACAAATTCACGAGACGACGGCACTTGCTTTAGTACAAGTGCAACACGTTGAAGATTACAACGGACGCACTTCAGCTGGTGGTTGCAGAACGGACGACCTTTCAGTAGTCATGCATATTGCTAGTACATAAGATAAAGAAGTCCACTTCTACATTTTGTTGAAGGCGACAAACAACAGGCCCCTTCATATAAAAAGCAAAATATATGGTGGCTAAAAAGGCCATTTTAAAATACAGTACTGCACCCCATTTTCGCGCCCTTGGACCTTTGATAAACTTCCGGATGTGATGATCCTAAATCCAAATGAACTATTGTTTTATGCTTAAATCTAAATTATTTGCAAATCCTAAATGGTCCGCCCTCGCGAAAACGGGGTGCAGTACTGTACTCACATACCCACAAATTCACGAGATGTGACAAACAAGTACACGACGGCACTTCTCGTGGTATTTTTTTATAAAACTCTGTGAGTATTAAAACAAATACTCACGCAGTATTCACTCTTAGAGTCACCGTGCAATGTCACAATAGAATCCGGTTCATACCGGTATATATAAAACCGGTCTGCCACCATGAATTCATGATTATTTTTTTTAAATATAAAATTCAGATCACTCGGTAGTTGCTGCGCAAGAGTTTGCTGGACGTCTGATTAACGCGTTGCCCAGGCCAATGGAGAGTACAAATCCACCGACAGAGTTGCAGGAAACCCTACCGGGAGCGCCATCCGTGGCGGAATACCAAGGATTCGACGTCCGTCCAACTGGATCACCGTGCTTGGAGCGACGATTGGAAGTGGAGCCAGCTGCACAAGTGGATGGACGCGAGCATCATACAGCTTGTATTCGGCATTCGCAAAGTCGGGATCGAATGACACACATAGCACATATTCGACTCCTGGCATCGCGGCCCATATGGCAATCGCCTTATGGTCGAGCTCTCCAGGTGCCATGCCCCACTGCTGAGAAACTCCAATCTCAACCTCAATCGTCCGAAAGTCTGCAAATATTGGAACGTTTGGAGGAAGCACCGAGCCGGGTGTTTCTTCGCGTGGTCCATAACTGAGATCTGGACACCATCGTCGCCCTTGAGAATTCTTGGCGGCCAAGTGGACTTTGAGCCATCGCTTGATATGCCGCTCACGAAATTGATCGTTTAGCTCTACAACGTAATCTTGACATAACTGCCTGCCTACGTGGATGAAGCCTGTGGCGCCTTGCAAGAATAAGAAGACGAGAAGATCCACCACAGCCAGGTTTGAAAATCTGAATGCTGTAGTTCGAATATTTAAACTAGACGAGGCGCCTCCCGCTCACCCACATATATATAGTCACTTTCCTTTTTTCCTCAAGAAGACCAAGTCAACCACAAAACCCAAGATTCGTCGCGACCCTCTGCTAGCCAAGGCGCGTCATTTTGATATATCAAATCTGCAAGGCGAATCAAGGACCTTCAGACATGGGGCGCAAGCAACACGACGAGGACGACTACGTCACCTACACGATCGTCACAAGCCCCACAACCGAGCACGCTCCAGCCGACACGGCCAAGATCCACATCCCCAAGTTCTACGGGGGCAACGCTAAGGACTGGCTGCGATAGAGCATGCGCTTCAAGAGCCTCGCTCAACGGAAAGGTTGGACAGTCGAGCAAGCCGCGATGCAACTTCTTCTTTTCCTGGACGGCGAGTTGAAGTGCGACGTCGAAGACAACGCCAGACAGGCGGTCCAGAACGGCTTATCCTTCACCGAGTTCTACGAGAGCATTGGAAGGCTGTTAGTCCCGGCCAACTACAGCGAGACGTTCGACGAAGAACTATGGAGCCTGGTGAAGCGCTCTAACAAGAGCGTCCAGCAGCTCTACAGACGGCTCAAGGAGCTGGTACGCATGTTTGCGGAACTGCCGACCAACGCGGAAGTCATTTCTGAGGTTCAACAGTGCCGGTTCTTCAAGCGAGCTATGCCGCACGCATGGCAAGACAAGCTCGCAGCATCTGGCGTCGCTCACGAACAAATGAGTGAGCTGATCCAGTATTTTGAGCGGATAGAGATGCGAGAAAAGGCTGGTTGCAAGGAGAAAGAAAGCAATAGTTTCAGCAAATTATTGCGCCCTTCGCGTTTCAACAAGCCCGAGAAGTCGGATCGTCACAAAGGTAACAAAGACAAGAGCAACCACGCGTCTTCGGCCTCGGCGCCCAAGAACCCGAACAAGTGGTGCACGCACCATCAGACCTCGTCACACAGCTGACTGTTTTGCGCTCAAGAAACAACAACAGGATGAGCATAAACGCGCTGCTGCAAAGAAGAAGGCAAAGCCGAAGAAGTACCCAAGAGTGTACAAAGACCGCCACAGTGACAGCGAGTCTAGCGACGAGGACGAATACAAGTTCATCGGACTGGTGGATCCAAAGCCCGTCGCCCCCAAAGCTCCTCTACGCATCGAGGTACAACTGCGCAAGGAGAGCAAAAAGATTCATGCGCTACTCGACAGCGGAGCCTCCAAAAGTGTGATCAACGCCGACACGATGAAAGTATTGTCGTCACATGGCCGCAGACAAGTCGAGTCCAAGACAACGTTCCAAACGGTGGGCGGTCAAGTCAAGAGCGATGGTACCGCTGTGCTGCAGTTTAAGTTTCCGCACCTGAACCCGACGACCAAGATTACCCACCGATTTGAGATCCTCGGTCACAGCTCTGACCCAATGGTCATTGGACGAGATCTCATGGAAGCACTGGGCTTAGTGCTCAATTTCAAGGATAAAATTGTCCAATGGGACGGCTACGCTGCCACGCTCAATACGGGCCCTCCCAGTGAAGCACCAGCATCGACAGTGACGACGGACAACGAGTTTCCTGACGAATGCAAGGAGACGGTAGACACGGCCGTCAGCCCAACAGACCTGATGCCCGACACCCTGTCAGGAGAAGTAGCAGCTCGCTACCTGAAACTGCTGCAAGACTACGCACATCTGTACGACGGACACCTCGGACGAATGCGCTTCGACGACTATGTGCTACCTCTATCACCTGACTTCAAACCAGTACATGCAAAACCGTACGCGATTCCGCGTAGCATAGAAGACAAGGCGAAGGCTGAGATTCAACGACTCGTGAATCAAGATGTTCTCGAAAAGATCTACGGCTCGGAAATGGCTTCACCAGCATTTTTCCTGGTTAGGGAAAACGGGACGTTACGTCTGCTTATTGATTACAGAGTTCTCAACAAGTACCTACGTAGAAGCCCGTACTACGTGCCTAAAATCCGCGAGATCCTGCTGCGGCTCGCTGGAGCTAAATTCCTCTCTTCGTTCGAAGCCAACATGGGCTACTACGCGCGCCGGCTCGCCCGACAGAGTCGCCCGTATACCGCTTTTTGTCTCCCCTGGGGCAAGTTTCAATACAAGAGGCTACCCATGGGCACCGCTACTGATCCTGATGAGTATCAGGCGTGCATGGAGAAGATCTTCGGAGACCTGCCGTTTGTTGTCGTGTACCTCGACGACATCCTCGTATTCTCCAGCACTGAAGATGAGCACCTGGAACACTTACGTGTGGTGTTCGATCGTCTGGACCAATTCCACATCACACTTAACGGCAAGAAGTGCCACATCTTGCGCGACTCCGTTAACTACCTTGGCTTTACGCTGACGGCTTAAGGTATTCAACCGCAAGCAAAAAATATTCAAGCAATCCAGCAGATTGCAGCTCCCAAGAACAGAAAGGAACTTCGTAGATTCCTCGGAATGATCAACTACTACAAGGACATGGTGCCTAATAAGGCTGCCCTATGTGCTCCGCTCAACCGGCTCACGAGCAACAAAACGCCGTTCACATGGCTACAAAGCGACACGGACGCGTTCAACGCGATCAAGAAGGCCTTTGCTGAAGCTGTTCTCCTCGCATTTCCAGATTTCAGCCGCCCTTTTCACGTGTATGCCGACGCCAGTGGGAAACAGCTTGGAGGTATTATCATGCAGCAGAACTCGATTTTGGCTTGCTATTCTCGTGCCCTGGACAAGTATCAAGTCAACTACACGACGACGGAGCTAGAGCTTCTTTCGATTGTGTCTCTACTCCGCGAGTACCGTACCATGCTGCTGGGGTTCGAAGTGGTCGTACACACTGACCACAAGAACCTCATTTACCCGACTGAGAACAACCTGCGAGTGAAACGTTGGAAACTTCCGCTCTCCGAGTATCGTCTCACGCTGCATTATATCAAAGGCGCGAAGAACATCGGAGCGGACGCTTTCTTTCGAATGCGGTTTGAGTCCCAGCAACAGCCGTCAATAGAGGAAGAAGTCTACGCAGTTGAAGAAGAACCCGCATGTGTGATGCACGGACCTGTCATCCGTGAGCAACAAGTCAAAGACGAAATGATCCAGAAGATCAAGCCTGCGTGCCTCGCAGGTGACGACAACCCGGACTATAAGCTTATGTCACTTCTAGGATGTACCCTGGTGGCGTATCACGGCCGAGTAATTATCCCCGAGTCGCTTCGAGAAGATCTCGTCGACTGGTACCACCAGAACCTAGCACATCCGGGGTCCGAACGGCAGTTCAAGACCATGCGCCAAGTTCTATACTGGCCCGGCATGGAAACGTTCATTGCAGCGCAGCTCAACAAATATCTCGTCTGCAAGCGTGCAAAAGTACACGGTGGCAAGCAGGACTATGGCCTTTTGCCCTCAAGATCACTCAAGACTGTTAACCCTTGGGATCTGGTTCACGTGGATTTAATTGGGCCTTACGATGGAGGTGGATACGGCATCACGATGATCGATCACGCCACGCGATGGCTTGAAGTCGGCGTTCAACCAGACAAGGAGTCCCGCACAACAGCCGAAAGCTTCGACCGAGAATGGCTTTGTCGCTACCCTCGACCTCGACAGGTGATCCATGATACCGGACCTGAGTTCACTGGCGAAGAGTTCCAAGAGTTGCTGAGGAGTTACGGTATCGAAGCGAAGCCAATTACCGTCAAGAACCCCAAAGCCAACGCGATTTGGGGGCGTGTTCACATGGAGCTGATGAATATCGTCAGATGCTACGAGACAGTGGACTGGAAGAAGTATCTGTACTATGCAGCGTTTGCTGTGTGTGCTAGTTACCATAGCATTCTCAATGCCTCACCTGGACAGCTGATCTTCGGACAAGATATGATTTCTCGCCAGCTGTACCAAGCCAACTGGAGCTACATGTCGAAGAGAAGGTTTGATGCGATCCTACAAGATAATGATCGCGAAAATTCCAAGCGAAGCGAGCACTTCTACAGTGCTGGAGACCACGTAATGCTGCGTGTCCCCAAGGCGTTTCGGGCGAAGACACGAGCTGTTGCTCAAGGCCCGTACACTATCAAGCAGGTACATGACAACGGCACGGTCACTATAGACAAAGGAGCCACGACACAACAAGTCAGCGTCCGCCGTATATTCCCTTGCTAACCGAACAGGTTCATGGGGGGAGTATGACATAACTGCCTGCCTACGTGGATGAAGCCTGTGGCGCCTTGCAAGAATAAGAAGACGAGAAGATCCACCACAGCCAGGTTTGAAAATCTGAATGCTGTAGTTCGAAAATTTAAACTAGACGAAGCGCCTCCCGCTCACCCACATATATATAGTCACTTTCCTTTTTTCCTCAAGAAGACCAAGCCAACCACAAAACCCAAGATTCGTCGCGGCCCTCTGCTAGCCAAGGCGCGTCAATCTTCGTGTGGAGCGTCGGCAAACTCGATGATGTGAATCTTTTCCGTGTCAGGAAACCGTTCAAGATAATTGAGTCGAGCGATTGGATCCTCGCAGTCTGCAAACGCGTTCCACTCGTCTTCCGTTGCGTGGCACACACGCACTGTACCGGTCGGCGGTGGAGGATGTGCCACTGCAGCTTCCAGAGCAGCGTTGATGCGATCGATGCTGGAGAGCAGAGGAGTCATTGACGCCGGTGTGACTGCGTCTGTCGCAGCGACAGCTTGATTGGGGGCACGGTTGTTCCGCGTAGCTACTGCAGGTGACGAGTATGAGTCCCCGTCCCCAAAGAAAGCAACGCTCATGTTTCTTTGTCGTCTTGTACCAGAATGGGCATGGGGAATGTTCGTCTTGTCCCCTCGTCGTCCGCTCAACATCCGCCCAACCATATAAGAGCAACGAGAGTACCCCTAGACACCCTTAGAGACCGATGATGTACCATGTACATGTACTGTACATGTAGTACATGTACCATGTAGTACAGTACACTAGTACAGTACATGTTGCGTACCTGCAAGTGGAATTTCAGAGTTTGCAGTGTACAGTGTACCGGTATTGCAGTTCATGCGCTATCGAAAGTGTATAATGGTCAATACTCTTTACAAGTACTTTTCGCGTGGACCTTCTCGCCTTACTGCCGTGTCAATTCGAAAATGCCGAACCCATGGCCAGTCGGACTTGAAATTTGATTCTCAAGTGGACTCCAATTGTGGAGAGCGCCACGGGTGGCGCGCCCTGGGCTCGGCCTTACACTTCAGAAGTGCATGTGCGCCGACCTAGAGTAGAGCCAAAATAGCGATGGCTTTACGAAACCGCGGCACCGTACACCAAAGGGCGCGTTTCATTAGTGCGAGTCTCGGCGAGGAGTGAGCCCTGATGGAGTTTTGATTCCGATATTGCATCCGCCTGGTGGCCGTGGCGGATGTAGCTTCAACGTCGAAGTCCTTCGTGTCATCACCGCCTTGTGGCCGGGACTCTGAAGTAATTTGAAGTAGCGGGGCAACAACTGCACAAGACGGCAGTTCGTCTTGCTTGATCCTGTTCGAGATGAGGTGACTTCGTAATACGAATCGTATCGGAGCCCGGCTCTTGGCGTATTGCAGAGCGCCTGGTGGCAACTGGTTTCACGGACAGCAGGAGCGATGTCAGAAGCCCGACAACGCTGTGGACCACAGTATATGTATGCCACACTGTGGTGACGCCGCGCTCATAGGATGTAGTGGGCCACGCCATTTCATAAGTAGGTAGATTTATATTACAAAAGTAGGTGCAGCAGCACACGGCTAGCGTTTGCTGAACTGCCGTCATCCTATTGGTTGATATATGGGGAGCCAGACCCATTATCAGCCAATGAGGGTTTGACGTGTATTTGAGTGGTCAGGGCAAGCTGCCCTGGACCTAAATAAAAACAGAGTTGATTTTCCTTCAGACTAAGCATTTGGTTTCACTATCGCGGAACTTGCACGCTTCCTCATTATTACGTGTAAGCTACTATAGGCCCGTTACACCTGGTAGCACTTAGTAGTCCTTCCCATGACCAAGTTCACAATGAGCCAAGGCCAGACGTCTGAAGCTTCAGGGTCAACCCTGGAGCATGCTGCTTTCCCTCATCTCACTCGTGTCGAGTGGAAAGCCTTTCACCGCCTTGCGGCGGTGTCCGGTGAGGCTGTTGTCGCGTCGCTGCTGAGCTCAGCGACTCCCGATCAACAACGTCAAGCAGCTCAAGAGTTCATGGAACGCGAGCTCGCCGACGCGAATCGGCGAGCGACAACTCCCTCGCGTTCCTCGAGGAATGACATCGTCAAGTTGGAAACGTCAACCTACTCCGGTGAAGGAGCGAATCGCCTTCCGTTGAATCGCTGGTTTCGCGAAGTCGACATCGCTATCGCCTCGAGGATGATCGAGGCGCAAGGAGCGAAAGTTAACTTCTTACTTTCCCGACTGGCCGGGAAAGCCAAGGAGTGGGCACTCGGCAAACTGGTCGTAAACAACGATGCGTTCTCCACCCTGGATGCCCTCCAGAGTGATCTTCGTCTCGCCTTCGAGCCTCCACAAGACGAGTCCCGAGTGCGCGCAGAGCTCTTCGCTCTGCGACAAGGCAAGATGACCATGCGCGACTACGTCCAGAAGACACGCCACCTCGCGTCCTGCATCGTCACCAATCCGATTGACATGGCATCTCAAGTCCACGTCTTCGTGTTCGGCATGCGTGAAGGCATGACGCGATACTGTCTGACTCGAGCGGAACCCTCCTCACTCGAGGAGGCATTTGCTCTCGCACTTCGTGAAGACTACGTGGTGGCGGCGTCGTACGCGCGGGCAATGTCCGCGGAAGCTCAAGAGTCAGCTCCGGAGCCGATGGAGATCGACGCGATTGACGCGTCGAACAACCGCCGTCGTGCAGTCCCTCGCGCGAATGGTGGTCGTCCCAGTCGATCCCTCACTTGCTTCCACTGTCGGAAGGTTGGACATCGCGCGGCTGAGTGCCGCGCACCCGCGCCAGTGCTCACGCATACTGTCGATGCCTCTCCTACCGATCAGCCAAAAAACGGTCAGGGCCAGTAGGTGCGGGGCGCCCTACTGGCTGGAATGGAGGTCCGGGTCCCCCAACCTTCTAGCCCTCGTGTGCTACACGCACACTTCAATGCCACCACAGCGTCGGGCGACTCAAGACTGATCATCATCAGCCTCCATGTCGCCGGCGCCCGACGTCCACTACGCGCGCTTGTGGACTCAGGAGCGACAAACAACTTCTTCCGTGAGTCGTGTTTGTCGACGCTACCCAGCGAAATCGCTGTCCGCAACGGTCGCGGACAGGTTGTAGTCAAGCTTGCTGACGGAAAGCCGCGCCACGTCGCGCGGCGCGAGATTACGTTGCCGTACACTTTCGACGGCTTTCGCAGCAATGACGACTTCCTCGTGATTGAGATGAACTACGCATTCGATTGCATCCTAGGCATCCCGTGGTTGTCACGGTATCAACCAGAGATTGACTGGTTGGCCCGCTCGGTTAAACACCGCAGCGGTTTCGACGTGAGCGAGGTGTTCACCCACCTCCTGGTTGCCCAGAAGGACTGGCCCCACGTCACCGTCGTGGACCGGTCGTCCACGACGCAGGCTGGACACAGAGTGAGCGATGGCCCTCTCTGCACGGCTTGCGCAGTGCTGTTGCACGGCTTGCGCAGTGCTGTTGCACGAAGGCTCCTCGCCGCGAGGCGAGGGCAAGAACACGATGGCGGTCGAGCAGGGGCTCCCGCAATACGAGCAAGCGGTCGAGCATGGGTTCCCGCAGCGCACAACTGCGGTCGAGCATGGGTTCCCGCGGCGCACCACAGCGGTCGAGCATGAGTTCCCGCAGCACAATATGGCGGTCGAGCATGGGTTCCCGCAATGCAACACGGCGGTCGAGCAGTCGAGGCTCCCGTCACCCGAGCCGGTGGTCGAGCAGTTGGAGCTCCCGCCGAACGACCACGCGGTCAAGCAGTGGCCCCCGCGTGTGACCGGCACAGTCGAGAGTGAGCTTCAGTGCCTAGAGCGGGGTGATACATCGTCCAGCGAGAGCGTTTCTTCCTCCTCGAGTACACACTCGAGGCGCCGGGCAAAGAAGTCGAAGCGCCGTCATTTGAAGCCACGACGTGAAACTGCACCGAGCGGCATCTCACAGACGGAGTCGGTCTGTGTCATTGAGCACGTGGACGACGGCATGGACCGTCAGCGCACCGTCGATCTTGTGTGTCCACCTCGCGACGCTCAATCGATCACCCGGCTTCCAGGTCTCTCCTGGAAGAACTTCCTTCGTGGTCTCAAGGTTGGTGAGGTTGAGCAGGTCTGCCTGATCACAGACACTTCGTCTACGCCACTCGAAGGGAACACCGTCAGTGATGACGACGGATCCACCCGTCCCAAGAGCGCCGAACTGAAGTCCGCTCGCGAGGAGCGATTCGCAGCGCAGTCCTGGGAGTCCTTGCGCGAGTCTGGTAATCCAGTGTACGAGACCGTCCGCGAATACGCGGACGTCTTCCCCGATAAGATTCCAGCCGAACTGCCTGCCGATCGAGGCGGCCGCCACGAGATCGTTCTCGCGCCCGGTTCGAAGTACTGTGTGACGCGGCAGTGGCCTCTGCCGCGAGACCAAGTCAAGGCCATCGACGACTTCTTCGAGAATCGCCGTAAAGCGGGTCACGTGCGTGAGAGTGTCTCTCCACATTCGAGCCCAACGTTCTGTGTGAAGAAGGCCACAGGCGGATGGCGCATCGTTCATGCCTTTAACAAGTTGAATGATGCGACCATCCCCGCGCAAACCCCAATTCCCCGGAAGGACATGATGCTCGACACCATGGCGGGCAATGTCGTCTTTAGCGCCATCGACTTGACCGATGGATTCTATCAGATCTTGATGAGACCGAGCGACATCCCCCTGACAGCGGTCAGCACCCCCAGCGGTAAGCTCTGGGAGTGGCTTGTGATGCCACAAGGCTTGAAGGATGCTCCCGCCACGTTCAATCGCATGGTCTCCCATGTGCTGCGCCCGCTTCGAGACTTCGCACCGAGCTACTTCGACGACATCTTCGTGCACAGCCGCGCTGAGGGTGGTCTCAGCGCGATAGAAGTCCACTTGAGGCACTTAAAACAGGTCTTCCAAGTGATGCGCGAGAACAAGTTGTACGCGAACCTGAAGAAGTGTATCTTCTGCGCGCCGGAGATTCCGGTGCTGGGCTGCTTCGTGGGCAAGGACGGCGTTCGCGCCGACCCGGAGAAGGTGTCCTCTATCTGCGCATGGCCGTCACCAAAGAACCCCACTGAGTTGCGTCAGTGGTTGGGGCTAGCAAATTATCTCCACAAGTACACGAAGAATTACGCCGGATTGATCCAGCCCCCCTCATCACTCCTGAAGAAAGATGCCACATGGGTCTGGTCACCCGCGCACCAAGCCGCCTTCGACTCAGTGAAGAAGAGCCTTGCTGAGGCGCCGATCCTAGCTCTTCCCGACGACTCGAAACCATATCACGTCGTTTGCGACGCGAGCGACTTTGCCATCGGCTGTGCGCTGATGCAGTTTGACGACGAAGGACGTGAACGGGTCGTCAGCTATCAGTCTCGACAGATGAAGCCAGCGGAGCGCAACTATCCTGTCCACGACAAGGAGCTTCTCGCGATGCGCTACACTCTGATTAAATTCAGAGTGTACTTACTCGGCGAGCAAACCTTCGCAGTGTATACCGATCACGCATCGCTGAGGACAGCGATGAAGAGCCCTCATCTTTCCCAGCGAATGGCTAGCTGGTTGTCGTTCTTCTCCGAGTATAATTTCGTGGTTCACTACAAACCCGGCAAGAACAACATCCTTGCAGATGCTCTGTCTCGTCGTCCAGATTACGACCCACGCGATTCGCTGGGTCGACAACCGCTGCATGATGAAGACGACGAAGACAACTGTGCTATGTGCTTGGCGTCGGGATTGAACCTGACGAGCGTGTCTTCAGAAACCCCACTCCGCGACGAAATCCGGACTGCGTATGAATTCGATCCGGTCTATTCGAGTATTCTGGAACATCTTCGCTCGCCCAGTGAAAAGACACTGAGTTCTTTGTCCCGCTCCACACGCCATCAGATCGATAGGTATCGGATTGAAGACGGGCTGTTAACGTACAGCATCGATCGCTTCGATGCTTCGCGTGTAGTGGCTCCCAACGATCCTGACTTGCGCTCGCGGATCATCCACGAGTTCCACGATATCCCCCTTGGCGCTCACTTGGGCCGTGAGAAGACATTCGCCGCAGTGTCGCGCGACTTTTACTGGCCCCACATGTATAAGTGGGTGCGCAAGTGGGTGAGGACCTGCGAGATCTGCCAACGCGTGAAACCGTCCGCGTCATCGCAGGCTCCCCTGCGTCCCTTACCAGTGGCCACCGAGGCATGGCGCTCGGTGACGATGGACTTCGTCTTTGGCCTCCCACCCGACTCCGCCGGGCGCTCCGGTGTCCTGGTATTCGTCGACAGGTTCAGCAAGATGGCTCACCTCATCCCGGTTCCGGATACGATCACCGCGGCCGATACCGCGGTGCACTTCGTGGATGCAGTCTTCCGTCATCATGGCATGCCCGAGTCCATTGTTTCGGACCGCGATCCGCGGTTCACGTCTGCTTTCTGGACGAAGCTCTTCGAGCTATCAGGGACAAAGCTGCTGATGTCGACGGCCGCTCATCCGGAGACGGATGGCCAAACCGAGCGAGTTAATCGCGTCCTTGAGGACGTACTTCGCAGCTATGCGACGTCGTTTACGAGCTGGAGCTCGTTCCTTCCGCTTGCTGAGTTCGCGCTGAACAACGCGGTTCACGCGTCGACTGGCTTGACTCCTTTCTTCGTCAACAACGCTCGGCACCCTCGCGTTCCAGCTCTCCTCGCCGTGGGCCGTCCCACAGCGCCGTGTGGCTCCACTCTGGGTGGGGGTGAAAGAGGCGACAACCACTTTGTGACAACTCCGGTTTCGAACCCACAACCGGTTACCATACCGGTTGCCGACAAGCCTTCTGCGCCAACACCGGTAATGGACCCTCAACCGGTTTCCATACCGGTTGCCGACTCCTCCTCGAGTGCAGCCTCATCTTCAGCGACTGTTAACGCAGTGACACACGCCCAGGCCAGGAAGGCCCTGACGACTCCCCGCGACGCAGTTTCCCCTCTCGCCTCGTGGACGAATCGTGCCCGGATCAGTCCTGGCACCGCTAACGCGGTGTCTCCATCAGCGAACTACGCGCCAAAGCAACCGGCATATCCGGCTGATAACACCGCTGTCTCAGACTTCCTCCTCCAGCGCCAAGCAGTCACCCGATACGTCCGCGACGCACTGCAGACGGCGGTCGACAAGCAGAAGGAAAACGCGGACAAGCGCGGCCGCAAACACACAGTAAAGTTCGCGACAGGAGATCGAGTGCTCCTGTCGACTTCAGGAATCAGAGACTCTGCCGTCACCAACCTCGGCGCGAGTAAACTCGCACCGCGCTTTATTGGGCCATTTACGGTGACTAAGGTTATTGGCGAGGCTTACACACTGGATATCCCCACGTCGCTGCGACTACATCCGACGTTTTACGTCGGACGACTCAAGCAATACCTGCCCGCTACGATTCCTTCTTCGACTCAGTCTCCTGAGCCGCCGGCGCATATAGCGGCCGCCCCGCCCGACGCGCGCGCCGAGCCATCGCGCCATTCACACCAGGCGCCTGCTCCACCGTTCCGCTCTGCAGACTACCATGTACCGCGCGCTCAAGAAGCCTCACGCGCGCCAAGAGTTCCCGATTCGACTGACGAGTCTCAGTCGCAGTCCTCACGGCCTTTGCAGCCGCGTTCTGGGCCTCCTCCGCCTCCTGATACGCCGTCCAGAAGCTCCCCGCGAGATCTTCCTCGCGGCTCCCAACCAGAACGTCAGTCGTATCAGCGGGACGGTCCCCCGCCGATTGTCGACTCAGCTGGCGAGATCCGCTGGATAGTCGAGAAGATTGTCGATCATAAAGACCCGCCCCGTCGGTCGGGGCAGCGCCATGTGTCCACCAGTCGCACGGCTCCCGCCGCGCGCCGCTATAGGGTACGATGGCTTGGCCTTCCGGCGGACCAAGATACGTGGGAGCCCCGCGCGAATCTCCTTCGCGATGTCCCGGATGTGATCCAAGAGTACGACTCCAGGCTTCCTGCGCCGGAGAGCGCCGTGAATAATCACGCGGCGGCCGAGAACGAGATCTCCAGTTTGCACGACCACGCGAACGTGATCGAGAACGACGCTGCTGGCGATCGCGCGAGCGCGACCGAGAACGACGACCCGATTTCTCGTAAAGCCAACGGAGCGGCGGAGATGCGCTTCGTCGAGATGAGTGTCGGCGCGAGCCGGCGCGACTAGCGGCGCTGGCCTTTTCGGACAGCGAGCGACGGTAACGCTGGATCCAGGCGTTCTCGCGATCACTGAGCGGATGCTCGGCGACATGGGCTCTCCACTCGTCCGTAGTCGGGCGAGACGACACACACCTCCTGCAGCCTTCAGCAACTCGCACGTAGCAGATGCGGTCGTCGGCGTTCCAAGCGCTGTCGCAGATTCGTACGCGCAGCTCGCCCAAGGAAAGGCCCCCGATGATTTCTTCCCGGTATGCGATCCAGTCGACGAGATTCTCTTCCTGCGCCTGCGTCCGGTTCCAGCGCCGGATGAAGGCGCACCACGACTCCTGCAGCGCACTGTGGTCGACGCCGTCCACCGGCTTCTGGCGCAGCGCACGAAAACGCCGGAAGAGGTCCTTCATCTCGTCCAGAGACTCCGGATCTTGCGCTCCGGAGATGTCATACAAGGGCCAGGGTCTCAGTGCCTCGTCCATCACGCGGGTGCCGCGTGCCGCGGTCGTCGCGCTCGTCAGCGATGTCGCCGTCGCTGGAATCTGCTGCTGTTGCTGTTCCATCGTCCGCTCCTGTTGTCTGCTGTGCAAGTCGTGTTGTACTTCTCCTGCGTGGCGCAGGATCTGTCTCGTCCCCGCCTCGTTCGTTCCTGTTGGCCACGATTTTCTTCTCGTTTCCCTTTTGATTGATTTGTTCCCCGCCCGTCGCGTATGTTGCGTAAGTGCAACTTTAAGAGGGGGGGATGATGTAGTGGGCCACGCCATTACATAAGTAGGTAGATTTTTATATTACAAAAGTAGGTGCAGCAGCACACGGCTAGCGTGTGCTGAACTGCCGTCATCCTATTGGTTGATATATGGGGAGCCAGACCCATTATCAGCCAATGAGGGTTTGACGTGTATTTGAGTGGTCAGGGCAAGCTGCCCTGGACCTAAATAAAAACAGAGTTGATTTTCCTTCAGACTAAGCATTTGGTTTCACTATCGCGGAGCTTGCACACTTCCTCATTATTACGTGTAAGCTAGTAACGGACACTATAGGCCCGTTACATAGGATTTCGCGCGCGGGATCCGCTGATCCGTACGCGCATTGCCGATGGCGGTCGCTGCCGCGTTGGGCATGCTCTTGTTCTACAGATAATAATAGAGGTGGCATTGTCCTTCAGATAAAATTACGTCGTAATGGTGCCATGCTTGACAAATGCCTTTTTGCTGGTTACAGTACATTTATAAGGCACCATTATCTAGGTGACGACGAGCTCCGAAATGCAAGAGAAGGGCTTGGCGTGCAGAAAGCACCGGGCGGGGTGGACTGACTCAGTCACTGTAAAGTACTGTACAGTTTACTTTAAAGTACATGTACCGGTATGAAGCTTCATCAAGAAGCTCATCATGAACATGAACTTCGTGTGCGGTAGGTTCTTTTTGACTCGGCGTAGTGATAGCATTTGTATCGCCACTTGAATTCGCACCGCGGCCACCTTGCATGCGACTCCTTGCCGCTCAAACTCCATCTTTGCGGCGGCGCTGTTGCTATCAGGATCATTGCAAACTTGATACATGTAATACATGTAGCGCGTCCTGTACGTGCACAGCAACTTGACTCCCAGCAGCTTTTCTGCTGAAAGGTCATTTGGGTGGTCGCGCAAATGGGAACTCGAAGAACCAAGGTCCACCTTATGTCCCATGCCGTTTGGGGCACCGCACCGCACGACCCGCGCCACGCCAGTGTTGCCCGATTTCGTTTGCTGCTCACTGTGAGCAGCTTCGCTTCATTTTCGAAGACTCTTCCACATAACTGTAAGCATTGTCAAAAGCATTACCGGTATTTACTTAACCTTTTAAGCAATAGGAAATTATTTATTTCAGCCACAAAAATCACTGAATGTCATAATTTATTTCCTGATTTCTTAATGTATTATTTATTTTGGGTACTGTAAAAAGTTATCTTACAAGTTTTTCAAAAGATCTGATTTTTGTCGAGCACTCTGTCCATCTCCAACATACCTCCCACTTCTCCTTTCTAGAACACATTTCGACACACTGATTTCCGATTCAGCCATGGTTCGTGTAACCCGTCCATCAGCCTAACATACTCTAATGCCCAAGTAGAGGCCTTCTACGATAGCCCCTGTTAGGACCAACGCGACGAGGTGATCCTTGAATATATCCGCTGCCGTTGGAGTACGGTGCAAAAGCAAACGTACCGGAATGGCTACACAAACTTCATGCAACATGTTCTACGCGAGCATCCTGACTACGATGTGGTTATGCTGGAGGCAACAGCAGCGCAAACTGCTCGATCCTAAGCTTCCTCCGTCATTCTTCCCAGAATCTATTCGGCTGGGTGGTGTAGCGGGTACGTATCCCCAAGTGTACCCCTAGCTACATGAAATTTGACACGTCACACTTCGGGATATTTGGTATAAGGTACCAAGGTCGTCCGAGGCCAACCATTGGCTGATGACATTGCTTTTCTTTAGGTGACTTCTAGTTTGTATATTTAGCTCAAGTTTAGTCTACCTATAAATATACTTAGTTTACAATTTACTTTAAATTGGTCACTACGCTCCATTTCGGTAAACGGGGACCTGTGAACTGCCGTTCACTGAGAGTTAGTAAACTCTCGGAAGCCAACTTCCTCTAGCGCAAGGTGCTGTGTGACCCCAGTTTGAGTCGGTTCGGAAGATGGCTGGTATCTTCGGGATGGAGGTTGTGACGGGGTCACACAGCACCTTGCACAGAGGAAGTGCTTAAATGTATTAACTACCCGAGTGAACGCTAGTCCACGTGTTCCCGGCCTCAAAGGGGACGGTTTGCTACTTAGAAGAGTAGATTTAAGACTGATGCATTTATAAGTAAGATAAGCTTGGGTCTCATACAAACTAGGGGTTACCTATAGTGGAGCTAGGTAATCATGCACTGACTGGCTCCGAGAGCACCTGGTACCGTGTACCAGGTGTCCACAAGAGTGACGGGTCACTCTTTATGTAACATGGGGCACACTGGATTGTACCCCGTTACCCCCCCCCCCCACTTAACTGAAAATCACCTGATTCTCCAATCACAACTGATTCTCCAATCAGAAGTGAGAGAATTAAAACACCTAAAAATAAATTCTCACAGTGAGCAGCCATGAGACTGGCGCGGCTCTCAGTCACACCCACAGTGACTTGTGCTTCTAAATCTCACTGGGATTTGCATCCCTATGCTCACAACTGTGTTGGCCGCAAAGCTTACACTCAGAGCTGCCTTAGATCCTGCGCTAGCGTGCGTACAGTGCTTTGGCACAGGGTGCAATAGCATCCGAACGTGTGGCATTCACCCACAGCTCGCATCAGAGGACACGACAGTCCTGGCGAACGCGTCCGGGGCATGGTGTCTCCCGCGAGGGACGACACCGAGAAGGGCAACACCTTCCCCAGCACTAGAGAGAGCTCTCAGCTCACCTCGGGTCATGCCTTTGGCTCCAGCAAGGATCCATCCTTGCGGCCGGGGCTTCTGCCACGCTCTTTTCGCGTCTTGGTCACTATACCAACGGCTTGTAGGTGTCCTTCATCGACACCGTGTGCCGTGACGGTACACAACCGTGGTGTAGGTGTCTCCCATCGACACTATGTATCGTATGGTACTAACCTTTCGTGCGGTACGCCCACCACAAGGTTGCCATGTTTGGCGGCAACAGCTTCTGCTGTGCTGTCGCCTGAACAAATTCATGGCCTGTGCTCGCATCATGCACGACGCATGTGCAAGCACAGTGTACAGGTCCATGGACCCGTACACGAGGTACGCTGTGTACGACACGTACCATAAGTGCTCCGTGCACTTCATGTGTGTCATGCACGACGATTTCATTACGTGGAACTCCTGGCAGGCTGCTCGACAGCAGCCAGTGCCGATGCACGGTACGTGCGTTGACTCACAGCATCCAGAGCGCATCGGGTCGTGGTATGGTGCATATCCTTTGCACCTATACCAGTGTCTGTCACAGACACCATGTACCTTGATGGTACTCGACCGTGGTGGGGCATATCTCACCACCATGCCACTGCGGCGTTGGTGTCTGGCATTGACACCGAGAACTCACGGGTACCAAACCATGGTGAGGCAAGCCGCCATCACCACGGTGTCATGCTCGGCGCGGCACCAGCTACGACTACGTGCATTGCCTCGACCACCACCTGGTCAGTTGTGTGTGCACTCGTGCACCACACTTGGGTTATGGCCTTACGGCCCATTATACCCGGCGCGTTGCGTACATCACGTACCGCAACCGCTTTGTCGGCGGGTGAGACGTTCCGTTCATCCTACTCGACAGGTCGTTCATGACCAAGGGGCCAGTGCGGTGATTGCACTAGGTCCGCGCCTCGCCTTCGTGTGCGGTTGCTTGCTACCCCAACACTGCTGATTCGCTCAGCGATTCCGAGGCACCTTGCGCCAGTGGCTTTCTTCGCCACTATGTCTTGTTCGGCTAGAGCTACCGCAATTCTAGCCCGACGGCTCGCCTTCAGCCTGCTGTCGATGTGCATCGACGCCTGGTTCCGTAAGGAACTTGGTCTTACCTCAAGACGAGGGAGGAAAGGTCTTTCCGAGCCTACACTTGAGACCATTGAGTCTCTCGTGGCTTCTAATAGCCACTGGCAGGCGCGACGGCTCTCCGCCTTGTGCACTGGGTCGGTATGGACGACGGCGTCGGCCGTGTCGACCGAAGGCATCCAGCCTTCGCGTCAGCAGTTTGGGTCTGCACGACTTGACGTCAATTGAGTTGCTCACGTCCGGCGAGGCCAAGACAACCTCGCGTCTCGAGCCAATGGCTCTGTGTGCGGAACTATGTTACCCGCCTTGGGTGTGGAGCTCTTTTACCCACCTTGGCTGTGTGGAACGCTGTTACCAACACCGGAAGCGCATGCAGCGACTTCCTTATCAGCTATGCTCTGAGTGACCTTACGTGGAACTCTGTTAACCACGCTTGGAGAACCAATTGTCGGTCTTCGCAAGCAGCGAAGCTGCTTGCGGAATTTGTTATCCGCAGTGTGGACCTATGTTACCCACCTGGTGACTGCCCTTCGGCACCGCCACTGTCGAAGCACATTCGGTGCGACAACCTTCGGTATCGGGATCAGCTGGCGCGGCAGACCCGCACACACACCGGACATAGTTGGTGTCCACCGACCGAGTCAGAGGTGTTCGGGCCCTGGACTCCATGTCGCTTTAAGCGACGTCGGCCAGAACAAGGTTCCGGCCCGACTTGTGGCGGTGAACGGGACGTGGCACTTTGTTACCCAATTCGTGATGTCTCGTTGAGGACATCAGAGGCACTCGAGACCTCGTGTGGTACTGTGTTAACCACACAGGAAGCGCATTCAGCGCCTTCCTCTGCAGTTAAGGTATGGGCGAGAGTGTGTGGGTCCGTGTTAGCCACACAGGAAGCGCATTCAGCGCCTTCCTCTTCCGTTAAGGTATGGGCGACCGTGTGGTCCTAAGTTATCCACCTGGTTAGCGCTTATATGCATAACCACTGTCGAAGCCCGTACGGCGCGACGGCCTTCGGCATTGGACGCTGGTGGTGTAGCAGGTCCACACGCCGGGCAAAAGACTCATGCTCGTAGCATTGCCGCAGTGGAGCATGGTCTTGCTGTACGCACAGCTGTCAGCGCGTTGACAGCTCTGAAACGCTTCTGCGTCCTGGTGGTCTGTATCAGACGCCTAAGTCATGACGGAGGTGGGAACATGACTCACCAATGCTCCGTCATAGACCTGGACTGGTAGGCCCTTCTCAGCCTTGCCACACCAAAGTCCGGGCTGTGCCTTATGTTCGGCACAGCCATGCTGTTCATGGCGAGAACTGCAAGCGACACCGAGTGCGCGAGTTCATCGAACCCAAACGCTCAGGTCCGTCGAGGACCATTGGTACTTCCTTCATCGTACCAAAGGCTAGTCCACCAAGGACCAGCCCACGACCGCCACTCTGACATAGTGTGCAGTCGGATGTCGCTATGCCAAGCGACGTTCCGGTGGCGTATCAACGCCCCAGAACTCATCAAACGTTCAAGGGGTACCGTATCCCCGTACACCGAGTGTACTACCAGCAGCCCATCACTGCCCTTCACCGGTTTGAGAGAACCACGTCTCTCTGGGCTAAGTCCCGTGGTGCGCACAACCTGCACACCCGTCACGAAGGCTTAGCGCTCTTCAGTAGGTCATACTGTCTCTACAGGTGGCCGGAGAGGCTTCGTCCACCCGGCCGTGGCCTGCGCTACCGGACTTGGGACCAACGGGCCGTCTTCTTCCCGAGGACTAGCGAGGGACACACACGCTGGTAGTGTCCATGTCCGCCGCATCCATAGCAGCGGACTAAGCTCTCGGCTGAGCTTAAGTCCATGGGCTCGGGCTCGCTGTACGCACCGGTATCAACGGGCTGCGTGGCAGCAGGAGCAACAGCGTCATTGCTGCGATGCTCCGCCTCCCGAGGAACGTCATTCTCATCGTGGCGATGTTCCTCTTCCCGAGGAGTACCAGCCTGCTTGTGGCTGTACTCTTCTTGGAGGGCGATTTGAATCGCCTCCTCCATAGTTGTCGCTTGCACCCGGAATAGCTGGGTGCGAGCAGAACCGACCTTCAGGTCGTCCATGAAGACTGTTGTCTTGACGTCTTCAGGCAGAGGATTCCCTGCCAGAGATACCACCAACGTGCGCATCTCTTGCGCGTACTCCTGCAGCTCATGTTTATCTTGCTTACACGCGAGAAAGCGTGAGCGCTGGCGAAACCCGTTGTTCACCGATAGAAACGCGGATCGAAGCTGCCCACACAGCTGAGAACAGGATGCAAAACATCCAGGTGATGTCGTCTCCCTGGTGTATGCCCAGTGTTTGGCACATTCACAAAGGTTGGACAGGGCACAAGCCACCCGAAGTGGCTCGTTCGAGATGAGACCAGCCTTTATGGCGATCTCAGCCACCCGGACCCAGAAGTGAAGGTTCTCCCCTTCCTTCCCCTCAAACGCGGGGACCTTCAGCCACACCGGCTTAGGCCTGGTTGCCTGGGGAGCGGCCATCGTGGCCTCCAAGCTCCCGCGGACATGAGCGATGAGACCACGCTTGTAGATCTCAAACGCAGTCACGCGTTCGTATTGCTCGACAGGCGTCGTCGCCGCCAAGCTGCGAAGGACATCTTGTCCAACGATGCCTCCCATCTTTCGAACAGACCCGTACTGTGAGTCGTTTAAGCGAGTTAGCTTACTTCGGTCCATCGTGGCTCAAACGCTGAGCGCAGAGGATTCGGGTAGCTCAATCTACCCGCGAATGTGTAGGATTGACTACGAGTGCTACCAAGTGTGACGGGGTCACACAGCACCTTGCACAGAGGAAGTGCTTAGGGGTATTAACTACCCGAGTGAGCGCCAGTCCACGTGTTGCCGGCCTCAAAGGGGACGGTTTGCTAGTTAGAGGGTAGATGTAAGGCTGATGTATTTATAAGTAAGATAAGCTTGGGTCTCATACAAACTAGGGATACCTATAGTGGAGCTAGGTAGTCATGCACTGACTGGATCCGAGAGCACCTGTTACCGTGTACCAGGTGTCCACAAGAGTGACGGGTCACTCTTTATGTAACATGGGACACACTGGATTGTACCCCGTTACAGAGGTCCTGCATAGCCTGGTGGAGTCAACACCGGCCGAGCAGCTCAAGCGCGTCAATGCGTTTGACGTTTACGAGCAGGGGCTCATCGCACATGTGCGGGAGCGCTGCAGGCTCCGGCGGCGGAGTTAAATCCGCCACACCTAAGCTAACACGGCTGAAGGCTAAGCCGTATGAAGGGAAGGAAGGTGAGAACCTTCACTTCTGGGTCCGAGAAGTAGGGCTCGCGATGGATGCGGCTCTGATCTCGACCGAGCAACTTTGTGTTGCTTTTGCACTCTCCAACCTTAGCGGTCGTGCTAAGAGTTAGGTGTACACGCGGGATGCAGCATCCCCTGGATGTTTCACATCCTGCTCAGCTGTGCGAACAGCTCTGAGCCGCGTTCCTCCCGGCGAGCTACGAGTATCGCCAGCGTTCACGCTTCCTCTCATGCAAGAAAGGGAAGCGCAAGCTGCACGAGTACGTCCAAGAGATACAGGAGCTCACGGCGTCCCTAGTGGGAACCCCACTCAACGAACACGTCAAGATGACTGTGTTCATGGACGGCCTTCGAGTGGGCCCAGCGCGTACTCAGCTGTTCCGAGTGCAGTCGAGCACCCTCGAAGAGGCGATTAAAGCCAGGCGCGCACGCCGGCCTCAGCATGGCCTGGGAATTCCTTGTCGAATCTCGGTCGAGCAAACCCCAACAGACCAGTTCCCTTGGAGCTCGGGTTTGCCGAGCAGCGCGACGTTCGCTGCTTCGGCTGCGGGAAGCCGAGCCACTTCAAGCGCGACTTCCCCGCAGAGGACTCCGCAGGCAGACTTTCACCAAGCCCGTCCTGAAGGGTCGCTGGCAGTAGCGAGGATCCCGGGGACAGGGTAACGCCGGAGGTCAGTAGGGGCGGGGCGCCCTACTGGGGAAGAACTAAGTATTCGTGTAGGGTGCGCGGGTGGCGCGTACCACGGAAACTTAGCCCCTGAGAGTCTTCGCACTTTCGAATCGGCGAAGAGCAGCGGTGGGTTGCTCGTAGTACACGAATGTGTACGGGGATACGATCACCCCTTTAGAATCTTGATCGATTCTGGGGCGTCGAAGAATTTCGCACGCCGCCAGACGGTTGCTCGTAATAGCAACAGGTTGTTCAATGCTTTGAGAGAAAGCAAGGGCAACGGGACGGTGTCAGTGCAACTGGCCGACGGGAAGGTCGTCACTGTCCCCAACGTCCAAGTGGATCTGGTCGTCAATTTGAAGGCTTTGACAGCCTCGAACAGCTTACTGTTCTCGATATGGATACGTACGATATGATCGTGGGCATGCCCTGGCTCGAGAAACACGAGCCCTGGATCGACTGGCGAGGCAAGGTAATCGGTGCCAGCCGCCCTGCGAAGCCGGACAGAGCATTGGTGAGTCATGTTCCCACCTCTGTCAGGACCCGGGGCGCCCGCGAGGGCTGCCAGGGTACCAAAGCATCCGGCAGATGCTTGGGAGTCGTCGACGTTTTTGACGACTCCGAGGATGCTTTGATGGTGGCAGGGCCCAGAAGAGGTGCTGGCCAAGAGGGTAGCTTAGGTCCACAAGCGGGTAACATAGTTCCGCAGACAGCTGCAGCTGTAGTATGATGGTGGCAGCGCCCAGAAGAGGTGCTGGCCAAGTGGGTAGCTTAGGTCCACAAGCGGGTAGCATAGTTCCGCAGACAGCTGCAGCTGCAGCTGTCACGAACGCTGGCAATAGCGTGTTCAAGGTGGGTAACAGAGTTCCACACACGGTTACCAGACCTTAACTGAAGTGGAAGACGTCGGATACGCTTCCTGTGTGGGTAACATAGTGCCACACACGGTCGCCCAGTCCTTAACTGAAGCGGAAGACGTCGGATACGCTACCTGTGTCTGCCACACGCGGTCGCCCAGACCTTAACTGAAGAGGAAGGCGTCGGACACGCTTCCTGTGTGGTTAACACAGTACCACACGAGGCCTCGAGTGCCTCGAATGTCGGCGCTCCGACATCCCCAGACGTGGGTAACAAAGTTCCACGTCACGGTCGCCGTCGACGACGACGCCGCCACCGCCGAATGTCGGATCTGAACTTTGTTCAGATCGACGTCGCTTCAAGCAACTCGGCGTCCAGGGCCCGGGCTCCTCCGACAACGCCGGCGGGAGAGTGTTATCACATCTTCGATGGCGAGACCGGCTTACCCGTCAAGGCATCTGGTGTTTACTTGTGTAGCGGGCTGAAGACAACCCGTTACTAAGCACACACTGTTGTGACAGGAAGCAGATAAACTAAACTATGATTGATGGGCGTGGCGGCATCGAGGCCGTCACAGCCATCAACGATAGTCTTGGGATCTGATTGACCACCATGCGCTCACGATGGCAACCGTGTGACAGAGCCCCGTCACAACTTGGAACCGTTGCCGGAGGCTGCAGAGATACTGAACCTCGAGGAAATGACGGTCGAGTCTTTCCTGGCCAACCTCAAGGCTGGAAAGGTTGCCAAGATGGTACTCATAAGACCTGCGACCACTCGGGAGGAGCTGGACGCCTCCTCTGTCTTGGACGGGGGCGTCCTGGAAGACTTGAACAAGCAGCGTTAGACGCGCTTGGGTTTCGAGATCCTTAAGAACCCCAAGGATCTGGTGTATCCTTTGGTGACGGAGTATGCGGACGTGGTGAACAAACACCCACCGACCCAACTCCCACCAGATCGATGCGTACGGCATAAGATTGATCTCGTGACTGACACAAAGTACTGTGTCATGAGGCAATGGCCTCTTCCGCGCGAACAGTGCGAGGTCATTGATGCCTTCTTCGCAGCGAAAGCGAAGGTAGAGCATGGTGCGGGAGTCGAAGTCACCGCACTCGACGCCAACTTTCTGCGTTCGGAAGCCGAACGGAAAGTGGCGTCTAGTCCATGCTTATAACAAGCTGAACAACGCGACGGTGCCGGCCCAAACACCAATCGTATGAAAGGATGTGTTGTTAAGCAACTTGGCCGGAAGCGTCTTGTACAGTGCGCTGGATTTGGTAGACGGATACTACCAAATCCTGATGCGTAAGAACGACATACCGCTCACCGCGGTGAGCACTCCAAGCGGTATGCTTTGGGAGTGGCTCGTCATGCCGCAGGGCCTGTCTAAACCCCCGGCGACGTTCAATCGCCTGGTGACGCAATTGTTCCGCCCTTTTCGAACCTTCGTACAGACGTACTTCGACGACGCCTTCGTTCATAGCCGTGCTGAGGGAGGCAAGACGACTATGTAGGTGCACCTGGGACACCTCCGTCGAGTGCTTGACGTGATGCGAGCGAACAAGCTCTACGTCAACATCGACAAGTGCGTCTTCGCGTCACCAGAGCTTAAGGTTCTCGGTTGCTTCGTAAGCAACGTGAGCGTTTGGGCTGACCCAGACAAGGTATAGGCCATAGCAGCATGGTCAACGCCCTGATCCCAGAAGGATCTTTGAAAGCGGTTGAACTTGACCAGTTACCTTCACAAGTACAGCGCAGGGTACGCGGGCTTCGCTAAGCCCATGTCGGACGTCCTTTCGAAGGACGCCGACTGGCGCTGGGAGAAAGAGCATCAGGATGCATTTGACAGCATCAAGGCCAGTCTCCAAGAGACCCCTATCCTGGCCCTGACGGACGAGACGAAGCCGTTTAGCGTCGTCTGCGATACCTCCGACTATGCCATCGGGTGTGCACTGCTGCAGACCGACACAGCTGGACATGTACGAGTAATTTCGCTCCAATCCAGGCAGCTCAAAGCCGCCAAACGGAACTACCCTGTCCACGGCAAGGAGCTCCTAGCAATGAAGTATGCCCTTGTGAAGTTTCGGGTTCACCTTCTGGGCTCACGGCCCTTCGTGATCTACACAGACCACGCATTCTTGAGGACGACGACAAATTCGCCTCCCCTCGCCCAACGGATGGCGAGGTGACTGTCCTTCTTCACGGAGTACAGCTTCCGCGTCGAGTACAAGCCGGGCACGCTCAACGTGCTTGAGAACGCCCTCTCTCGGCGTCCAGACTACGAGTTGGACCACATCACACGGGTGACAACGGATCTATATGAACGGATACGCATGGCGTATCTGGACGATGAGGCTGGCGCGCCTATCGTCAAGTTCCTCACGGCAGTAACGAGCGCGAAGTCCGACTGGCTTTCATCACGACAGCGCTCCCGGCTCCACCGATATGAGTTGAAGGATGGCCTCCTCTATTACCGGGTGGAGCCCGATGAACCTCCACGGGTGGTCGTACCCAACGCCGAGGATCTGAAGCTCGACATCCTCGCGGAGGCGCACGACGCGCCCTCCAACGGCCACTTGGGCCGCGAGAAGACTTCCTATCGGTCTCGCAGGCCTTCTGGTGGACCCACATGTACAAGTGGGTCGCCCGATACGTGAAGGCACGTGAAACATGTCAGTGGGTCAAACCCACCGGGTAAGCTTCGGCTCCACTACAGAGCCTGCCCGTTCCGGCTAACTGCTGGAAGTCTATGAGTCTTAACTTCATCTTTGGATTTCCCGCCGACGGACACGGCAACACCGGGATTTGTGTGGTCGTGTGTCGGCTGAGCAAGATGTACCATCTTGCTCCAGTTCCCGTTACCGTTACTGGCGAACAAACCGCAAGGCCGTTCATCGATGGCGTGTTCCGCTATCTCAGTCTCCGGAGACGATTGTCTCGGACCGAGACCCGCGGTTCACGGCTGCGTTTTGGGCAACGCTGTTTCCTTTATTGGGAACTCGTCTGCAGATGTCCACTGCAGACCCTTAGCAGACAGACGGCCAGACAGAGCGCGTCAATCGAGTGCTCGAGGACACTCTGCGCAGTGTGTGCGCGGAAGCACCACGTACGTGGTCGACGCAGCTTCCAGTTGTTGAGTTTGCGCTCAACAACGCGGTTCACGCGTCCACGGGGTTCACGCCGTTCTACTTGAACGGCTTCCGTCACCCCAGAGTGCCTATCACTCTTCGAGGAGACACTGACTCCTCTATTCTAAGTGGGGGAGAGGCTCGGAAAGCCCTTTCTTCCCAGGTCTCGGATGTGAGGCCAGTTTCGCTGCGGAAACAAGTGGAATCCTTTATGGATACCAAGCTGAGCGTTATCAGCAGGGTCCGCGATGCCATGGCAGCGCCTCAGGACAGACAAAAGGAGTACTCTGACAAACATGGAAGAGGAAACTTAAGTGTATTTAGGGGAGGGGGGCTTAGTGCTATTAGACATGAGGAGCCTACCGCTATACACTATCAGCTCTGTCGGCAGCAACAAGCTGAAGCACCGCTTCATTGGACCATTCGCAGTCCTGGCCAGGCATGGTGCGTCGTACATCATCGACCTGCCTAAGTCAATGACGACGCACCCGACGTTCTATGTTGGACGTCTTAAGCGGTACTTTGATCCGCAGGGAGGCTGCTAATTCGCAGACCCACCTTGGCCCAGCTCCTCGAAGCGAGGGTCGGCCACAGACGTCGACGAAGGCGTCGGGGCAGGCACCCAAGCCTCGGTCTAAACGCAAAAGCTGCGGTCAAGACCGTACGCAGGAGAGGCTCCGTACGAACGGACCCCGGAGCCATACGCCCAGTACGTTGACTACGCCGGGTACGCACCATACGCGTACGACTAGGAGTGCGCCGAAGGCGGCTCCGGACGTGACAGCAGAGCCTCAATACGTTGAATCATGCGAAAGGCCTCGTCCAGATCGGACGGAGAGGCTCGTCGGTCCACCGGCAGATGCAGGCTCGCGACCTCACGCTCCAGCAGGTCCAGGCGGCCCGCAAGACGAGCGAGCACGCCATGATTCCCGGCCTGGGCTGCAGCATCCCCGCCAGTCCTAATGTCAAGTGCAATCTCAAGCACGAGGACGCGTTGACGAAGGCGGTCAACCTCAGGGCCCTGTGTCGGACCCGCAGGAAAAGCACTCGGACGAGAGTAGCGTTCGGGAGGCGCCGAGTACTCGTACTACGAGGGCACCTCCACCCCTGCTTGACCGGAATGAAGAAGGCCACTACCACGTGGAGCAGATTCTTCAGGAGCGGCGGTGGCGCGGTAAGCGACAGCTCCTCGTGAAATGAAGGGGTTATGCCCACTCCGAGAGCTCGTGGGAGCCGATTAAACGGCTCCATGCTGACTGCCCGAAGGCTGTCGCAATCTGGGAATAGAAGCGGTGGCAGCTTCATAAGTAGCTCGGGGCTTCTTGTCCGAACGGGGCTCGGACGCTGACGACACTCCGTACCCGCGCTCATCGTGAGCGCTAGAAGCCGCGCGCTTCAGAATGTCCATTGGCAGCATGCGCTTGCTAACCATGCGGGTAAACCGAACACGAAGATCACGCTAGTCCAGGATGCGGGACAGCATTGCTGATCTTCATGGAGCTCCCGTAACTCCGAGGGCGAGTACTTGAGAGACTCCACCCGAGCCCAGAACATGTCCTCACAAGAACTCCAATTGGGATAGTTCTTGGGAAGAACCCAGGGGTAACCCCAAAGAGGATAGATACCACGCCGGTTCTCGGGCTTCTTACGACAGGTCGTGAAGTCCTTAAGGGGATACGGTGCGGCACGAGAAGCACACACCGAGCCGCCTCCAAGTTGTCGACAAACAAATGCTACTTCTGGACCAGGGTGCGTTCGTAAGCGCCCCTAGGGGTGTGGTCGCCAACAAGGCCACGAGGAGCGACGAGAATCTCCAAGAAAAGGTCAGCCCCAGAGCTCTCCTCGGGGCTGACGGGTGCCACCACCGAACCCCCACGCGCACGCTGGGCAGCTTAGAAGTCCTCCTGCTGCTGGTCGAGGTCATTAGTGATCTCCCAGGGCTCAGAAATAGCACCCTCTTCCTCCTCCTTCTCGTCCTCTTCATTCGAGAAATCAAAGAAATCCCGATGGGAGTACCCAGTCTCCTTCTCCTTGCGGAGTGGAGACTTCGAAGCCGTAGAAAGCTTGGCGCCTTCGGCTTTAGTGGCCTTAATACGCGCAAGACCATCGGCAAGCGAGATATGTTTGCGAGGTTTCTCCTCCTCGTCGTCGCCAGTTTTGGGAGTGCCCTTAGCCTTGGCGGCCGGGCTCTCAGAGCGCACTGACGTCCTGGGACTGTGATCCCCGTGATCACTAGCAAACGACTGCACGCTGTCGTCCTGTGCTCGCTGGGCACTGGGCAGTGCCCTCCCGTAGAGCGCACCTGAGTGGCCTCCTGGAGTGCCGAGCCTTTGCCGTGAGGCTTAGTGGTCTTGGCTTGCGCCTTTTCGTCAGCAGCCTTGAAGTGCGTCTTCGCACCGCTCTTCGCAGTGCCACGAAGCATGACAACGGTCGATGGGGAGACCAAGAAGAGGAGCGCAGAGACTGCTGTTCAAGGCTCTAGCTGTGAAGTGAGCCTCCGCAGCGCTCGCGCGGCCAAGTCGATGTTTTTCGGCTTTGAGAATGAAAGTTTGTGACGTACACTTCTTCATTCTGATTGGTGGAAAACCGAACCAAAGTGGGGGAGGATGTAACGGGGTACGTATCCCTAAGTGTACCCCTAGCTACATGAAATGTGACACGTCACACTTCGGGATATTTGGTATAAGGTACCAAGGTCGTCCGAGGCCAACCATTGGCTGATGACATTGCTTTTCTATAGGTGACTTATAGTTTGTATTTAACTCAAGCTTAGCCTACCTATCAATATACTTAGTTTACAATCTACCTTTAATTGGTCACTTCGCTCCATTTCGGTAAAAGGGGACCTGTGAACTGCCGTTCACTGAGAGTTAGTAAGCTCTCGGAAGCCAACTTCCTCTAGCGCAAGGTGCTGTGTGACCCCGTCACAATCTCAGTGTACAATTTCGCCAACTGCGTGACCATATTTGTCTCTTCCACACGTTCAGTTAGGATATCCGCAACCTCTTGGGGGGGGGGGGTAGTGACTACCCACTTGGAACGGCAGTAACGGAAGCCGATGTCGTGGACCATTTCGTCCTGCTTTAACAATTCGATCAGATACAGAACAATGTAATCATGAGGCCGTTAAAACGGGCGTCGTCACCCGGTTCTCCTGTCCGTTTATCTAACCATCGACATCTCAGTGAAGCCGCATGAGATCGGTCATGCGCGCCTCAAGGTTGATCGGAAGAAACATCTTCTCGGTGCGATGTGTCGTAATAAGGTTGGCAATATCGCGATCTCTACGATCAATGCTAGCCGTAAGGCGTTCGATGTTGCGATTGGCGGCTCGCAGCTTGCGTCTCAAGGACTGACTCTCGCCTTTGAGGACGCTCACGGGTATTGTGGTGGGTGTCTGGGTGCAAAATTCTTAGAGTGAGCGGAGGCTGGCTAGGAGCTGGATCTAAGCTACTAACCGCATTGTGAAGAGTATTCTTTATTATAGGGTCATCTGTTTGAAAATTTCCAATCGACAGCGAGCCAGAAATTGCTTTATGTGCTTGGCGCGTCCAGACTTTGTGAATTTTCGCGCGCTTTTCTTGATTGGTTTCAAACACCAGTCTCAGCTTAAAAGCAAATTCTTACAATTATCAACCCTTCTAGCCCGAGGTTTTATTCTATATTATACAGAAAAAGTAAATATCTTGATTAAAGTATATTTTCAAACCTGCGAGAGTTATGCTATTTTAACCCCCTCCGCTAGCTATGTCTAAGGACTGGGCAAGCCAAACACAAAACAGCGACGAAAGTGGACATTATATCACCAATGTATCCAACATCTGCGCGGAGTGATTACCGCAACCGTAAATTGAGACATTTATGGTCGTTTTAAAGACTTTATGGTTGCGTTACCCAAATTCATAAATTACCTGTGAAGCTAAAATCCAAAAAAAAACGCTTCCGTCTTAGGTACGTATCTGTTCTTTTAAGTTCGATTCGTTTTAAATACGATCATTCTAAGCCTCCCATTTCAGAAATTGCGCGGGAGCGAGAAGAACGCGCGGCTACGCCAGGAACACGAGCTCCACACCCGACGCTGACGCCACTGAAGACCCATGAGTCGTGCGCAGGACGCGGCCAAGCCTGGTACGTACTGCAGTACTTGCGCCTGACGCAGCAAAAGTTAGTTTGACCTTATGTGCCATATTGTGGTTGTTTGCTATAACTGTGAGCTGTGATTTGTACTAGACAATACGTGGAAGCTGCAATTACATTATACGCGGTAAAGGCCAAGGTACAAGCATGGTTCGAAGATCGGAAATGGTTGGAGAAAAACTGGCGGAAGGTATACTCCGATGTGGATCTATTTGCTGTGGAGACTGAAACGAGTGGGATATCAGTTGATGCTGTAAAGGAGCGACACTGCACCATGGCAAACGAGGTGATTTCAAAGTTTTCATCCAGTCGACTGAGTTCTGAAATACACGACACGGTCGGGTAAGGCCTGCATCGCCTTCGAAAACGTTGTTGGTGGACTCTGTAGAGGATGGCTGAATGATAGCCCAATTGACTTCTGTTTGGAATTCATTGGAAGCACGATGCGGGATTGCTACGTCCTGTCATCATTGACGGCAGCTGTTGGATGGCCAAAGACACCAAACACGCGTATTACTTCTACCAAGTTCATGATTCAACCTGTCAACCTGAACCAAAGCCACTGGGGTATCATAATAACTACGCTACGTTACGTTGAAGCCAAGGACACATTACATGTGCATCCCTACCTGTATGAGCCCCTGATTGACGAAGGTTATCATGGGGACATGGAGGTGGTTTGGAACGGTGTTAAGGACGGCGATGGTAACTCAGTTATGGAAGGGCTTTGTGGTTTTGTGGCGAGATGGAGTAAGGCATCGGCACCTGCGGCAAAATTATGCATTGACCCTATTGAGTGGATTGAAGTTCCACAGCAACCCGACTACTCAAGCTGTGGCGTGTTTGTTGTGGCCCAAGCTTACAGCTATGTGACCGCGAATCTTCGCTGGCAATGCAGAAACGTTTCCAAGAGTGATGTGGAAGCTATGCGTCTCCGAATGCTGTGGATAATACTCTGTAAATCGAGCAAGAGCCGTATGGCTCGTCGCACTGTGGATAATACGAAGTCTATTAATGAGAAACTGCTCAAGCAACTGAAGTAGGTAGATGTAGCTGTGTTATCCGTTAATACAAAAACCGCTAGCATACTACCATACTACCCATTCAATCTGTTGACTGCCATTTCTAGCAAAGCTCCGAAGGATAGGTGCCCGTCTTGACTCGCACCAGAATTGGCAATCTCAGACGCCAGCACGTAGATGCTCTCCTCGCTCACCTCAATGCGTGACAGTAACTCCATCTGAGCTATTAGTATCTTCTCGAGGCTTGCGCCGATCTTTTCAAGCGTGTTCTTCATGTCCATGAGCACGTAGATGCGAGCGCGCACCAGCTCCCGAGCGAGCGACCTTCCGTCCATCCTTGCTGCGATGTTGGATCCTTGTAATATTTGCTAAGTGTGAAAAAATGTGTTCCACACAGTGTAGTGTAAGAAACACACCCAGGTGTGGTGCACACGCATTTAATGCTGTTTCAATAACTCTAAATATAGGATGTTGTGGCGTTATTTACACTGCTATTGATGACGGCGACGACGTGGCCACGTCATTTATTATAAATTACCAGAGACCATATGTTTTTGTGGTCGCTTTAGGCGCATTATTTCCTGTCGTCTTGTCGTATTGTGGTTGCAGTAACGCCTCTCACATCTGCGAGGGTATCAATCTTCTATTGGCTGGTTTCGTGTAAAAATAGAAGCAAAATCTGCATGTCTAAAATACCTGTCGATTCTGTTGTAGTCGAGCGATAAACTAGAGCCATTCATTACGAAATGAGCACGAAGGGGGAAAATCGCCCAGTTCTCAACTAACGATTAGTGAGGAGGAACTAGGCGATTTTTTTCAGCAGAGGCGACGATAACGTGCCAACGAAATCATACAAGTGCGTCGCATCATGCGTTTAATTTTACTTACATCTCCTCTCGCGGAATCGGATCTTTTTCGTTAGCTCAGGTGGAATACTCCTACCACTGTTCCAGATTTTCGTGCCCCACCTCGTAGCATGTACTTTTGTTCCCTTCATCCTTGCGTCGGATAAGCGGCACCCGACCGCCAAAGATTTCGCTGCAGTCCTCGCAGTAATAGCTGATTTCGAAAGACTTCTTTTTCGTGGCCGAGAACGCCGAACACTTTTTACAAAGGTACTGTCGCCGCTTGGTTTGCTTGCTCGAAGAATAGAAGTCAGCTGTGTTCACCAACTTGTGTTTCTGGTGTTGAATCGGTACAGTCACCAGGTCTTCGGCATTCAGGTGGGTATCACACTTGATTGTTTGCAGCGCCAGCAACTGGTTGTGCAACCGGCGCAAATAATCGGCGTGGGTTGGCGGAGCAAAACCTTTATTCTTGAGCGTAATACATTGAACGATGCATTGATTCACTAATGCCATGTCTACAATGCATATAAATATCTGTCTGTAGTATTTCCGTAGTGCAATGTACTTCTGAATACTGTAACGCTGCGGCCTGAGTTGATCGTGGACGTCTACGCCTCCCATGCCGAGGCTGCAGTCCACGACCAGCTGTGGGCAAGGTACTGTACTGCGGCTGCCATCATTTTCCGTGCGATTAACGCTTGTCAGGTTTGTATTGCACCCTGTCGCCAGCATGTTCACCGGTTTTGAATCCAGCCAGCTCAGTGCAATAAGCTGAGGATGGTCACGCGCTTGTGCTATGCGGTAAGGAACCTCGTGGCAATTTCTTCGGTCTCGTCCTCTGCGTGAACTGAAGCGGACACCCGCCTAACCGGTCTACCCGTGCAGTACCGACGTGATACAACCCCAGTAGCTTCAGACTCAGTGATACGGATGAGTAGAAGCTGTTCGTGGCGATGTGTCGTTTTCCAGCTGACCGGCGAGCGTTTTGGATATGTTGCTCATGACGGCCAGAGGCCCAAGTCCCAAAGTGTCATGATTCGTTTTCTCTTTCTGCTTCTTATTCTTGTCTGCTCCACAGTAAATCTCCACTCTAAATCAGTAGAATACAGAATACCACAAGCGCATGTTAGTTATTCTGTAGCACCCAGCTAGTATGCGGTCTCGGCGCAACACGTCACGTATAGCTTGGTTCCGTATTTGCCGGGCTTGTCCGGCATCAACACTCGCATCGAATTAAATTTAATACGGTTTGACATCATGCCTTCGTCAAAGGAAATCACCTTTCCGAGGCGATAGCCTCGCCGAAATGTCTCCTCCACTGTATGTAAGAGCGGCCTGATCTTCCAAGCCTTATCCCGACGCGCTTCTTCGTCTCCGTTATTGTTAAAGTGCAAGAGCTGCATGATAGCCTCGAATGAATCTCCAAAATGATCCCCGAGGAATATCTCCATTTTCATCAGTCGACCAGTGTTTGGCAAGACCATCGCGAAAAGGATGGCTCGTGCAATCAGTAGGGCTACCACGTGCACAATTTCATATGGCTGAATTTGCTTGAGCTTGTTCAGTCGTTCTTCGTATTCTTCTAAGCTCGAAACACTCACTCTTGGGTCTTCAGCCTGACGTGCGAGTATTTTAGCTCGACGGGAAGCCGCGACAGCACTAATAGTCTGCTGTCGGTACCGGTTAGTGTCTTTGGCAATTCGAACCCACAGCTCCTTGGCAAGAAATAGAAGAACATGTCGAGTTGGGAGTTCGCGTATGCAACAGCCGAGCAGGTCGGCCCCCAAGATCCATCTGTCGCTGCGTCTAATTGCAAATTACCTGAGAAAGTATTATAACGTATTATACAGAATTAGCACTCCAAAATTGATTTTATTATGTATACTTTAACTTACCACTACGTTCTTCATCGTAAACTGTCCAGCCTGACTCCGCAAAACCCCGCAGTTCATCGGACGTCAAGTCAAATATACCGGTGTCCGGATCACCTTTATTCAGTGCCACATCGTCGACATCTTGTACGTCTGCTACGACGAGAGTATCTAGCTCATTATCAGCCATGATGTCTCCGTCGTCGGTATCAGACTCGGAATCAGTGTCGTTAGATTTTCCATCAGGTTCACATCGTCCAGATCTGTATCACCGAACAGCTTTTCCGACCATAGCCCCTTCATGAAGTTATCGCTATGAAATATATCAGGATTCGCAGGACCTGACGGTACATCGAGAGCCGTGCTTACGCTTTTGGCCCCTTCCAGCTCCCTGTCGCTCCGACATTTACGTTCCTCTTACTCTGTACTCTCCGGAACATAAGAGGCAGTGACAGCTTCTTGCTCTGTAGAGGCCAGAATAGGAGTCGGAGACACGACAAGGCTTAGGCAACCTTCTCCCAAAGACGGGGGCTCAGGCTCGACTGAACGCTGGTGTAATGTAGATGGCTGCTCATTCGTATTCACCGGACTGGAACACGGACATGGCTGCACTGTCGTAGCTGGTCCTGGTGCGTCAGCATGGGGTGCCAACTCTGTAGGAAAAGACATCGGAGACTGAAGTCCTGCGTCAGCGTTACACGCTGGTCTGCCTTTGAGAATACAGGCATGTCTTGCATCACCATAAAACGACAGCTGAAGGCACCCAGAGCGTCAACCATACACCATTAGTTCTTCTTCGCCTGTTAGATCATGCAGACATTAGCGTAACACCCGGACTGTTAATACAGCTCACGCTTACCTTCAAAGAAGTCCTCCCCGCGTCTCGCTTCATCTAGACGACCCTTGACCCCAGGCCTCACGTAGCGGTGGTGCTTGGCAAGTCCGACCGGCTGACGTGGCCTCCAACCTTCCTTAGAAAGCTCGCGCCAAAACTGCTTGAACATTATCTCGCCTGGGCCGTTCATCTTTCGAAAATGAGAGCAAGAAAGTAGTGGCCAAAATTGTCAGCGTCGGCTTACAGCAGTATTTTCAAACCTTTGGTTTGTTTATATTCGTATTTCTCTTACATTCGACGAATCCCCGTTTATTTACCCGTCACCGAATTCTAAGCTGACTTTCACCCTTACTAATCACTTTATGCGAAGAATCGGTTCGTAGCCAGCTTTGTCAAATATTTATTACTGCAAAACTGCTTATTCTGTATAATACAGAATATCGGGCTAGAAGGGTTAAGACAACCCTACCAGAATGCCAGTAGATCATTATTTGTAGTTATACCCGAGCTTACAGCAAACAGAATGTTTGAAGTTTAAAAATCAATTTGAAAAACCCATTTATTTAAAGTACTCAAGTATTAATACTTCAAGTTTTTAGCAAAGGCCCTAAAAGGGCTGTTCTTAACCGTTCTTAACAACAAAATAACCCAGTTGAGTTTTTTACGGTACCGGTACCAAAAAGTACCAATTATTTTGACTGGGCCAAACGCCACCAATAAAGGCACTTGCTATTCAACCCGACTGGTGTGGAAGAGACAGGCTAATGGTGCCCGACAGCACCCGATCAATGCCCGACCATGCCCGACACAGATTAAGTCAGTTGAGCAATCAAGCGTCCGTATACGTATATCCGGATGTGAAGACTTTGTGGTTTGAGCGTGCAAGTACGACCGGCATCATGTCATGAGCATGAGAAACTTTATTCAGTAGAGCTCAGTGGGACTGGTAAGTGCAGAATCAATATCAACTTGTTGAAAGGGTTAGCTATAGACACATATATATGTATCTGTAGCGCAGATACTGTAACTCCTTCCTACTCAGCATGCACAGACCTTGGGCACCAGCGAATACCTCAAACGCTAGCAGAACATACATACCACAATTGTATGAATCTACTTGTACCCCTAGATCGCCCATGTAGTGGTGTACTCGGTATTTCCTTGGTGCGTAGTTTGGCAGTTGCATTGCCAGCTTTTCTGCGACCGCTCGGACTCTAACGACATAGCTCGAGCTCATTGGGTCATAGATGCACACATCATTCAGATTTAAGCTCACCATTACGCAGCACCAATGCGTGTTGCTGCAGCATATAGGGATCAGAATTTTCTCGTTCGTCTTGCCCGCGAAAATTGTAGCGAAGGCTCTGGTATTGACAGGACTATCTTCATTATCAATGGAACCGATAACACCTGGATCCACAATGACGACATCATTTCGTTCTCCGAACAGCTTGGACATGACGATATTCATGGTATCGTCGCTTAGCTGTTTTTTTCGACGAGATCTAGAATTTCTGCCTGTTTGTCAAACATAACGTTTAGTTAGAAAGTGTTGTAGTGATGGCATGATTTCGTCGACGTACCTTTGCAGACAAAAGCGGGATTGACTGCATCTTTGACAGCATATCCGTCTGTAGCACCACTTGAAACGCAGCAGGCATTGGGAGTGTGAAGTCAATGATTTCGACCCACTTCACAGCCTTCTCGACCTGTTTTACCACCTTTATTGCCATGTGCCACCTATTCATGATCCCAATTGTACTCGTTGAGTACGCACCAAAGCCTGAAATATCCAGCGCCACGGCACTTTCTGCTAGGCCTTTGTGCTTCGACTGCAGAGCCGAAACCTTTTTCCTGCAAATGGCAATTTGTTCAGGGCGCAATATCCGCGTGATCGACTCTGCTGGTATCAAAGCGATTGTGGGTGGCAAGCTCGATATTGTTCGTGCTGTAGGTGTCTTGAACTTGAAGCCATACTCCACCATTTTGAACTTGTTCACAGCTGCAGCTGACGATATGTATGTTGCATCCGAAGACAGCGCTGCATCCACGGACGCCAAGCTTAAATTCGAAGCGTACAGCTCTGAGTCTTCTTGAGCTACAATGACAGTTTTTTTACGAGCTGCCTTCTTTGATCTGGCTGTCTGTCTTGGTCGTCCTCGCGATCTTGGAGGACTCGCTATCACAAATGGCGTGTCCTCCGCTGCTGGTGGTAGTGTGCTTAATTCAACGTCCCCGACTGTATCCAATTCTTTCCCGACTGTATCCAATTCTTCCCCGACTGGACCCGATTCTTCCTCGACTGGACCTGATATGCCCCCGATTGAGCCCGATTGGCCTCCGATCGAGACCGACTGGACCGATAAATCTGCAACCTGTGTTGTTTCGACGGAGTTGCAGCTTGTGGCATGGTCAGACTCAGAGACAGTTGGGGATACATGACTCACATTTACTGTATCCGCATGACGAGTAAGCAGTTCTGTCGACACGTGGTGAGTCGGCCGTGCAGTCGGATCGTGACCAGTAAGTAGTGGCGGCGACAGCGCATCATCGCGCGAGCTGCTAGTCGAACCGTGACGCTCAGATTCAGCTGGTGGTAAAATTGGCACACCGGGATCCTCGAATTTGCCTCTCTTGAACCGCCCAGTCACACTTTGAAGATACTGCATCGCTTCTTTATACTGCGTCATGCCGAGTCCCGCCATGGTGTCACAAATTTGGGATGCAAATTGCAGTGCTTCACGATATTTGCGGCTCGAGTCCCACGGTCTCGCCTGTGAGGATATCACATTTTTTACCTCAAAAGACTTTGGCTCCGCTGTGTCAGAGACGACACTTGAATTTTCAATCGCCGCACGCACAGTAGACAACAGCCACCGCCTGTTTAACAGTAGTGTGGGGATGACTGTCGCCTGACCAAGAGCCTTTCGGAGGTAGAAAACGTGTCGACAGGGTAGCAATCTCGTGCACATGAATAGACAGGAGTACTTCCATTCGCGCTTAGTAACTGAATACTCGGCGTTCATCTCGTCCAGCGCGTCATCAGCTGTAGATATACTCTTGATAAAATACACGTCTGGGCACCCCTCATAAAACGTGTACGACGCAGATCCAATAGCATACGAATACTGCCCGAATATAAGTTCACAAGCATGCTCACTGACAATATTCGCCACCAGTGTCATCTCGCTGTCGTAATCAGGATGCTGGACGGTCACATTCTTGTATACTTCTGCAATGAACAATCGCTCTTGTAACGTTTGATAGTACATGGTCGAAGCGATGCACTCATACACCCCCATAAACGAATCCACCCACTCTTTAAGATGCTTCCAAGAGGCTTCTAGGCGATTGTTGGTATTATTGCCGAGTGTGACGGTATTCTGGCGCCTATGTGCACACCAGAGCTCACGACAGCTGTCCCAATTCTTTCGAAAGTACTTCACAAAAGGATGTTTATCAATGCGAGAAGAAATATCTTCCAGTTCATGATCTGTGACTTCTACACCGACTGAGCCCGACTCCACACCGACTGAGCCCGACTCCACACCGACTACGATACCAGATCGATCATTCGCAACTGGACCGGCATAACCAATCGACGCAAGATGCACCATGTACTGGAGGCGTTTGTCGTACTCTGCTTCCGTTTTTGCGTAGACAAGTAAGCTCACAACACCGCCAAGTTGCTCTTTCTGAGACCTCGAAAAGCCATAGTCAGCTGAAGCAATCTCTTCCCGTAGGTACTTCAGCACGTGAAATTGGCAAAGTAAGACTGTCACCCCAGGAAATGCCTTTTCAAGTACGGACAGTTCTGTGAAATCCTTATCCACCAGCACACATTGAAGTCTTGACCACGCAGGATTGTTCGCTTTGAATTCCTCTGTCGCTGTCAACAGGGTTTCATAGCGCTCATTTTGAAGCAGCGCGTGCTGCACAAACTGGCCCTTGCCGAACGTATCGTGTGCCATGAATGAAAAAACTTTATACTTAGACCGGTTCGTCCCGTGCGTTGCGTCAATCATCAGAACTTCAGGAAATGGTCGAATAGTGTTCGCATGTGCTTTGTTTGCAATGTGATGCAAGTCGCAACTTTCTGCGTATCCAATAGCACACAAAACAACAAATGTTAACTTCATGAATTGACATTAGACCTGATAAAAGCATTCACTCTACCTTGCCACCAACGTCGTCCAAGAAAACCCGACCAACGTTCCCTGGCACATCACCGAATTGCTTCATCCACTTCTTAAGCCGCTTGTCAGTGCTTGAAGGCCCATCGCGTTGTTCGCAAGCCTTCAGTTTCTGGACGAGGTTTTGCACATCTTTTGGGGTGGGGTTACTGTCGGTGTGCTTCATTAGGTGGCTGATGATACCAGACTTCTTGACACCTTTTTTCGAAGTAGATCAACTGTAGTTAGCGTTGACTCGTCGAGGATAATGCGTTTCGATGGATGTGAAGAGAAAGCTAGGCTTGTCAGACGATGATTGTGCTCTAGTCGACAACGAGTGATCCCGCACAGCAAACGTCGTATTCTTTGTATCAACTACCTGGACGCAGACATTAATCTGTAGAGCATATATAACCACTGTCAGTCAGTGAACTACCCGATTAACCCCGACTGGACCCGACCAGTCCCGACCAGGCCGACATATATGTACCTGCGCCTTGCAGCCCTGTGCTCGAGTCTCTTGGCGTGGCCGCTTCGTAGCTACAGACTTGTACTCCCCTGAGTGCGTACAAACGAACGTCCTCGAATACTGTTCCCACGATGCTGGTATTTTAGCTGCTTTTGACTGTGACTTGTCAATCCTGGCATTGCGCTTGTGGTGAAGTGCTTTCTCAGAAATAAGAGAATGGTCCTGACGCGGGGTCACTATCCCGAATCAGTGACAATTTCAAGTGATTATAGAGGATTTGGGTTGTTTGGCACGGGTGCAAGTTGCCTGTGGTGGATTAGCCATGGCGAGCAGCACCCCGTATGGAATGACGATGGATCTGATATGAGCGATGTACGAGAAGGCAAGATCCACCAAGACTTACCTCGGATCCACCCTTACCTGGATTCACTAAGATGGATATGGGATATACTATACAAGAGTGGATCGAGTGTGGATCCTATGAAGGAAGGATGGTCGGTGCCCTCTGACGGTGGATCTAGTAGCCACGGCTAATGAAGAGTCAAGATCCACCGCGAGGTACCCCGGATCCCATACTCCTGAGTTCGTATCCAAGGAGGGAGGATCCCGCCTGGAGGGACCTGGATCCAGGGTATAGGGATGAGGGATACAGTGGATCTCGAACTTTCGTGGGACAACGGAGATCACAGACGGTTGCGAGATGATGTTGGATGATTGGAGAGCTCGGATCCACGGCGAGTGTACCATTACGGTGAGGTGGATCCAAGCGACCTGGATCCGGATGAGTGTACCCATAATAGGGTGACCATGATGATTACGTCATATATCCGGTGGATCTGAAGATAACACAGCTGGGATGATGGGTCAAGGGAAGAAGGGACATGCAGCCGAGCCTGGTAAGGGATTTAGCAGATGAAAGACATAGAAGGTAGAAACCCAGGCAGGTATAGGCTTAAATATCAATACAGTCCTCAATTTGCACAGTATCACGCAAGTGCCTTCCTGCCCTCAAGAACCGGAACTACATTGGCCGTACGAGCTCCGAGAAGGTTGGGAATTGCGAATCTAGTGTTGGTAGTGATAACTGGATAATACATTGGCCAGATCCTACAACCTAGTGAGCTTTTCCTTTACTCGTGCAGATCCGACAGGTTAACCGAATTTACTACTTGGTCGGTTACACCCTAGAGGTTCTCAACTCTCAAGATCCCGTCACAGGAGGCGGCAAGTACGACTTAAAGGACAACACAAAGGCAAGGGAACACACCCGCAAGGCAACCCTACGGCTAGATCCACGATCTAGGCCCCGGATCCATAAGCTCGAATATTCGCTTAGGATACGGAACCATCCACGGACGCAGAGTGAAGATTTTCCACTGCTGCTCCACCCCATCCCCACGTCTCGCCAAGACACTCAAGCTTCACCACTTGAACTCTTCGGAAGTTACCGAGAGGGCAGATCCCGCCCTACCGACGGGTACACAAGGTGAGGAAAGTTCAGCAGAACACGGATCATCGGGGGACCCCCTCCGTTAGTCGGTGTCTGGGCGCAGTTGGTAAGTTGGATCTGGCAATCTCGCAGATTTTGCTGATCCCGCTACACCACACGCTCTGCCACGCTGGTATAAGAGCGCGCCCTGAATATCTACAAGACAGATAGCACAAAATTAGTGGGACAGCGGGGGCAGACATCCGTTCATTAAATCTTGAATGAATCTCGCATACTTGAAACGTTTGGGCCTCATACGCAGCCAGGTACTCGTCGAAGGCCTCCCACGAGGCGAACTCCACCGTGTTGGGTGGTAATGCCACCACGCGTGTGGGGGGACCACCCTCGCTAGTGCTGCTGGTTAAATCGGTTACATCCGACACACTGAAAGCCTCGGAAGACTCTCCATCACCCGAACCAGCACCGCTCGCAGCGGGTGTTGGAAGCCAGACGTCGTCCTGGGAGTCTTCTCGGGGCGGCTCAGAATCGCTGCTGTCGCTCTCGTCGATCTCGCGCGCGACAGCCCCAGTTAGCGGCCTCTTCTGGACGGCTCGGACGCGGAGATCCATTTCCCCCTCCTGCAGCTTTACGATCGTTACGCTGTTCGAAATTTAGTGGCTGTCAGGCTGAATGGTATACATGGTACACACTGTATACATCGTACAAATGGGAGCGCGTCAAAAATTTGTAGGGGAAGGTTAACTCAGTCGGTCAATATAGTCACTCTCTTGTTTATATTCGTATTTCTCTTACATTCGACGAATCCCCGTTTATTTACCCGTCACCGAATTCTAAGCTGACTTTCACCCTTACTAATCACTTTATGCGAAGAATCGGTTCGTAGCCAGCTTTGTCAAATATTTATTACTGCAAAACTGCTTATTCTGTATAATACAGAATATCGGGCTAGAAGGGTTAAGACAACCCTACCAGAATGCCAGTAGATCATTATTTGTAGTTATACCCGAGCTTACAGCAAACAGAATGTTTGAAGTTTAAAAATCAATTTGAAAAACCCATTTATTTAAAGTACTCAAGTACTTCAAGTTTTTAGCAAAGGCCCTAAAAGGGCTGTTCTTAACCGTTCTTAACAACAAAATAACCCAGTTGAGTTTTTTACGGTACCGGTACCAAAAAGTACCAATTATTTTGACTGGGCCAAACGCCACCATCGATTCGCATCCATGTTGTCGCGACTGACGATGCTGCGGAAGCTGAGCGCTCGCCTCGCGCCGGCCGCCGCTGCTCCAATACTTTCAGCCAGTTTCTCTTCACCAGCCGCTAGCCGTCGCGCACGACGCTTGCGTAGATCCAAAACTAGCGCCAAAGCGGCCGATAATTCGTCTGCAGACCCGCGAACTCCTTCCATTTTGGCGGACATTGCTGAGCTCTCGCGAAACGGCCTAGCGCGGCGCGTGGAGATGCCAACGGAGCTGTTGGAGCGTCTTGCATCCGTCGTACGTAGCCGCACGCACTCGCAGCTCGAGATGCTACGCCAGAAGCACGTAGGTGACCGCCGGAATACGCGACAGGTGCCACTTGACATGAGCAAGACACCTCTGGGCTGGACCATGGACCGCAGCCAGCAGATCCCGCCCTTTGCCTACGGACCGGCCGAAACGCTGGCCTTCCTGGCCTACGAGATGGAGGCCACTTACGCCTGCACACACGCTGTATTCACTGAGCTGCAGAAACGACTACCCGACTTCAAGCCTAAGTCCGTGCTGGACTTCGGTTCAGGACCCGGTACGGCATCTTGGGTGGCCAAAGATTTCTATGACCAATCACTGGATAAATATCGCGTGGTGGAGCCCAGCCAGTCTATGGTGGACGCGGCTGAGGTCGTGCTCGAGGGATTTCCAGGCTTGAGTATGCGTCGCAATATCACCGACTTGTCCAGAGACATCGATGCTGGCAACAAATACGACCTCGTAGTAGTGAGCTACGTGTTTTCAGATATCACGAACGACTTCGAGCGTGTCGCGACTACCTCAGCACTATGGGAGCTGCTGAGCGAGGACGGGTGTCTGGTGATTGTAGATCGTGGTAGTCCGTGGGGGTCGCATCACGTGCGATCCGCGCGTCAGTTTGTGCTGGACTTGGTTGCTAAGGATGCAAATGGCAAGGAAGGTGTGCGCATTGTGGCCCCGTGCCCGCATCATGATGAGGTAGGAAGGTGAAGCAGCTGGATATGTGTCCTTGTTGGTGTTTAAAACGTATTGCTTGTGCTGTTGACAGTGTCCAGTAGGTGGAAACACGTGGTGTCACTTTGTGCAGCGCTCGCCTGTAGTGAATCGCCCTCGTGAAGTGACTACTAAGCGCTGGCATGGGCAGAAGGGCTCCAAGTTCTCGTACATGATCATGCAGAAGACACGCAAAGGAAGTGAGGAAGATGCCGCCGCGAAGAAGAAGAAACCGATTGCACGCTTGCTTCTAGACCCACTGCTTGCTACCCGCCACGTGCATCTTGACCTGTGCACTCCGGAGGTATGGTGCATTACCTGTAGCTCAGTTTGTACTGCTGAAATTGAGTTTCTAACGAGGTTTTGTAATAATTTTGTAGGGAAAGCATGAGCGTCGTAGTGTAACCAGAGGTAAAGCAGTTCGTGAGGTGTATCGTGCGTCGCGGAAGGCACATTGGGGAGCGTTATGGCCAGCTGACGAGTCCAGTTACCTGAAGGACAAGTAGAATCCGAATTGCCATTTTTGATGCAAAAATAGATGCAGATGACCATAACAAAGTGCCTCTTTGGTATCAGAAGTTAGCACGCTCGTTTTTTAGACAAGTTGACTGATGCTGTTTTTGCTGGGAACTAGGAGTGAAGGATTCAAACAGGATCTTCGGCAACAGAAGAGAGCAGCTTAGTGACGATAGTGCTCGGGACAGTTGGGGTTTTAGTGCTGCGAATGAAACATGTACGTGCCGACGAAGCAGCCTTCGTCGGAGCTAGAACAGCATAAGTCTTTTACCTCTAGCCCCATTTTTTTTTGTCACAAATTAACCTCCACTTCTAGTATTTAAAACTGGGTAGAAAAATTCTGCGCTAGCTATTAGCATTTTTTAAATAATTACTAGACCGTTCGCTTTCAAAGCGATCATTGCAGCGCTTTACATGGCAAACCGGAATTAACGGTATTTTTGCAACCGATCAATTTTTTGCCCGTAAAAAGTCTGCAGCACCAGCAAAATTAACCAGTTTGTCATCAAAACTGTGTCCCAGTTAAAGCGCGCTATTGCTTAAAATACAGTCGTGCACGCGGGGTGGACCATATAGAGTCTACGAGCTGCGAATATTTATAGAGGAACAGATGGAATCCAAACGTACTACTCTGTATTTCCTTAAATTAAGTACAAATCTTAAATCCATCTTTGACACAATACCAGTGTGATTTCAACAGTTTCGTATGGTCGTTGTCGATACGTCTTGCCAACCTTGTGAGCACCACTTCATCGCTGTATAAATATTGACGGGGGTATACTTCTCGCCCTTATAAAACATGTCCAGCTCGGCCTCCTGCTTCTTAGCACGGTAGTGGTCCTTGAGACTTTTTATAATCCCTTGATTCAACGTAGAATAGGCGGACGGGCGACGTGCCATGGCGTTTTGCGACAAAATTTATAATGAGCTGAAGTATGGTGAAGTGATTGAGCTGATGCATCGTGGCGGAAGTGCGGCGTTTCATCCCTCCCCGAGGAGGAATACCATTGAGGTTATTTGGTCCAAAGGAGATGGGCAACTCATTTGCGCAATGCATGGTGCGCAATCATTATATTGTGCAGGTTATTAAGCCATACCGGGGCCGAAAACGAGGTGCACGACTGTATTGTGAGCAAAGCGGCGGTTTCAAATGGGTACTTTTTACACGGTTGCAGAAAACACGTTAATTCCGGTACGCAAATCTCTTCCTCCATAACTTCTATATATGTACCAAATTTGCCCAAAGTCGAGCAAGGTACTGTACTAGTGTGACGTACTATATAGTACGTCACACCTCCCCTCTATTCGTTCTCAGAGGTCTAGAGGTCCGCTCGATGCTGTTTTATGCACAGGCAGAGCGGACGAAGCACACATAAATGACACACTTGTCCGCTGGTGTACGTTAAGAGGACGATCGCGCATGTTCTTTCCGCAAAACCAGATTATCTCATTCAAACGATTACATCTCTTCAATACTTATGCGTGTTCAATTTCTCCATCGACTTAGTCAGCTTGTCCATCACTGGTCGGAATGCCTGGCTTGCCTCCCACGCATTGACTTCCGCAGTTGATGGGTGACGACTTACCGCAGCATCATGTAGAACCGATTCAACGAGGCGACTGGTCTCATCATAGATGGCTTCGGTTAGATCGTACTTGCGAAATAGAGTCAGCGCGGTGGCTTCAAGCGGCGAGAGCTTCATCGTCACGCGTCGAGCCAATTCGTCCAAGTGAGCAGTGCAGTACTTCTTGTTGGCTGGATTGAGTGGATTTCGGCAAGTTCTATCCTCGCTTTCAATCCAATGGGTGCATTTTCCCGCTCGGGTCTTCACTCGAGCCTTTCGCGCGCTCTTCTTGGACGTGCTCTTCTTGACTCGCTGCTGATTCTTGCGTGTGGGCGCCATGATCAGTGCATGAATGAGAAAATCGTGCTCGATTCCGCAGACTGCGGACCAGAGCGGTGAGATGTGGATCAGATTTCTTGTGGTGTGGTCCTCTGGAGCGCTCCAGCCAGATGCCTCTTAACAAATATGATAACCTCTTCAAAACGATGATGCAATCAACGTCATTGGTATCACAACCAATAGAAACAGCGTTTTCTGATACTGAGGAACACCTATTTGTGGCATCCCTCTGAAACTTTATGTGTTGGCTCATGCGTCACAAGGAAACGACACAATAAATAAAGCACCCTGTTTAATGGCCAAATCGTTAAGAACCACCCTAGAATACGAACCAACCACTTCTGATTCTAAGCAATTAATATCAGTATATACCGACCAAACACAAAATACCGGTATGGCATCAGCGATGTTGCTCTATTGATATCGACACCGAGACGATTCGGTGTTAAAATCGTTATGGCCCCGGTAAAAATCAATCATTAAATCTATAAGAAACATCAATGAGTCAATCTATAAGAAACATCAACGAATCAGTGTTCAAACGATCAATCTATAAGAAACATCGAGCAAATGCCGCGATGTTGCTATATTGATTTCGATACCGAAACGATTGATAGACATCAAAATTATTATGGCCCTAGTAAAATTCATTGTCCCAGCTTGGACCTGGATGTTGCTGGGACATAAGGTTTATTAATTATGCAGGTTAGAGATCTTCTCGTTAGTCTTATCGTACTTTTATATTCTTTGGACCTATGACCCTACAAAGTTATACTTGTCTAAAGAGATATCTCAGTCAATGATCCATCATCATCTATCACTTTTTTCTAATAGTGGAGACTACAACTTCACTTTTTCCTGGGACAAACTGAAATATGCTAAATCACTATGAATTCGCATTATGATCGCTTCTGGTGTAATGAATCGATATAATTTTGCCAGGGACTACAATCTGTTTTCCTGGGGACAAAGATATTATGCATTTCTTCAACGGAATCATATGTTTCTAATCAAATCGCTATCGATTCAATCAAAGGGACGGATTCATCAGACACAGACAAGTCGAAAATGTGTGGGTTCGTGATGCCACAGCCTTGTAGCACGTACTGGCACAAAAATACATAGCAACATCGTAAGGAAAACGTAATGACAACATGATGAGAACATGACAAGAACACGATAACAATTGCAAATACACATATGTCCAATGTTTCGTTTGCAATCTAAATTCACTCGTCTTGCATTAGTTGATCTAACTCCTTCTTCAACCTTGGGCAGTTCGAATTAACGAACTCATTCTTCATTAGCCAGGCAATGTAACTCCTATCGTTTTCAAAAATCCACTTGATACTTTTGGCGCGGTATTTTCCCCATGTCATCACAAATGAAAGGTCAGATCCACGAAGCTTCTCATCGAGGAACTTCTTGATTTCGGGGTACTCGCCAATCAAAATGTCTTGTGGGTACAGCCACTTCGCGTATTGTTGATCAACTTCCCAGATCTCAGCAATTTGTTTGCCTCGGTACTTTCCAAAATTTACTGTGATTGTAGCCTATACCTATAGACCGATACCTCTATGAAATAAATTTAATAATACAAACTACTAGCGCGAGTTAGCTCACAAACGCGAAATGTTGATAGATCAATATCGCTATGGACTTTATAAGACATAGTTAATCTACAAGAAACATCATCAAATAGTGGCATCCACTAGATGTTACTTTGCTTGCTCAAAAACTGCACACAACACCATCATTAGCGGTAAGTTTTATTAATCGATATCGATATGACCCTTCAATCATCGATATGGCCCTAAATCTTTGACTACAAGAAACTTTGATCAATCAATCTATAAGAAACATCAATCAATAGTGGCATCCACTAGATGTTACTTTGTTAATTTGCATACCGAGAGTATCAATCGGCATCGATATCGATATGGCCCTGGTAAAATTTCATTGGACCTGGATGTTGCTGGGACAAAAGGTTTATTAATTATGCAGGTTAGAGATCTTCTCGTTAGTCTTATAGTACTTTTATATTCTTTGGACCTATGACCCTACAAAATTATACTTGTCTATAGAAATATCTCAGTCAATGATTCATCATCATCTATCACTTTTTTCTAATAGTGGAGCTACAACTTCACTTTTTGTTGGGACAAACAGTTACAACACGAAACGCGGGGGAATCGGCGTTGCGGTTGCTTCTCGTATAACGAAACGTAATAAATTTACCCAGGGACGACAATCTTTTTTCCTGGGGACAAAGATATTATACGACGCTTTAACGAAATCATACGTTTCCAATCAACTGGTTAATGATTCAATCAAAGGGACGCAATTTGTCACGCTCAAGGGACATAAGAAATTTCTATTCCGATGTTTGTATATTAGAATATAGCATTGTATATAAGAAATGACTTACTCAAGCGACTATCAAATCCATAGAGAGCCGATGCTTGAAGCACAAAAACGCTACTATCGGAAGAACCGAGACGCTAAGTTGGCCAAGCAGAAAGAATACAATGAAAGAAACAAAGACAAGATTTCTCAATATCAAGAAGCGTATAGAGCGCGCAAGCGGGCCGAGAAAGCCCGAGTAGAGATTAGATCGTGAAACTCGAATAGTTTTTTTTTCGAGAACAATCTTCAGGTCTGAGAAAATTTTCTATTCTGATGTTTGTTTATTAGAATATAAGAAATATTAACGCATCGAATATTAAATATTGGAAATGTGCTCTGTCGAAAACTGTACCCATAAATGCTACAAGGCTACACCTTGCTGCTGGAACCATCGCGGTCACGTGAGTAAATTCACTGCGGTTGTTAAGCCCGTTGTAGAATCAGTTCCTGAAATAGTCGTCAAGCCGATTGTAGAACCAGATTCAGTTGTTGAAGCCATCGCCGAACCAGCTGTTGAGACATTGTTGAAGCAGTCATACCAGTTGTCAAGCCAGTTGTGCATTCAGTTGCTGAAGCGGTCGTTGAGCCAGTTCTTGATCGAAATCTTGATTATGAATACAACTATGTCCATCGCGGGCGCCAATACGAACATTGGATCAAGAAGCACGCTAGTGGCGTTGGTAATGTAAGCTACTCACTATATGGAGAAACTAAAGAATATCTCTATGATGTGAAGGATGCGCATGTGTTGCAGGTCGTTGATGGTAAAGGAAAGAATCGTCGCTTCGTTTGGCTATACAACCATGTTGATAGATCTGCATTTGTTAAATTTGCTCATGAGCAGTTGAAGCATGAGTGTCATGAAGTATTCATTGGCAATCGCAAAATTAAGTTCTTTATCGATTGCGATCAAAAGCTCACTGATGCGGAATTCAATGCATATGAGATGACGACTGATGAATTGGTTCTTCAAATGGCTACTGATTATATGGTCGCGTTTAAGCACGCACTTGAATATATCGATTGCAATTTTGCTATCTACGAAGACGACCTTGACTTTCTTGTGACGAATCGATCGCGTAAAACGGACGGTGGCGTCAAATTATCCACGCATATTGTTACCAACATCGGATTTACTGTTGCAGAGTGTAAGGCCATTGTCAAATACATGCTGAGGGAGTCTTTCACACAAATCAGCGATGTTGGAGACTCTTACATCGAGTTTTTAAAATCGTGTATTGATCTTCAGCCATATCGCAGCAATGGATCGCTTTCACTTCCAGGAGGAAACAAACGAGGGAATGTAAATCAAGTAATCAAACCATTCAACTCTACTTTCAACACGCCATTTTTGTTGGATACTGCTGCTGATATGGCATACACTGATCACGATTTGACCAATGATTTGGAAATCAAGTCAGCTGATAAGCCGCAAGAAATCTTCGCCGAGTCGAGTAGTGAGTTCATTGACAAAGCGATTCAGAAGATCAGCAAGATCCCCGATTACGATCCATTCAAATTTGATGTTTATGGACGGGCTCCCAAAGGCAACTTCGTATATGTCAAACGTACTGGTTCATCGTATTGCTCTGTTTGCGACCGGATTCACGAATCAGACGATACGATGCTTCTAATCTTCAATGAAAAAAGCAATGTGCTTGGTGGAAATGTACTCATGCTCCTAAAGAAAAAAAAGCGATTCGCTGGTTTGGACGTGGAAAAAATGAGATCTCAGTTGATGAGGATGCGTTCGCACCAGAAGACATTAAATCCCTCACTGCTATAGCTAAGGAAACAGTTAAACCCCAAGCAGAACGCAAACTTACTGAGGCTCAGCGGCTAAAGTTGAAGCTAATCAAAATCGTTGGCGATAAATACAGACGCTCATATGGCTCAGGGGCAATATATGAACGCCAGACGGATTATTATTACACCTACAAGTATAGTGATCCAAAGCTATTTCTAAACGATATCTTGGCACATGACGATTCATATCAATTGTCGTCGAAGAAAGAATCTGACGAATTGCTCCATTTCATTAAATATACGGTCCATCCAGGGTTTGCATTCATGGCATTAGATCATACCGGTAACTATATTGGTTTCAGCAACGGCGTTTATGATTTATCAACCGCTAAATTTATTAATGCAACAGATGTCCCAAAGGGAATTCAGGTTCGTAAATACATCAATCAGAAAATCGAAATCGCTGAGACCCCGCTATTTGATAAGTACTTTTCTTTTCAATTCACGGAAGAAGAGGACCGCGAGTTCATTTACTTCCTCATTGGTCGATGTCTAACAGTTTTGGATGACAAGTTTGACTTCATGCTAATGATTCATGGACAGGGAGGATCAGGTAAAAGTCTTTTGGCCAATCTCATAAAATTTGCATTTGGTCAAGATCAGATTGGACTTCTAAGTAACTCAATGCAAGAAAAATTTGGCCTGAGTGATTTCGCCACGAAGCAAATCGTTTGCTGCGACGACATGCCTCATAACATCACTAAGACGCTTCCACGATCAGATTTCTTATCAATGATGACTCGCGGTTCGATTTCGTGCCCCGTCAAAGGGAAAGGCTCAATTGAAGTGCTAGATTGGAATATTCCAACTCTAATCAACTCGAATCATATGCCGAACTACAAAGACGAAGCTGGCGAAATCGTTCGTCGTCTGATGATTGTTAAATTTGGCAAGCAAGTCCCTGATGACGAAGTAGATGTGGAACTTGAGCAGAAAATCAAAGATCAAGAGTTCGCAACGTTCTTGCATCGATGCCGCTCAAAGTATATCGAATTCAAAGACAAATACGCAAGCAAGAAGGTGACAGCATTTGCTCCACAGTCATTCATTGATAGAAGCAATGAGTTTCGTGAGACTGCTAACAACAGCTACGGATTTGCTATGGGAAACGTAGCATATGAAGAAGGGGCAGAAATATCAAGATCTGAAATGCGGAGACACTTGCTCGTATGGATGGAAGAGAAGTTCGGATTGGATAAACTACCTAAGGAACAGTTAAAGCCGCAAGAGATCGAGCGCGCTCATAGTAAAATCAGATATGTCGAAATGAAAATCTGCACGCATTGTGGAAATAAACATACGAAGGATTGCTGTAAGGACTACGAATGCAATGCCAGAAGCACCAAGCGATACTTCATTAATGCTAAAATATTGTCAAGACTCATCATTGAGTAAGACGGGTACTCTTGATCGATACCGGTATCATTTTGGAGCCATGCTGAAGTATCGATAGTCGTCCCGAAAGACGAAGACACACTTCAGTCCCTTAAGTCCGAATTGTTACAGTACTATCGATCGATACCGATACTTTTTTGGAGCCTACTTGAAACCGGTTTTCGAACCGAGATTTCAACCTCAGTTGAGGTTATTTTTGCCATCATTCCAAATAAAACCCTGAAAGTGAGGTGACAGATGATTTCTTCAGTCACAAAACAAAAGGAAAGATGGTGAAGCTTTTCTGTGCGTTGGCTGGAGCGGCAGGAAGCGCGTTCTCTGTGCGGGTTGATGAGAGCGACACGGTTGATGACTTACGGAACATGATCCGAGACCACCCACAGTTTGGCCACCCCAACAGCAAGCTTCAGCTGTTCTTGGCCAAGAAAGGCGGCGCGTGGCTGAATAGTGATGGCGCTGCGGCTGTGACGCTCGATGAACATGGAAACCCTCAAGGCTTCGATAAGATGGATCCATCGTTATGGATCAAGAACGACCGATACTTTGGAGAGAAGTTTCAGCCGAACGAAGGGCAAATCCACGTGCTGGTTGTGGTTCCGACTGAAGCGGCGGTGGTGCCAGCGTTATCGCAGCAGTCGTTCTTGTGGAAGGAGCCAAAGTCGTTGGTCGCAACGACTGGTGCGAATTGGGATTTCCAGAATTCATTGGATCTCGGCAACCTAGCATCCGCCATAGGCTGTCATTATGAAGCGTGGAGAGATGGGAAGACGGACAAGCGAACTCATCCGCTATTCGTGTGCTTAGATGGCCCCGGAACTGGAAAGTCGAGATTGCTTGACGAATTTCCGAAAATCTTGCAGCAGCAAATCTTTCACGATGAGACGCAAGGAGATCCAGCGATGAAGCAGCTTTTGCGGAATGCCTACAATTTCAAGATTACCTTTGAAAATGGAACAACCAAGCCAGGTAATTTCATTGATCCGGGCCAGGCAATTGGAACTCGAATGCTGTACCAACTGCAGGATTCGTTCGTCTGGGACGAATTTATGTTGGATCATGCGAATCATGTTGTCCCTGCACAAGTATTGTCAAAATTGTCAGCAATCACTGGAACGGATCCGAGCCAAATGTGCGTGATTCTCTGTGTCGATAGCTTGCAAAAGCTTCCGCATGAACCAGGAAGCAAGCGTTCCGAGTTTTATACGGCGTTTGCGTCGCTGTGTGACCTCGTCAATGCCTCCAAGTGCTGGCTGATTGTGATCTGCGCGGCGACTATTTCCCAGCCAGTGGATGAATTTCTGGCCGCTTCGCCACAATGGAGAGAGATGCTGCAGACGACATCATTGGAGCGCCCGAAGATCGATGGAAGAGACGTATTTGATGCATTCAACAATGGCAATGAAGCTTTGACGCAGCTATTGGTGGATGACATGGGCGGGCATGGCAGAGCATTGGAAGAATTGTTTAAGGTGATGCTGCAAAGCCAGGGGCAAGCTTTTGAATTCATTCCGGTGATGCACAAAGTGCTGGCTGCAATTCGACAAGCGTACCCTGCGATTGTTGCCCAGATGCAGAGTATGAAGCAAGCATTTCTTGCGGTGATTTCTCGTCGGAGGGTCGATGGAAATTCGCTTTTCGGAAATCTAACGCTTGATCAAGTTATCTCGTGCGGGTTGATCCGACTCGATGGAACCCAACTCCAATGCCCGTTCATTCTCTATATGCTGCTGGAAACGCATGATATTCCATGGAGCAAACATGCTACTTACGCACCGGCAGAACGGTTGGAAGACTTAAAACCTTGGCAACTTTGGGAGCATTTTAACTGCAAGTTCCGAGTGTTGAAATCGCAAGCTTTCGCCCAGGAGGAGCCTGTGCTGTGGACGGATATACATCATGGGGCACGGTTTGGCGATGGATGCAATCGACGCGTTATTGAGCGGCAATTGACGTATGCGCTAGCTGACAAGCGGATGCCAACGAAGACCAAAGGATTTAAGGAAGAAAGGTGTTCTTGCGGTAATGATCAAGGGAAGTGCTTTCTGTATCAGCCTGCAGACGGGTCTGCGTCCGAAGATGCATTTCTGTGTCTGGAAGATGCGACGAAGGGCTTCTTTCACGAGGTTCATCAGTGTAAATGCGTCGAAGGGAATCTATCACTGGACGTTTTCGAGCAAGAGCGGTTGAAGGCTGCTGGTCCCGACGACCTATTCATCTTATATTGCACGAGCCTAGTGACGGCTGACCTATGTTTGCTGCCGAACTCCGCGTTTGTTGATGCCACCTGCTGGGAAGCGTACTACGGTCCATTTGCTGCTCGTGCATTCTTCATCAAGTCTGTTCCGTTACCGTGCATCAACACGAGCTCCGAGGTCCAACTGGAGTTCGTGGAGGGTGTAGGCCCGGCCCTACCGTGCCCGAATCGCGAAGAAGCGTCCATTTACGAGCTTGGAAGATGCTTTTGTGAAGACCAAGATTCCAGTCAAGGTTCTTAGACGATTCAAATTCAACACGGATTCGCGTTAGCCTCATCTTGGCCATGGGGTGATACTTCCTTTCAAGAGAAAACATATCTCGTTCTCCGTTCTACGCATGAATCGATCGCACAAAGGTGGTGGTTGATTCACCGCCTACACCGCCATTGAACCATTTTTCGCTTAGCACGTCTTTGCCGTCAGCATAATCGTATTGGACTTCTTAGTAACTCAATGCAAGAAAAATTTGGCCTGCGTGATTGTGTCACGAAGCAGACCATTTTGCTGCGATGAGATGCCTCATAACATCGCTAAGTCGCTTCTTCGATCATATTTCTTATCAATGCTGACTCGCGGTTCAATTTCGTGCCCCGTCAAAGGGAAAGGCTCCATTGAAGTGCTAGATTGGAATATTCCAACTCGCCTCAACTCGAATCATATGCCGAACTACACAGACGAAGCTGGCGAAATCGCTCGTCGTCTGATGATTGTTAAATTTGGCAAGCAAGTTCCCGATGACGAAGTCGATGTGGAACTTGAGCAGAAAGTATAAGATCAAGAGTTCGCTACGTTCTTGCATCGATGCCGCTCAAAGTATATCGAGCTCAAAGAAAAATACGCAAGCAAGAAGGTGACGGCATTTGTCCCACAGTCATTTATTGATAGAAGCAATGAATTTCACGAGACTGCTATAATAATAACAGCTACGGATTCGCTATGGGAAACGTAGCATATGAAGAAGTGGCGGAAATATCGAGATCTGAAATGCGGAGACACTTGCTTGTTTGGATGCGAAAGAAGTTCGGATTGGATAAATACCTAAGGAACATCATAGTAAAATCAAATATGTCGAGATGAAAATCTGCACACACTACATACGAAGGATTGCTGATAGGACTACGCATGCAATTCCAGAAGCACCAAGCGATACTTCATTAATGCCAAAATAATATCTCCAACAGATTTTTGACAGACTCATAATTCAGAATTACAGGTACTCTTGATCGAAAGGAAGTATCACCCCATGGCCGAGATGGGGCACACGCGAATCCGTGTTGAAATCGAATCGTCTAAGAACCTTGACAGGAATATTGGTCTTCACAAAAGCATCTTCCAAGCTCGTAAATGGACGCTTCTTCGCGATTCGGGCACGGTAGGCCGGGCCTACACCCTCCACGAACTCCAGCTGAACCTCGGAGCTCGTGTTGATGCACGGTAAAACGGAACACACTTGATGAAGTGTGCACGAGTAGCAAATGGGCCGTAGTACGCTTCCCAGCAGGTGGCATCAACAAACGCGGAGTTCGGCAGCAAACATAGGTCAACCGTCACTAGGCTCGTGCAATATAAGATGAATAGGTCGTCGGGACCAGCAGCCTTCAACCGCTCTTGCTCGAAAACGTCCAGTGATAGATTCCCTTCGACGCATTTACACTGATGAACCTCGTGAAAGAAGCCCTTCGTCGCATCTTCCAGACACAGAAATGCATCTCCGGATGGAGACCCGTCTGCAGGCTGATACAGAAAGCACTTCCCTTGATCATTACCGCAAGAGCACCTTTCTTTCTTAAATCCTTTGGTCTTCGTTGGCATCCGCTTGTCAGCAAGCGCATACGTCAATTGCCGCTCAATATCGCGTCGATTGCATCCATCGCCAACCCGTGCCCCATGAATCATGATGGGCCATGATGTATATCCGTCTCGATTGATTTGAACAACGATACCGCCTGCAGTTCTCACACGGGATTCGTTTAGCGTTGTGTAGTTCTATGTAAAATTTGTGTCAGTTTGATGTACCAGTTGTCGGACTCAACCTCACCTCGTTCAGGATATTTCGTGAGTGCGCCTGGCGTAGAAGGGATGGCGGCGCGGAAATGGTTCCTGCTCGTGGACGAGAACGGCAAGGATCTCACATCGACGACTTCTGTTGATGTGGATGTTGAAGATGTGGATACGTTCCGAAAGGCAGTGAAGAAAGAGTGTCCGAGCGCTCTCGCGAACGTCGATGCTGTCGACCTCACAGTCTTTGCGAACCGTGCGGAGTACGATGCGAAGCGAAACGTGCTGCTGCCCCAGTCGTGGTCCCCAGTGACGGCGTATGGGAATAATGAAGAGAATGCGCTCAGTGTGCAAGTGACGAAGCACGCAGAAAGCGATTCACGTTATTTTATCCAGCCAAACGTTCAAGAACAAGTCGAAAAGGCAGTATTTGTGATCGTGGAAGAAGACGGAGAACGCAACGGTGTTGGAATGGGTGTGTTTTCACTTGACTCTAGCGGTGACATGCGACCATAACCTAACGGAGCAACAAACTGTGGGAAGCATGGTGTCTGTGGCGTTGAAGGAAGGTATTGAAGTTGTTGAAGTTGTTGCTCGCAGTTCTCAGCTGGACTTTGCGATTCTGCAGTCGTCCAAACCCAGATCATTCTTCATTCCTCCATGGAATGGAAGAACAGATGAACCAAGAGGACGCTATGATCTTGTGTTGGCATCGTATCGATTTGGTATTGACGAATACCAAGATGTTCAAGAATCAACTGGGATTTGCTCCGGTAGCCGGCATCTCCATCAGTGCTCACAGAAGACACATCATGTATTCGTGCCCAACGTACGCTGGAGATTCTGGTGCTGCACTTCTTCTCAAGGATGGATTTCTTGTCGGTATCCATCTGGATACGATCAATGCACTCCGCGAAGAGATGGACCGCAAGAAAACCATCAAGGATCGCTTAAATGATGTGGGGGAGTCTCTGGACAACATTGCGAGAAGCCGACTAGCGCAAGGCTGCTCTTTTGGTCTTTTGGCTCATGAGTTCAAGGACGTAGTGAGCGAGTAGTGCGAATTGACGAGTTCATAAATTGATGGCACATCTCAGTCACATAAAACGGTGTCTCAACGAATGTTACATCCTCGGTGGCCAAAATCGGAGGGTGCAGTCCGCAAGAGATTGTTGGACGTCTGATTAACGCATTGCCCGGACCAATGGAGAGTACAAATCCACCGACAGAGTTGCAGGAAACCCTACCGGGAGCGCCATCCGTGGCGGAATACCAAGGATTCGACCTCCGTCCAACTGGATCACCGTGCTTGAAGCGGCGATTGGAAGTGGAGCCAGCTGCACGAGTGGATGGACGCGAGCATCATACAACTTGCATTCGGCATTCGCAAAGTCGGGTTCGAACGACACACATAGCACATATTCGACTTCTGGCATCGTGGCCCATATCGCAATCGCCTTGTGGTCGAGCTCTCCAGGTGCCATGCCCCATAGCTGAGAAACTCCAATCTCAACCTTAATCGTCCGAAAGTCTGCAAATATTGGAACGTTTGGAGGAAGCACCGAGCCGGGTGTTTCTTCGCGTGGTCCATAACTGAGATCTGAGCACCTTTGTTGCCCTTGAGAATTCTTGGCGGCCAAGTGGCCTTTGAGCCATCGCTTGACATGCCGCTCACGAAATTGATCGTTTAGCTCTGCAATGTTATTTTCGTGTGGAGCGTCGGCAAACTCGATGATGTGAATCTCTTCCGTGTCAGGAAACCATTCAAGATAATTGAGTCGAACGATTGGATCCTCGCTGTCTGCAAACGCGTTCCACTCGTCTTCCGTTGCGTGGCACACACGCACTGTACCGGTCGGCGGTGGAGGATGTGCCACTGCAGCTTCCAGAGCAGCGCTGATGCGATCGATGCTGGAGAGCAGAGGAGTCATTGACGCCGGTGTGACTGCGTCTGTCGCAGCGACAGCTTGATTGGGCGCACGGTTGTTCCGCGTAGCTACTGCAGGTGACGAGTATGAGTCCCGTCCCCAAGAATGATGTTCGTCTTGTCCGCTCGTCGTCCGCTCAACATCCGCCCAACCATCCTATATAAGAGCAACGAGAGTACCCCTAGACACCCTTAGAAGTACTACATGGTACATCATCGAACTACATGGTATTAATACAGGACTGTAATACATGGTATATCATCGCTGTCTCTGAGGGTGAGTAGGGGTACTCTCGATTCCTTTTTAGGGGTATGAAGAGCGGACGATGAAACATAGACGATACGCTCCGCCTCAATTGGTTATTTCATGAGAAGTTCATTCTCGAAGTTGCCGTTTGAGATTGAAGGATGGCGCGGAAATGGTTCCAGCTCGTAGGCGAAGATGGGAACGCGGTAACGTCGACTGATGCTGTTGTCGTGGATATCGAAGATGTGGATATGTTGCGGCATGCGGTGAAGGAGCAGCTCAGAGACAGTCACCTCGCAGGGATTGCTGCGTCCGATCTCACAGTCTTTGCGAACCGGGCGGAGTACGATGCGAAGCGAAGCGTGGTGCTGCCCCAGTCGGGGTCCCCGGTGACGGCGTATGGGAATAATGGAGAGAATGCGCTCATTGTGCAAGTGCCGAAGCGCGCAGAAAGCGATTCACGCTATTTTATCCAGCCAAACGTTCAAGAACAAGTCGAAAAGGCAGTATTTGTGATCGTGGAAGAAGACGGAGAACGCAACGGTGTTGGAATGGGTGTGTTTTTCAGCTCGACTCTAGCGGTGACATGCGACCATAACCTAACGGAGCAACACACTGTGGGAAGCATGGTGTCTGTGGCGTTGAAGGAAGGTATTGAAGTTGTTGAAGTTGTTGCTCGCAGTTCTCAGCTGGACTTTGCGATTCTGCAGTCGTCCAAAACCAGGGGATCATTCTTCATTCCTCCATGGAATGGAAGAACAGATGAACTAAGAGGACGCTATGATCTTGTGTTGGCATCGTATCGATTTGGTATTGACGAATACCAAGACGTGTTTAAGAATCAACTGGGATTTGCTCCGGTAGCCGGCATCTCCATCAGTGCTTACAGAAGACACATCATGTATTCGTGCCCAACGTACGCTGGAGATTCTGGTGCTGCACTTCTTCTCAAGGATGGATTTCTTGTCGGTATCCATCTGGATACGATCAATGCACTCCGCGAAGAGATGGACCGCAAGAAAACCATCAAGGATCGCTTGAATGATGTGGGGGAGTCTCTGGACAACATTGCGAGAAGCGGACTAGCGCAAGGCTGCTCTTTTGGTCTTTTGGCTCATGAGTTCAACGACGTAGTGAGCGAGTAGTGCGAATTGACGAGTTCATAAATTAATGGCACATCTCAGTCACGAAAAAACGGTGTCACAACGAATGTTACATCCTCGGTGGCCAAAGTCGGAGGGTGCAGTCCGCAAGAGATTGCTGGACGTCTGATTAACGCATTGCCCAGACCAATGGTGAGTACAAATCCACCGACAGAGTTGCAGGAAACCCTACCGGGAGCGCCATCCGTGGCGGAATACCAAGGATTCGACGTCCGTCCAACTGGATCACCGTGCTTGGAGCGACGATTGGAAGTCCCGAAGAAAGCAAGAATGATGTTCGTCTTGTCCCAGAATGGGCATCGAGAATGTTCGTCTTGTCCGCATGTCGTCCGCTCAACATCATCTCATGTAAGAGCAACGGGAGTACCCCTAGACACCCTTGGAAGTACTACATGGTACAGGCTGTACTACATGGTACAACTACATGGTACATCATCGCTGTCTCTGAGGGTACTCTCGATTACTTTTAAGGGGTATGAAGAGCGGACGATGAAACATAGACGATACGCACCGTCCTCTAAAACCTCAGTTGAGGCTATTTCATGACAGTTCATTCTGGAAGTTGCCTGTAAGATTGAAGGATGGCGCGGAAATGGTTCCAGCTCGTAGGCGAAGATGGGAACGCGGTAACGTCGACTGATGCTGTTGTCGTGGATATCGAAGATGTGGATATGTTGCGGCATGCGGTGAAGGAGCAGCTCAGAGACAGTCACCTCGCAAGGATTGCTGCGTCCGATCTCACAGTCTTTGCGAACCGGGCGGAGTACGATGCGAAGCGAAGCGTGGTGCTGCCCCATTCGTGGTCCCCAGTGACGGCGTATGGGAATAATGGAGAGAATGCGCTCATTGTGCAAGTGCCGAAGCACGCAGAAAGCGATTCACGTTATTTTATCCAGCCAAACGCTCAAGAACAAGTCGAAAAGGCAGTATTTGTGATCGTGGAAGAAGACGGAGAACGCAACGATGTTGGAATGGGTGTGTTTTTCAGCTCGACTCTAGCGGTCACATGCGACCATAACCTAACGGAGCAACACACTGTGGGAAGCATGGTGTCTGTGGCGTTGAAGGAAGGTATTGAAGTTGTTGAAGTTGGTGCTCGCAGTTCTCAGCTGGACTTTGCGATTCTGCAGTCGTCCAAAACCAGGGGATCATTCTTCATTCCTCCATGGAATGGAAGACCAGATGAACTAAGAGGACGCTATGATCTTGTGTTGGCATCGTATCGATTCGGTATTGACGAATACCAAGACGTGTTTAAGAATCAACTGGGATTTGCTCCGGTAGCCGGCATCTCCATCAGTGCTTACAGAAGACACATCATGTATTCGTGCCCAACGTACGCTGGAGATTCTGGTGCTGCACTTCTTCTCAAGGATGGATTTCTTGTCGGTATCCATCTGGAAACGATCAATGCACTCCGCGAAGAGATGGACCGCAAGAAAACCATCAAGGATCGCTTGAATGATGTGGGGGAGTCTCTGGACAACATTGCGAGAAGCGGACTAGCGCAAGGCTGCTCTTTTGGTCTTTTGGCTCATGAGTTCAACGACGTAGTGAGCGAGTAGTGCGAATTGACGAGTTCATAAATTAATGGCACATCTCAGTCACGAAAAAACGGTGTCACAACGAATGTTACATCCTCGGTGGCCAAAGTCGGAGGGTGCAGTCCGCAAGAGATTGCTGGACGTCTGATTAACGCATTGCCCAGACCAATGGTGAGTACAAATCCACCGACAGAGTTGCAGGAAACCCTACCGGGAGCGCCATCCGTGGCGGAATACCAAGGATTCGACGTCCGTCCAACTGGATCACCGTGCTTGGAGCGACGATTGGAAGTCCCGAAGAAAGCAAGAATGATGTTCGTCTTGTCCCAGAATGGGCATCGAGAATGTTCGTCTTGTCCGCATGTCGTCCGCTCAACATCCGCCCAACCATCTCATGTAAGAGCAACGGGAGTACCCCTAGACACCCTTGGAAGTACTACATGGTACAGGCTGTACTACATGGTACAACTACATGGTACATCATCGCTGTCTCTGAGGGTACTCTCGATTACTTTTAAGGGGTATGAAGAGCGGACGATGAAACATAGACGATACGCACCGTCCTCTAAAACCTCAGTTGAGGCTATTTCATGACAGTTCATTCTGGAAGTTGCCTGTAAGATTGAAGGATGGCGCGGAAATGGTTCCAGCTCGTAGGCGAAGATGGGAACGCGGTAACGTCGACTGATGCTGTTGTCGTGGATATCGAAGATGTGGATATGTTGCGGCATGCGGTGAAGGAGCAGCTCAGAGACAGTCACCTCGCAGGGATTGCTGCGTCCGATCTCACAGTCTTTGCGAACCGGGCGGAGTACGATGCGAAGCGAAGCGTGGTGCTGCCCCATTCGTGGTCCCCAGTGACGGCGTATGGGAATAATGGAGAGAATGCGCTCATTGTGCAAGTGCCGAAGCACGCAGAAAGCGATTCACGTTATTTTATCCAGCCAAACGCTCAAGAACAAGTCGAAAAGGCAGTATTTGTGATCGTGGAAGAAGACGGAGAACGCAACGATGTTGGAATGGGTGTGTTTTTCAGCTCGACTCTAGCGGTCACATGCGACCATAACCTAACGGAGCAACACACTGTGGGAAGCATGGTGTCTGTGGCGTTGAAGGAAGGTATTGAAGTTGTTGAAGTTGGTGCTCGCAGTTCTCAGCTGGACTTTGCGATTCTGCAGTCGTCCAAAACCAGGGGATCATTCTTCATTCCTCCATGGAATGGAAGACCAGATGAACTAAGAGGACGCTATGATCTTGTGTTGGCATCGTATCGATTCGGTATTGACGAATACCAAGACGTGTTTAAGAATCAACTGGGATTTGCTCCGGTAGCCGGCATCTCCATCAGTGCTTACAGAAGACACATCATGTATTCGTGCCCAACGTACGCTGGAGATTCTGGTGCTGCACTTCTTCTCAAGGATGGATTTCTTGTCGGTATCCATCTGGATACGGTCAATGCACTCCGCGAAGAGATGGACCGCAAGAAAACCATCAAGGATCGCTTGAATGATGTGGGGGAGTCTCTGGACAACATTGCGAGAAGCGGACTAGCGCAAGGCTGCTCTTTTGGTCTTTTGGCTCATGAGTTCAACGACGTAGTGAGCGAGTAGTGCGAATTGACGAGTTCATAAATTAATGGCACATCTCAGTCACGAAAAAACGGTGTCACAACGAATGTTACATCCTCGGTGGCCAAAGTCGGAGGGTGCAGTCCGCAAGAGATTGCTGGACGTCTGATTAACGCATTGCCCAGACCAATGGTGAGTACAAATCCACCGACAGAGTTGCAGGAAACCCTACCGGGAGCGCCATCCGTGGCGGAATACCAAGGATTCGACGTCCGTCCAACTGGATCACCGTGCTTGGAGCGACGATTGGAAGTCCCGAAGAAAGCAAGAATGATGTTCGTCTTGTCCCAGAATGGGCATCGAGAATGTTCGTCTTGTCCGCATGTCGTCCGCTCAACATCCGCCCAACCATCTCATGTAAGAGCAACGGGAGTACCCCTAGACACCCTTGGAAGTACTACATGGTACAGGCTGTACTACATGGTACAACTACATGGTACATCATCGCTGTCTCTGAGGGTACTCTCGATTACTTTTAAGGGGTATGAAGAGCCCTCTAAAACCTCAGTTGAGGCTATTTCATGACAGTTCATTCTGGAAGTTGCCTGTAAGATTGAAGGATGGCGCGGAAATGGTTCCAGCTCGTAGGCGAAGATGGGAACGCGGTAACGTCGACTGATGCTGTTGTCGTGGATATCGAAGATGTGGATATGTTGCGGCATGCGGTGAAGGAGCAGCTCAGAGACAGTCACCTCGCAGGGATTGCTGCGTCCGATCTCACAGTCTTTGCGAACCGGGCGGAGTACGATGCGAAGCGAAGCGTGGTGCTGCCCCATTCGTGGTCCCCAGTGACGGCGTATGGGAATAATGGAGAGAATGCGCTCATTGTGCAAGTGCCGAAGCACGCAGAAAGCGATTCACGTTATTTTATCCAGCCAAACGCTCAAGAACAAGTCGAAAAGGCAGTATTTGTGATCGTGGAAGAAGACGGAGAACGCAACGATGTTGGAATGGGTGTGTTTTTCAGCTCGACTCTAGCGGTCACATGCGACCATAACCTAACGGAGCAACACACTGTGGGAAGCATGGTGTCTGTGGCGTTGAAGGAAGGTATTGAAGTTGTTGAAGTTGTTGCTCGCAGTTCTCAGCTGGACTTTGCGATTCTGCAGTCGTCCAAAACCAGGGGATCATTCTTCATTCCTCCATGGAATGGAAGACCAGATGAACTAAGAGGACGCTATGATCTTGTGTTGACATCGTATCGATTCGGTATTGACGAATACCAAGACGTGTTTAAGAATCAACTGGGATTTGCTCCGGTAGCCGGCATCTCCATCAGTGCTTACAGAAGACACATCATGTATTCGTGCCCAACGTACGCTGGAGATTCTGGTGCTGCACTTCTTCTCAAGGATGGATTTCTTGTCGGTATCCATCTGGAAACGATCAATGCACTCCGCGAAGAGATGGACCGCAAGAAAACCATCAAGGATCGCTTGAATGATGTGGGGGAGTCTCTGGACAACATTGCGAGAAGCGGACTAGCGCAAGGCTGCTCTTTTGGTCTTTTGGCTCATGAGTTCAAGGACGTAGTGAGCGAGCAGTGCGAATTGACGAGTTCATAAATTAATGGCACATCTCAGTCACGAAAAAACGGTGTCCCAACGAATGTTACATCCTCGGTGGCCAAAACCGGAGGGTGCGTCAAACTAAATGATACTTACGAACCATTTAGAGTTATCAAGATAATCGGGCTAAGAGTTGACATTTATTGTAAACTTACATCGAAAAAACTGTAAGACTACCCTTTTCCAATTGCTTTTAACCGGAGCTTTTAAATAACACTTTAATTTTTTTAAAATTGAAAAAATATTGAGCTCACAACACTCCTAAATGTATCGTCATTTCGAGGGCCCATAATGAAACTTGCCAATTCCCTTGGTGTCAAAGTAGATCAAATTGATTTCAAACGGCATTTGAATAGACACAAGGACTACTGTAGTCTAAACATGGGAGCGCCTCAGATCGGCGAGACACATTGGCTAGCAGTCTCAAACAAACATAAAGCTTACTTTGATCCCCTCGGCTTGCCAATACCACGTGTGATACCAAAGGTTATTCCTATCGCGAAGTTAATATTCAGGACCCTCGATTTGGACATCGTGGGCAGTATTGCGTCCTGTGGCTGTACTATCTACAGCACAATAAAGTAAATGGATTCTATAAGCTCTTTACAGTCCAGTAATCATTTTGCTGGGGTTATATAGAGATCCATCTCACAAGCTTGGATTACAAGATCATTGATGAATTGTCGTATACCTCCTCTTCCTTCAAGGGTCGGGTAGTCCGCGGCTGTTCAGGGAGTACGGTCTTGTTCGGTGGCTGCAGGAACGGTAGATAGGAACACTAGAGAGTTGAAAATAGAAGTTTGTTGATTGGCTTGGCTTCCTCTTGAGTAGAAGGAGGGAAATATAAGACTGAGAGCTAACCGGAAGAGAGGCCTAACGCCTTCTCGACCTTACATACACTACACTACATATTAGAAAAAGGAAGGATTCACTTCGTTTGTTGTCGGCCTTCGTAGGACAACGGAGAGCTTCTGGGAAGGGGCTTGATGTCGCGAGGTGCTTTTGGTCCCACGACGCCAAGACTCCGGCGTTCTGGGGCCCCTTATAGGGCCACCCTAACGGGCTCGGTCCGGGGCACGTGCGTGGTTGAGTTCAACGGGAACCACCCTGACGGGACGGCGGAGTGAGGAGTGATTCCAGGGTCTCGAGTCATCCCGACGGGAGGCAGAGCTCCTGGAATGACCCCTCCGTTCCCGGGTACGGGGCATCCTCCCCGACTTGTCGTTCGTCGTCCTCAGCGAACGGTTCCTCTGCGTACATCTCTCACGTTAGTACTATAGACTCCGTCGTTAGCAACTTCTTCAGACAGGGGGGGTTGGAACGCTTCGGGGTAGTCCTCGGAGCGGTCCTCAACGTAGTTAGGGTCGGCGGCTTGAAAGTCATATAGCACCTCGACATCGTCGTCGACCCGCAGACGTTCGATGTTCCGATCCTCGGCCATACTACGTTGAGAAGCGTTGCGGCGGGTACTCGTCAATGCTAGCTCGACCAGCACCTTAGGGGAGACAGATCGGAGGGGGCTCCCCTCGTCGTATTGACGACAAGCGTGAGATACACGCCAGCGACCACCACGACAAGAGTGTCGGCGAGACTCCAGCCGGTCCACTCGAGGCAGTAGTTGGTAGCTAGTAGGAGCAATAGTACAGTACCTGCTTCGGGGTAGTCCTCGAAGCGGTCCTCAACGTAGTTAGGGTCGGCGGCTTGAAAGTCATATAGCACCTCGACATCGTCGTCGACCCGCAGACGTTCGATGTTCCGAGCCTCGGCCATACTACGTTGAGAAGCGTTGCGGCGGGTACTCGTCAATGCTATCTCGACCAGCACCTTAGGGGAGACAGATCGGAGGGGGCTCCCCTCGTCGTATTGACGACAAGCGTGATATACCACGCCAGCGACCACCACGACAAGAGTGTCGGCGAGACTTCAGCCGGTCCACTCGAGGCAGTAGTCGGTAGCTAGTAGGAGCAATAGTACAGTCCCCACACCCACTGGTCCCAGGAGTACGAACTCCACCAGATCGAAGGCGTTGACCGGGATGTACAGCAGTAGAGACAGGCATAGTAGTACTAGCCAGCAGGTGGCTTCTCCCACCGTGTACAGGCGCATCCATGTGGCCTTGAGAGCGTCCCAGAAAGCGTACCAATAGCGTATACTCGAATCTCTTGTACGGAGGAGGACTTCGGGGATGTAGTCGGAGAATGTCACTTTGCAGGCGATCCACCAACTCCGTAACATCCGTCCATAACGACCATACTTCTCTTCTCCTTTGAGAAGAACAATAGGAGGCACAGCAAATAGCGCGCTCCACACTCCATACGCGTAGGTAGCACCCCGAAGTTGACGAAGTTCGTTTGCCTGAAGTACGTCTCGGTATAACGACGCACAGTCGCTCCAAATATCGCAGTTCAACTTGATCACACGCCACACTTGGACCAAGAACTCCCAGGTAACTTTACGTAGAGGAGTCGTTAGGACCCCCTACGTACACGGGCCACAGCTCCCAGTGGGCGTACTCGTAGAAGACACTAGTATGAGGCTCCATTTAGAGGAGAGTACACTCGGCAAATAAGAAACTGAGTACACCCCTGGCGACCCTTCTCGACGTCATTCGACCTCCATCCGTCTTAGTCGCCACCCATCTGTCAAGTCCAGTAGCTGGGAAAGGAGAACACCGATTCCTCGTCCTTTTCAGGAGTCTCTCTTGCACCCAATATACAGTTATCACAGGGACCTCGAGAGAGAGACAGGGCCAGGGTCCAGGTACCGACGGGCAGCCTTCCTGCTCATTTGGCAATTTGGCCCCGACTACAGACGCAACCCTCGGCGCCCTCTCTCCTCACCACCTCAGTATGGGCACCACGCGTGGAACGGCAACGCGTCGACTTAAGGCCGTCTGGAACGTGGAGTCTTCGGACTCCGACGGTTCTTGTTCAGATGACACTCCGGCCGACGAGCGCTTCTGGATCCTCATGCGAGACGTCCTGGCCGTAAACGCTAGCTCCATCGGCCTCGAGCTTCTGGACGACATCGCCGCCGCGATCTTGGACGACACGGGGAAGGCTTCGGACGCTCTGACGGGGCCGGTAGTTATCATGCCCAGGCCGCCTCGGCAACCGACTCGCGGGAAGCCGCCTCGGCACCCCCGCCTCACACAAGATGGTCGGTTTCCGCTCAAGAGCATCAGCACTGGCTCGACTAAGAAGAAGACGGTCACGGAGAGTCCTCGTTCCGGCAAGAAGCGTCCGAGTCACCCGTGGTCTTCGTTCGCGCTACCATTCAAGCTGTCGGACACGACTCCTTCTCCCGTGGTTGATGATCTGAAACGGGTTTACTACGAGGCGGCCGAGCTAGGCCAGGAACCGTACCAGCTGGCGTATCCGTGGCCGGGCTCGCACTTGTGGTACAACCCGCAAGAGTACCCGCATGTGCACGCTTCTCACTGGCGCTTCTGGAACGAGAACCGCTCCAGGTTCTGGGATTGGCAGGCAAACGTCCCGTTGAGGACCTCCAACGCGCAGACTCAGCGGCGCAAGGCTAAGATGGCGGCAGTAGTCGCACGCGTCTGGTTCCTGAGCATTTGTATCGAGACCTGGGGCTACTTCGGCTTCCTTCGTCGATTCGAGAGCTGCGCGCACCGTCGTCGCCTTATGTGGATGGGAGGACAGCCTGGTCGGAGCGCCCCAGACGCCAAGTCCTACAATGGCCCCGTCATCGACAACTTGTCTAAGCTGTACTCGCGCGACTCAGGAGCGTACTCGCGAAAAGTGAAGAACGCTCTCAAGCCGTTCCGGATCGACGAGGGAGGTTTCACGACCATCCCGGAGTTGTTGGAGCATACCGGAGCCCTGGACCCAAATAGCTCGAAGCCCGACAGTCAGCTCACGGACCGGGCGTTGGCCCTCGTTCTGCTGGACATTAAGTCGAAGGAGGATCATGAACCTCATTGGGTAGGGGATCGTTCGAAGGGAGTCTGGTATGCACTTAGTCACTGCTCGCGTCTTCAGAAGATGACTGCCAAGCTTTCGCGCGAACGGGAGAAAGGAGCTCTTCGAACACCCAAGGTAACCCCTTTAGATGCGTCTGAAGCTGACTCGGCGGGATACGCGGCGTATGAGCGTACGGACGGCACTTACACGGCGATTTGGGAGGAAGCGAGTGAGGAAGAGTCGGCTTACGAGGAGGATGAAGCCGAGAGCGACTCTGAAGAACTCCGTCCTGTTAAGAAGACGCTGCGCCTTTCTTCTAGTTCCGACGAGAGTTCGGAGGACGACGAGCCTCCCAACAAGCGGCTACAGCTCTCTCACAAGTCTCAGAGGGCGAAAGAGCGCGCGAAGCGTTCCCGTTCCCCGTCTCGCAGTTCTACCTCCCTGAAGAAACCTCGATTAAGCTCGTCGCGCAAGCGATCACTTTCATCTTCACGCGCTAAAGGCAAACTCAAAGCGCGCGCTGCTTCGCCAGAACGTTCTGTTTCCCCTTTACGGTCACGATCGAAGTCCCCAGTGCGCAAGAAGTCCCGTCGGGCACGTTCGGAGGATCGTCCTGCGTCTCGGTCGAAGTCTCCGACGAAGTCCTCAGCCACCAAGACGAGTAGGGAGTCCCGGCGGGACAAAGCAAGATCACCTTCGCACGCTCGGTCGAAGTCTCCGACGAAGTCCTCAGCCACCAAGACGAGTAGGGAGTCCCGGCGGGACAAAGCAGGATCACCTTTGCACGCGAAGGGGAGTAAAGTCACTTCCGACAAACCGACCGAAGGCAAAACGCCGACTCCTCCGTCAGCTCCAGCGTCGCGGGACGGCACGCGTAAGCGGTCGCGTTCGGTGTCTTCCTTGAAGAAGGCAGTGCCCCCAAAGGGACGCTCGGCCTCGCGGTCCCCGTCAGCACCTCGAAAGTCGAGTTCGCCGGGTGAGCATTCAGCTCCTAGTTCGCCGGCTAAAAAGTCCGACAAAACAGCCTAACGAGAGGCCGTCGAGAAGTTATTGATTCGTACCATTCCAGAACCGTTCCTCACTGGATGAGAGTAAGAGTACTGGCATCGTCTTCCTTTTTAAGTTTCTTTTTGTTTTTCACCACGATTCCTCCCCACTTGTTGTTTTCGATAGAATGGCGCTGTTGTTTTTCTTTTTGGTATGTAGGAGATCAGCCACTTGTGAAGTAGAATCCAAAAATATACAAAGTCGTAAAAAGTGTTCTTCAGGACACTTTTTGAGGGAGGCGGGGTCGTGAGTTTACTCTGGCTCATTGGATCGACCCGCCACGATTCCCTCTCCCTAGAAGAGTAGCTCTTCTTCGTCAACGGCGGCGTTAGCGTCTTCCAACCGCGCGCTGCGACGTAGTTCTGGTAGGTCTCCCTCCCGACGACGGGTTTCTTCGAACGCCTTTACCAGAGCCGCGTAGGTGGGCAATAGTGTGTTTCGTGGTCTCCAAAGAGTCTCGTAAGTAGCTAACAGCACCAGGAACTGCTCTTCACGGTTCTTTTTGCGTCGGGCGATTATGTCGATCACAGAGCAAGGAACTCTGGTCAGGGCCGTCTCTTCCCCTCCAATCAGAAGTCTCACTACGAAGCTAGTAGAGGGGAGGTCTTCTTCAGATAGAGGTCCGTCGTCGTCTACACCCGGACTCGACTGGACTCCCTCGGGTACTTCAGAAGGGAGCGATCGGCTCCACCGCCCTTGGAAACGTTTCAACCTATTGACGTTAATGGTCACGACCCGGTTGGGGTGTGAAGGGATGGCTACTCGATAGGAGTTCTCTCCCACGATCCCGACCACACGGTACGGACCATGCCACGCGAAAGCGAGTTTCTTCGTGGTCTTTTCCCCGCGACGAGCTCGGAAGTACTGGTAGACCCACACCGGGTCTCCCTCCTTGAACTTAACCGGCACTTGGTTGCTCAGTCGTTGCTCGTGTCTGCCCTGGGCCTTCAAGAGTTGGCGCTCTACTAATCGTCTCGTATCTCGTAGAGATAAGAATAGCTTTCGTCTATAGCTAGCGACTTCGTTACTCTTCCATCCGTTGTTCGTGTTGAGAAACGCGAGGTCCAGAGGTAACACCGGGTCCCGGCCATACAGGCTGAAGCATGGTGAGTCCTTAAGGGCCTCGTGATACGACGAACGGTATGCGAACAGTACTCGGGGAAGATATAAGTCCCAGTCGTTTTGAGCTTCGTTGACATACATCTTAAGCATCCCGATCAGCGTGCCGTTGAAGCGTTCGACTAGCCCCTGCGTCTGAGGGTGGTAAGCAGCTCCAAACAACTTCTTGATCCCGAGTGTTTCGTAGAAGGATCGTGCCAGGTTCGAGATGAAGTTGGATCCTTGGTCGCTCAGTAGTTTCTCGGGGACTCCGTGCCGCGAGATCGCTTCGTTCACCATAACTTCCACGAACGTTACAGTGTCCAAGCGGGCCACTGGGAACGCTTCGACCCATCGAGTGAAATAGTCGGCGAAGCCGAGTATGAACTTGTTGCCTCGAGGAGTAGCCACTAAGGGACCTATGGCGTCCACCACTAATAGCGAGAAAGGTCCCGATAGTTCTTGTACGGGCATCCTCTGCATTCGGCCATTTCTCCAAGGGCGATAGCCTTTACCACTGCCGCACACGGTGCATTCCCGAACGTATTCGGCCACATCCTTCTTCCACCCGTGCCAGTAAGCGTGCTTGCGCACTTTGTCGAGCGTCTTAGTAACTCCGACATGAGCGGCAAGTACATCCTTATGACAGTGATGTAGTACCGTCGATATGAAAGGCAGGGGAATCAAAGGAACTTCAAGAGTAGACGCCGGTCCAGCGCGAGCCTTCAGGTGTACGCGACGCATGAGTACTCCGTTCTTTACCGAGTAGTTAGGGGCCATCAGCAGGATTTTGGTGCGCATTTGAGGGTCCAGAGCTAGAGCTCCATCGCTAAGGAACGCTATCATAGCTTGGATCCAGGGTGTCCTCTTCTGTTCTTCCACGAAGCGAGTTTGTTGTAACCCGAACACATCAACGGGGGACACTAGGAGCTGGTCGGTAACCTCTTCTTCGTTGGGGAACGGCTCGGGTCTAGTTTCGCCAGCGTCCTCGGGCAAGGTCCCTGAAGGGAGCAGAGTCGAGTCGAGAGTCGTAGTCTCCCCGACTTCGACAGTACTAGGAGGGGACTCGTCAGCATCGTTGAGTAGCTCCGCCATAGAGATAGCATTGATGGTTTGGGTATGCAGCCTGGACAGACCATCCACATGACCCATCGAAGTACCAGGCTTCTGGAACACCTTGAAACGTAATTATGACAACTCCATGGCCCACCTAGCCAGCTTAGCGTTGCTCGTACGATTAGTTTCGTTGAATACCCACGTCAAAGCTTTGTGGTCCGTGTATGGGTCGAACTCGCAACGGTCCAGGTAGCAGCGGAACTTGCGCGTGGCCCAAACGATACCCCAGCACTCGATCTCCGACGTACCGTCCTCCTATGTACCCAGCTCTTCTCGGAGCCAACAAGTAGCTTGCTCGCATAGGCCACGACTCTCTCGCGCCCCTCCACGGTTTGCATTAAGCACGCCCCTACAGCTAGCTTAGACGAGTCCACATATAGATGGAAGCGTTTCGAAAAGTCGGGACACCAGGATGGGAGGTTCCACCAGCTTACGCTTTAGTTGTAGGAAAGCGGCCTCGCAGTCGTCGCTCCAGAAGAATCGGACCCCTTTCATCTTAAGCCGTTCGATTGGGGCCGATATGGTCGCGTACCCCGGGATGTACCGCCTGAAGTAGCTAGTCAAACCCAGGAACGCCCTCACAGTGTGCAAGTCGTGCGGTCTGAGCACGTTCATCACCGACTTGACCTTTTCGGGGTTGGGCAATATGCCAGACGGAGTGACGATGTGACCCAAAAACGCTACCTGGTCGCGTGCCCACTTGCACTTTTTCATCTTGAGCTTGAATCCCGCCGACCGGAACCGTTCCAAGACTTGTTTTAGTCGTACTAGGTGGGTAGGAAAGTCTTCACTGAAGACCACGCAGTCGTCGAGGTACACTAGACAAGTCCGCCACTTAAGGTCAACAAGCACAGTCTCCATCAGTCGTTCGAAGGCCGGTACGGCATTACACAGTCTGAGCGGCATTACGAGCCACTCGAAGAGACCATATTTGCAGATGAAGGCAGTCTTCTCCACGCTATCAGCGGCCATTGGGACATTCCAGTAGCCGGATGCGATGTCCATCGTAGTAAATAGCTTAGCGTTGCCGAGTACATCTAGAATGTCATCGATGAGCGGCATCGGGTAGCAGTCCTTGATAGTCACAGCGTTCAGTCTTCGATAGTCGATGCAGAACCGTATCCCGCCGTCAGGTTTGCGGATCATAAGCACCGGGCTCGCCCAATGGCTAGAAGAGGGTCGTATGAGCTCTTGCCTTAAGTATTCTTGTATCTCGGATTCCATCACATCTCCTTCCGCCTTGGACACTCAGTAAGGGGTTTGCTTTATAGGCGAGTGCTCTCCAGTATCAATAGAAAACTCGAGCAGGTTCGTCCGTCCGGGGCGCATCGAAGTTTCGACGAACATGTCCTTGAACGGTTGGAGGAACTCCGTGAATATTCTCTTCTGTTCGCTCCCCAATTTAGACTCGTCCAGGTCGACGTAGAGCTCCTCCTTGAGTACTTTGTCCACCCCTGGTATGGATTCTTGAGCGACTTCGGTCGTCGAATTAGAGGCGCTAATGACCGAGTGGATCCACAGGTCTTGAGCTCTTTGGTCCCTAGTCTGGGCCTCGCCGGGCAGGGCGGTTTCGTGCTTTGCACTCGCAGCGGTTCCTTGCTGAAGCGCCGTCTCGGGGATCACCGTAACACTCGCCAATCTGGTGCTTCTCTTGATGACGGTGTTTTCGATAGAGGGGTTGCATACTTCCACGATCACTAGGTCGTTATACACAGTGCACAGGGTCCTAGCAACTATAATGGAGTCATCCAGCGCAGAAAGCCTCTCTATGAGGACGGTGGTCCCGTCGCTCAGTTGACCTTGCACCTCCGCAACTACTAGTGCTTGTCCACCAGGGCAGATTCGAATAATAGATGAGATGCGGGACAGGTAAGACTCTTCCACCCGAGGAGACCCCAGAGGGAACACCTCTCTCGTGTCCTTTAGTGTGACTGTATTCTCGTCCAAGTCCACCACGGCGCGAAAGTCCTTGAGAGCGTTGGTGCCCAGGATAGCGTCGACATGTAGTTTAGGTACAACGGCAAACGGTATTCTCTTCTCGACAGAGCCCAATGTCACCGGCAAGTAGATTACTCCTTCTATCGAGCGCAGACCCGGACACACCGTTCAGACTGCCAACGTAGGGCATTAGAGGAGAGTTAGCTAAGCCGAGACGCTTCAATACCCGCCTATGCACTAGGCACGCTACGGCTCCGGAGTCGATGAGAAGTTCGGCCGGGAGGCTCTCGATAAACCCCACGATAGAGCTTCCACGCCCCCCACCGATCCGATCACTCGCTTGCCGAGGGGAACGATTCCTTCGTCCTCGTCAGTAGACCAGTTATTAGTAGAGCTCGGTACTTCCACCAGGCCTGGCTTGGGGCGAGGTTCTGGAGCGTCAGCGACGACTTTCACATAGCCGTACAACCCGTTTTCCTTATCTCGTGAAGAGCAGTTCGGTCCGAGGGCTTCGGTACGGTTACCGAATAGAGAGGAGCAGTCGAAACTGACTATTTTCGGCGCTGGAGAGCCCCTAGGAGCAGGCTCTTTCCAACGACAGAGTCGGAAGGGTGAACTCCTCTCGAGGATCTTCAAGCGGAGTTGGTCAGCCTCCTCCTCGTAAAGGTCCGCAATTCTTTTAGTCAGTAACTCTTTCGATCGCGAGTCAGTGGGAGCAGTGAGGCTATTGATCCAGTCCTCGATCCGGCTTAGGAGATCTTGGAGCCTAGAGGGGGGCGGGCAGTCATCTTTCTTTTCTTCTTCTAGTGATCCTTCGCCAATACACCCTTCACACCAGTCACCCCCACTTGAAGCTTCTGCCTTAACGAGGAAGTATACTACTCGTCGCACCATGGCTCGCCAAGGGTCCGGCACGATACCGCGAGAGTCCAGCAACTCGTACTCGGTTTCACCGCGGTCGGAGGGCCTTTTGGGTGAACTTCCCAGGGTTAGCGCGATATTGTCTTCCACCACAGAGGGGTCCGCGGGACACTCTTCTCCTGGTAGAGGAGGGACCCTCAGCTCCGGAAAGTGCACTATCGTCTTTGGCGCGTCCTGCCACGAGAACCTCTTCGTCGCGGTCCCTCCTCCTTCATCGCGGTAATCGGAGTCGTCCGACGTCACAGAGTTGATCCGTACTGGCTTTTCCTCTTGGAAATTACGGTTGGCTCGCTTCGCTTCTCCGGACGAGGCTAGTGTCTTTTGGAACCATTCCAACCAGTACTCAGGAGTTGATAGCCGACCGGGCGAAGAATCTCGGGTCCTCACTAGTTGTTCTTCGGGAATGCCTAGTAAGTCACTCAACTCGGCAAGAGACAATTCCTTCGATTGTTCCGCATTCTCAACTAACCGGCGCTTCAGTTCGACTTCATCGAGAGGAAACAGTCGTTCTTCGAGCTCTTTGTCATATTCTTCTTTCTCTTCAGCCAGCTCGGATGGCTTACCTTCTTCCAACGTAACTAGTTCTTCTTTGGTGAACACCCTCGCGAAGGAAGGCTCCTTCTCCAGTTCATCCTTTGGAGACTTAGCACTGGCGACGTCCTCAGAGTCCCTTTCGGAGGCGTCGTCTCCCTCAGGAGGGGTCACGTCTTTCTCCTGCTCGCGTGGTTCCGTTTTTGATACTGGCACTCTAGCTTCGGTAGCCCCGTATTCTTCTCGGGTTGGGCTTTCGAGTACCCCTTCACGTCTGGGAGTAACTCCTCCTGTATAGGGCCGTCATAGGATTCACCCTTCTCCTCGTCTTGATCGAGCACGCTCGAAACCACACTCTTGTGGTTCGTTGACGCCGACGGGTAGTCTCGTTCCGTCGAGGACGCCTGAAGTTGGGGCTGTTTCGTCTCTCCTTCCTTGTTTAGTTTTTCGCTCGTTGTTTCGATTTCGCTCTCGTGGTCATCTCTCGTAACCATTCTTAGGCTCGTATTGGAGCGTGCGTCGACGTGCGCAGCTATAGCGGAACCGTCCCATACGGGTCCCGAGTCTACCTCTTTTACAGACGCTTCTCCCTCCGTCTTCCAACAGTCGTTGGGGTTTGAGACTACCGATACTTCGTTCCACACGGGCGCCGTACGTCCTTCATGCTCAAACGGCAGTATTTCTTCAGTTCTCGTCATATGTTCATTGCTTACGTTCGTTTAATTTCTTTCCGGTAAGGCGGAACTCATCCCACCTCCAACAGGACACACTTCATACCTCTTGGTCGACTCCTCCGCGGAGTTCAAAGTGTTCCCATTTGTGTCGATCCATAGACAAGAAGAAGGAGCGATACTCCCTTCCCCTCCCTCTCGCCTCCATCATTGCTGGTTGGGCGCTTGTCCTAGGACAGGTCCCACCGTCGCCCCTGTCGGACCGCCAAGTCTCTTCAGTGACGTCTTTAGAGGGCACTCCGCCAACATATGACCCGATTCATCACACAGGAAGCACTTGCGTCCGTTCCTCGGCTGGGTGTTCCGAAATCCGCTAGGAGCGTCACGCTCACATTCAGGACCGATGTGACCCACTTCCTTACAGTGAGGACAGGTGGCTTTGCCGCGGCGACAGTGAATACGACTACACCCCAGAGTGTGACACCGACCGCACACGAGAAGACCATCTTGGGTTCGCAAGTCCGGACCGACACGAACGCCCCTGATAGGCGTAATAGGAAGCGTTCCGGTAGGCTGATAGTGCAGAGAGGGGTTCGGATCAGAAGGAGAGTAGGCAGCAGCTACATTCATCGCTGGGGAAGCATAGGCGGTCGTCAGAGGACGCTCCATCAACTGCTGTTGCTGTTGAAGTTGTTGCTGTTGTTGCTGAGCGAGTAGATTCTGCGTCTGCTGCATCATGTTCATCATGCGTTCGAGGACAGCGTTCTCTTGGGAAGCTTTAGGGGACGGCACATTGTCGAACTCGGAGTCGTCTTCAACCGGACGGTGCATATTCTTAAGGAGCAGCATGGCCACAGCCGCAGGGATGGAGTCAATCATTGTCGTGGTGAGAGCGTTCCTCCAATCTCGGTTCCGAAGTCCAGACAAGAAGTACTGGTAACGCAACTGAGTGTCGTAGCACTGAGCATCATCGCAGAGACTTGAAATCATGTCGCCCCACACTTCGGCGGACATTCCCCTGGGTCGTTTAGTGTTCTTCAGGTTCTCAATCAGTTGCAAAGGGGTCTGACTGATGAACTGGTTGTGGAACCGAGTTCTCAGAGCCTCAAAGCTGTTGATGCGCGAGTACATCCACGAATCTTTGCCGACCTTGCCTTTCAAGCACTCCCTGAAAGCGCTAAGACGCAGGGGCTCGTCCAGCCCGATAGTGGCGTTCTCGAAGGCCTCCCAGAAGGATCTAGCTTTCTCCACCGACGCTCCTTCCGAGTAAAAGGGTTGCAGCATGCGAATAGCGTTTCGGATGTTAGTGGGCATACCATACTGGCCACTAGTAGTCGAAGGCGTATTACCAGACGTAGGCGAGGAGTAGTAGGAGTTACCTCCATATTCCCCATACGCAAGACCTGATGGGTTCCGGCAGAAGCCGTAGCTCCTCCGTTTCCTTGTGAAGCTCGGGTTGTTCTCGTAGGGTCGACTCCGTACGCGACTCCACTGGTAATCGAAGTTCGAGACCCCGGGTCTTGGGTAGGAATTTGAACGGTAGGCGACGAGGGCTGGAAAGGAACCCTCTGAGGAACGGGAACGGTTACTGCTGGAGCGTTCTCCCCGCCATCTCGCAAGTTACCCGAGGGCTGGAGACCCCAAGGAGGAGCGTTAGAGGTCCTCGGAGGAATACTTGCCGGGAAGCACGTCCACCGTTTTCAGGGACAGTTTGTAGGGAGAAGAACGGGCTGAAGTCCTGCCCATATGACGTATTCGGGGTTCGTATTGTGAAACCTTGGTACGACGGGATTGCAGTCCTTACTCGAGTCGTAGGAGGGGGAGTCCCCACGAGACCGTTCCCACCAGTTCTCTCCATACCGGCGGCAATTTCAGGAGGGGCCATGGATCTCAACCAGTTGAGGGAGTTAAGCCAGCCTTGCACCGTACCTCGGCCGCCTCCGCCGTTCAAAGTCAGCATCGAGTCCAACTCTTCCGAAGTGAAGGTCGCAAGGACCCCGGAGCCCAAAGCGTCCGCGGGTGGCTCGACACCAGCACTAGAGTTGTTCCCCCCAAGTCGGTTAGCCGCTTGGTCTATGATATTCTGCACGTTTTGGAGGCCTTGCGTAGTCGACAGACTGGGTCGCATTCTCGAAGGCAGACTCTCGGTCGGGCCTTCTTCTTCCCGGACAGTGGCGCTCTCATCTTCTCTGTTGCTAGTAGCCAACATCTTGTCCTTCCTTCTGACGTTCTCCGCGAGACTTCACTTGGAGCAAGACCTTCTCCAGCTAGCAGACTACCCTGCTTCTCCACCAGATGTCGTATACCTCCTCTTTCTTCAAGGGTCGGGTAGTCAGCGGCTGTTCAGGGAGTACGGTCTTGTTCAGTGGCTGCAGGAACGGTAGATAGGAACACTAATGAGTTGAAAATAAAAGTTTGTTGATTGGCTTGGCTTCCTCTTGAGTAGAAGGAGGGAAATATAAGACTGAGAGCTAACCGGAAGAGAGGCCTAACGCCTTCTCGACCTTACATACACTTCACTACATTCTAGAAAAAGGAAGGATTCACTTCGTTTGTTGTCGGCCTTCGTGGGACAACGGAGAGCTTCTGGGAAGGGGCTTGATGTCGCGAGGTGCTTTTGGTCCCACGACGCCAAGACTCCGGCGTTCTGGGGCCCCTTATAGGGCCACCCTAACGGGCTCGGTCCGGGGCACGTGCGTGGTTGAGTTCAACGGAAACCACCCTGACGGGACGGCGGAGTGAGGAGTGATTCCAGGGTCTCGAGTCATCCCGACGGGAGGCAGAGCTCCTGGAATGACCCCTCCGTTCCCGGGTACGGGACAGAATACGAGAATTATGACAATTTTTTTGTGAGGGTGGTTGGTCAAGGAGAAGCTTTCTGGTGTTATTTTATTTGCTATGATTTAGACGAGAACGTGTTTGTTTTACAGGTCGATTAAATGCATTGTCGTAAGCATCCATTCAAATATGTAGAACGCATTATGATAGGCTCCGACTGTTGCGAGCTCGAGATGTAATACAAACTTACTTTGTTTTAATATACACACGCAATGAATGTTGAATATATTGAAACGCACGAGCCGGAGCCAATTTGCATTGATGAGAACTACTATGTACACATGGCCAACTCTTAAATCAAAGCCAGAGGTCATTGTTGAGTCAAAACTTACTCTGGATGACTTAAAATGCATTACCAAGAATACTTCTCCAGCCAAGGTTTATATGGTGGAAACACCAAGTCTTGAGCTTGCGCGCTAAGTATCAGTGAGGTTCATCATTTTTTATGATGTCGTACTCAGTAATTTCCAGCAGATGACACATTAGCGGACTCATCCGTTTATAGTGTCATTGCTAAATATTGTATGAGTACGATACATTAGCGGAATCGACATTATCGAAGTGTCCATGTGTGAATTATTTTGTATCTTGTATCGAAACACGGGGGTATTGCTATGTTTCGATACACTTAGATGACGAGCTCATTGTTGTGAGGCATTGTGTCCGGTTTGCGTCCAACTATTATGTCCATCTTTCTTTTCATTAGCAGCCGCGATAGCAGCTCTAGATCAATCTATATATCTCAGTGTAGAAGTGTACATCGTGGCTTCTGATAAAGGTGGTTGCCTTTTTTGTCGGTACAATACCGGTTTTACGGGGTGGTTTCGTTCATGAATTCATGGTTGTTTTTTGTCCAATTAGATCATGAATTCAAGGTAGATCGGTAAATGTGAGATCGCGACGGCACCCTCCGATTTTGGCCACCGAGGATGTAGCATTCGTTGTGACACCTTTTTTCGTGACTGCGATGTGCCATTAATCTATGAGCTCATCAATTCGCACTACTCGCTCACTACGTCCTTGAACTCATGAGCCGAAAGACCAAAAGAGCAGCCTTGCGCTAGTCCGCTTCTCGCAATGTTGTCCAGAGACTCCCCCACATCATTCAAGCGATCCTTGATGGTTTTCTTGCGGTCCATCTCTTCGCGGAGTGCATTGATCGTTTCCAGATGGATACCGACAAGAAAATCCATCCTTGATAAGAAGTGCAGCACCAGAATCTCCAGCGTACGTTGGGCACGAATACATGTGTCTTCTGTGAGCACTGATGGAGATGCCGGCTACCGGAGCAAATCCCAGTTGATTCTTGAACACGTCTTGGTATTCGTCAATACCGAATCGATACGATGCCAACACAAGATCATAGCGTCCTCTTAGTTCATCTGGTCTTCCATTCCATGGAGGAATGAAGAATGATCCCCTGGTTTTGGACGACTGCAGAATCGCAAAGTCCAGCTGAGAACTGCGAGCAACAACTTCAACAACTTCAATACCTTCCTTCAACGCCACAGACGCCATGCTTCCCACAGTGTGTTGCTCCGTTAGGTTATGGTCGCATGTCACCGCTAGAGTCGAGCTGAAAAACACACCAATTCCTACATCGTTGCGTTCTCCGTCTTCTTCCACGATCACAAATACTGCCTTTTCGACTTGTTCTTGAACGTTTGGCTGGATAAATAGCGTAAATCGCTTTCTGCGCGCTTCGGCACTTGCACAATGAGCGCATTCTCTCCATTATTTCCATACGCCGTCACTGGGGACCACGACTGGGGCAGCAGCACGCTTCGCTTCTCATCGTACTCCGCACGGTTCGTGAATACTCTGAGATCGGACGCAGCAATCCCTGCGAGGTGACTGTCTCTGAGCTTCTCCTTCACCGCACCCCGCAGCGTATCCAAATCTTCGATATCCACGACAACAGCATCAGTCGACGTTACCGCGTTCCCATCTTCGCCTACGAGCTGGAACCATTTCCGCGCCATCCTTCAATCTCACAGGCAGCTTCCATGTCATGAAAAAGCCTCAACTGAGGTTTTAGAGGACGGTGCGTATCGTCTATGTTTCATCGTCCGCTCTTCCTACCCCTTAAAAGGAATTGAGAGTACCCCTAGACACCCTCAGAGACAGCGATAATGTTTTAATACCATGCATTAATATCAATAGTACATCACCATGTAGTACAGTCCTGTACGGTCACAGGACATGGTAATAATACATCATTGAACTACATAGTTCAGTGGTACAGTGTACCATGTAGCTCGATGATGCATTAATACAGTGGTACAGTGTACCATGTAGCTCGATGATGTATTAATACCATGTACCGGTAATCATTAATTCAAGAGATGCGTGGAAAACCGGTTTTATACCGGATTGGACCGGATTCTATTGTGGCATTGCACAGTGACCCTTAGGGTCGCTCTTAACCACGCCATGTCATGCCATGGCACGAAATGCTGTGATCGGATTGGATAAGCGCTTGCTAGGGCTAGAGTCTAAAGTAAATAAAATGACAGGAAGTGCCACGGATGGCATTCGCAAGTGTTATGGCAAGGGGCAATTGCCATGTGCCATACTACTTTTATTTTCATTAATGTAAGCTCTAAAAATAGTTTTTATGATGGCACTGTGGCAGGGCAATTCTATTCGTAGCCACGCCATGCCATGGCTCAATTTCTAGTGTCATGGCATGGCACGCGTGGCAGTAGTTAAGAGCCACCCTCAGGGTCGCTCTTAGCCACGCCATGCCATGCCATGGCACGAAATGCTGTGATCCGATTGGATGAGCGCTTGCTAGGGCTAGAGTTTTAAGTATATAAAATGGCAGGAAGTGCCACGGATGGCATTTGCAAGTGCCATGGCAAAGGACAATTGCCACGTGCCATGCTATTTTTATCTTCAAAAATGTATGCTCTAAAAACAATTTGAAATGATGGCACAATGGCAGGGCAATTTTGTTCGTAACCACGCCATGTCATGGCTCCATTTCTAGTGCCATGGGATGGCACGCGTGGCAGTGGTTAAGAGCCACCCTAAGAGTGAAGACTGCGTGAGTATTTTGTTTAACACTCACAGATTTTTATCAAAAAAAAACATACCACGAGAAGGGCCGTCGTGTATGTCACATCTCTTGAATGTGTGGGTATGTGAGTATTATAAAATAGTCCTTTTCAGCCACTCCATATATTTTGCTTTTATGAAGGGGTCTGTTGTTTGTCGCCTTCAAACAAAATGTAGAAGTGAACTTATTTATCTTATGTACTAGCAATATGCATGACTACTGAAAGGTCGTCCGTTCTGCAACCACAAGCTGAAGTGTCGTCCGTTGTAAACTTCAACGTGCTGCACTTGTACTAAAGCAAGTGCTGAAACCGCTGAGCTGAAACCTCAGCGGTTGCTGCACTTTGTAGCATTAGCGACAGCACTTCCCCCTTCGATGACGTAGTCGAAGTTCTTCTGCTCAACGCGATCTTGTAGTCTATTGTCTACGTAATCCGGAGCACTTTACCTAGAGCTCTCACTTCGCTCTGCTTGTGGTTATTCTTGAGAAAGGCTCGCACAGCCACTGGGACGTCTTGTAGCAGAATGTCTGCTGGTTCCCAGGAGTCCTCTTGATTACTCAGACCTCTCCAGCGCACCTCACTTTCATGGCGCTTTGCCTCCGAGCTGTTGCACGCCTTAAGCAGCTTGTCAACAACGTGCCCTTCACTGTTGTGAGCAACGTGCTTCAACATGTCCTCACTCACATTCAGAGAGCTGTCTGCGTAAAACTTACGACGGCTAGCATGATCTTTACGTCGCTGCCCAGTGATGAGGTTTTCTATCCCGAAAATCCAATTGGAGACCGTCCCTGTCACTTGTGCCGGTCCACACCACTAAACTCGCAGTTTACTGCGTGTATGCTGCCAGACATCGGCGTACAGCACGTAGTCACCGATATCGAACTGAGCCATAGCTGTTCATAGCTTTCTTACGAGCTGCAGCTCGTACCTCCCGGCTCACTCGGTTTGTACGACGATGCATTTCATCAAGTGCTTTGCGCAGATTTTTCACGTGGTCTTGCTGCGATGCCTGTATACTTTCCAGTGTAGCCATTTCAGTCGGTCCTGGAACCGCGAGGTTATCGGTTGGAGACATTGCCGGTAGTCCCGTCATCGCCGTAATGGGGGCCACTCCTCCTAGCGATGGCGATGGTAAGTTGTTTAGCACCATCTGCACGATCTTCACCACTCGTGGCCATTCTTGTGGCTGCATTCTCCATTCGGATAGAAGGGCACGGCAACAGCGGAGCGCTTAGCGCGTCACCACTTTCACGGTGCCGTTTGACCACGGGCATCTTGCCGTTGTGAAGTGGTGGTGCGCACGTAATGCGTGTTGCAAGGCCTCAATGGTTTTGTTCTTGAAGTGTGTGCCCTGGTCGCTGATCCAGGTGCGACTCACTTCGAGCGAAGCAAACCACTCAAGCAAGCCGTTGAATGTTGTGTCTGCATCTGCTGTAGCACACGGTAGCCGCCACACGTACTTGGACGCATCGTCCTTAATAACCAGGATGTAGGTCTCTCCAGAGTCACTGACTCCCATGAACAAATAGTCCCAGTGGATGAGCTCGTTCGGGTGCTCTGCGTGCATTGCTTCGCCTAATACCCTAGGTTGTGGTGGTCCACTGAGTGTGCTCGCGCAGTGCAAACATCTTTGCTCATGCCCGTCCAGAAAAACTCGGCCCCAATCCTTTCCAGCGGCGTTGCCACTCCACGGTGACCCGCGACCCAAAAATGACCAACCACACAAACACGAACTTGCAGCTCTGTTGCTTTGTCCGGAATCCAAATTCTATTCTATGTGTCCTTTCACATCCTATCTGCAGTAGATTGAACCGCGCCACTGGGAGGCGTCCCTGTGCCCTGAGCCGCCACGACGTCGGCCACTGTAGACCACTGGAACGACTCATCAAGCTGTGGCGATAAGGGTAGCTCCACATAACGAATTGCGCACACTGTTTTGTGCGCTGATCCATAACGTGATAGCAAGTCTGCCTACACGTTATCATCCCCTGCAATGTCGGAGATCTCGTACTTATAGACCATGAGAAGTAATGGCCACCTGTGCAACCTATCTGCAGTGTATCGCGGCACAGACTTAGATACACTGTGGGTATCAAAAATGTAACGTAGGTTGCGGTGGTCGGTGTACAGGGAGAAACCATTCGGTCGATGCAGCAGATAGTCTGCTCGCCGGCACGTTTCAATGATTGTATAGGCCTCTTTCTCCACAATGCCCCCCGCATCGCCGAACCACTGATAGTCCCGCTGAGCATCAACAATGGCTGATGATCTTGCTCGCTTAGCGGTCTCATGGCATGATTCTGCGAAACTTGGGTTTTTGCAGCGCCCCAGTGCTCGTCACTGGCGTCAGTATACACACATAGTCTCTTTGTTAGGCGGAGTGTGCTAGCTGCAGCGCATGTTGCAGTGCTGCTTTGCAACGACGTAAACAGTCTTCTTGTTCTGGTCCCCAGCCAACGTCACTCAACAGCACCTTTCGAATCTGAGTCTTAGTGCGACCGCCTGCTTTTTCATACACTCTCTCCATAAATTTTAACAGTGGGTCGATCAGTTTATTATATGCAGGAAGTGACGTTCGCATCCAGCTCAGAGCACAAGCGAACTGTTGCAGCTCTTGGCCTGTGGCGGGGGGGGGGCTGAAGGTTCGTCAACGCCTCCACTCTAGCTGGATCGTGCCGCACGCCGTCATCGAACACAATGCGACCGCTTCCCGCAAGTAGTAGGAGCACTTCGTGGAATTCTACTTTAGGCCTTTATCCGCACAAATAGTGAGCACCTTCTTCAGTAAATCTACTTCATCAGTGTCATTGTAGCCCAGAAGGACATCAATCCATATCAAAAGTCCATTGTTGAACACCTCGGAGAACATCTCCAGTACCGTAGATTACACGTATTCCACGCTGTTGGTGCCCCACCATGAGCACACAAGTCGGAGTAATCACTCCTTCCTCCGTCTAAATCGAATAGATCTCCTGAGAGAACGGAGCTATGGCAAACTGCCAAAACCCTTTAAAGAAATCTAGTGAAAGAAATGTGAAGATCCACGTCAGCGATCAAAAATCACTTCAAGAACAGCGATCAAAACTCACTTCAAGAACAGGCATGGCCAGACAATTTGCTCCACACACTCATTGGGTCCCCTAACATCCACTGTCATCCGGTGGCTCCAGCCTCAGGTTTGTTCACTACATGAGGTGGTGAGCACCACTTACTCGGAGGATTTCGGTAGCACAGTCCTGCAGCGATGAGCGCGTCGATGTGCCCCTTCAAGAACGCTCGATGCGCTTGTGCGTATCGACGAGCACAGCACCGCACAGGAGTGACACCGGGTTTCAACGTAACCTCCATCGACGGCATGTTCACAGGAGGATCACGGCCGATCACCAATCGGAACACGTCAGTAAACTGCATCCACATCTTAAGAAGTTCTTCTTCGACAAATACGGCTGACGCTCCCAAACTACGAGCTTCCTCCACTTTTTTTGAGAAGAATCTCCTTTATCTGCTGACGTTCAGCGTCCTTATCATCATCAAATACCGGGAAACAAGCCTGGACCTCGTCTTCACTCATAACAGTCTCTTTCTTTGTCGGTTCAGGCGTTAGCACAGCTGTACTGTACGCTAGTACGCTCGCGCCAAAATTGGCAGTTTCTTCACCAACATCACTCATATCCCACACAGATTGAGCTTGTTGAGCAGCGGCGAGTAATTTCCCCGGGCTGTAACCGAGCCGCTCCATAATTTTATCGAGACAGCAGTAAGTCACCAACCTCGGGTGGTAGCCGCTGCTCCGTGACCCAACACACCACGTTTTGCAATACGAACGGGCCACCTGGTGTCGAAAACTTTATAATGAATCTTGAATTTACTCTTCACAGCCACTGACTTGTCCCCGATACCTGCCACCGCGGTACTTTCCCGTAAATATTGACGAGCCAGCCACTTTCCCTTTATGGATAACAGCTTCAGGAGCTTCGTCATTACCACAGACACTTCCGCCGCGCTATCCGGCGTGATATCTGTGTCTACTGCATTCATCACAACACACGGGATCGATGGTGAACGTGGCCTGGCCACACTCATTATTGGTGCTGCCGCCAGCACAGGCTTCAATACTTGTCTGCATGTGCTTATCTCGTACAACGCCTTTGCTTCAGTATGGCTAGCGATGTTTGGGCTCTGGAAAACACTGTGCGTCTGATCTTCACACTTAAAACACTTTTTGTCCGACTTAAGAGGTTTTTGAGCGGTGTCTGACTTCGGCATCCCATCTCCTGCAGATTTACCGGGCCGTTGTCCCGTGCCTGTCGAAGTTTTGTTACTAGTACCACGTCCTCCCTGAGTTTTCTTTGAGTTGCTTCCAAATCCTGGATGCAATTCAGCCTTGGTGCTAGTATTGGCTTGCGCCGGTGGCGAGGTGTGGGCTTCAAAGCGCATAAAACCCTCCAGCTCACTGCGAGCTCACTTCAGGAAACTTGTATATTTGCCTTAGTCTGCTTGTGCGCTTGACGTCCCAATTGGTCCTTCACAGCAGCCCTGAATGCTGGTGGACGCAAGGCCTTCACCAAGTATACAATTACTTCCACATCTACTTGCATCACATCCTCCATGTTCAACCTGTCGACTATCTCGTAGAAGTCGACCATGAGGCGAGAGAGTCGAGACTCCGCATCTTGTAATTCCAAGATCATACGAAGCATCTTTACCTCCTTATCCAGTGTCTTGTACGCGGTGTTGTCTGGTAGGCGTGCCGACAGAAGATAATCCCTCCATTCCGCTTCGGTCACATCATTCTCGTCTTTAACCTTTATTACCCAGCTGGAAAGTTCACACGTGGGATTTGAAGCATTAGTCAATTATATGAAAAAAATGTGTGGGGATGGATTTATACCTAAGTAGAATGCGCATGCATGGAATGACAGTCTCGGTTTTTCTTGAGCCCACACACGCCGAAGAACTGGTTTATAAGACAGCGTTCGGCGACGTCATAAACTTCTATATGACGGTGGTCAAGCTAAAACACTGCAGCACGAGCGTAGAATACAACGACCTCAAATGGTCAAACTGTTCTTTTCGAAGTTTTCCGCTATTGACGTATACGACCATCTACGACAAGGATGCATCGAGATGGAGCGAACATGGCTCACTAAACAGTGGCATCAGCGTATATTTGCCACCCTTTTTAAAATGATAGTAGTCGACGCCTATCGTGCTTACCAATACGAATCGACGGCTGCAGGCTGCCTGGACTCGACCATCGCAAATTTCAATTCGTTCATCTCGCAGTTGGCCCACCAACTAATCTTCAACGCCTTTACAATGCAGCGATCATCGCGTCCTGGTAGTAGTACCGATTCTTCTGGAGTAGAAACCCTTCTGACGCACACATTGCGGGCATTTAGCTTTTTAGCTCAATACCAGCGTCTTAGTGGAACGGCTTTACGGGCTCAACGAAAGTGTGGAGTCTGTGGAAAGAAGGCATCGTTGGTTGCTCAGACCCACGAGGAAGAGACGTACCACGATTGAAAATATTGCATTTTGGCTTGTCAACAGAGTGCATAGATTGACTGGCCTTTTGGAGTTTTGCTTTGTAGCATTTTGAATGAGCCGCGAGTAGACCCATTCGAAAAACCGGTCTTTCATGTACTGTTCTGGATTTTCTCGCGAGGCTGTATTAACCATTCCCATGTAATACATACCGCAAAGTGCCTCGAGCCGGACTAACGTTTTGACAGAAGAGAAGGCACTATCTGCAACAATGGTGCGCCCTGTCCCTTTGTACGGCTCCGACAGTCGAAGCACAATAGCCGTTCCCTCAATAAAATGAGCTTGATATGGTTTCTTCTTTTGTCGCTCCGCTCCTTCAACGAGCTCTAGACCCAATAGAGATCCTGAGTAGCCTTCAACTCAGCACCAATACCCTCGGTATTTTCGTCTTATGGGGGGGGCGTCATGACAGTGCTTTGCTTCTCTGCCTTGCCATGCATTCATACGTTCGTCAATGCACATGATCTCACCTGGCGAAACTACTCCATGTCGGCGATCATAATAGCTGTTACCTAGAGCACGAATAGGCTTTCATGGGTCATCGGAGATCACGTCGTCTGCAAACGACAATGCACCCGAAATGTGTTCAAATGTGTGACGTGATACACCAAAACGTTCTCCAAAATCGGGAGGGATTCCAACAAAGCCCTCAGGAATGTCTTTTCCCAGTAGGTTCGTAGAGGACCTCGTCTAGGTTCTACTGCCATAGCTAGTCGGACTCTAAGAAACCGAAACAAGCCCCCTTCTGCTATTATACGTTGACGACGGGCCGTCAACTTATCGTTTGTGTGCTTGATCGTACTCTGAATTGTCGACCACGAATACATTAAATATAAGTACTTGATAAATGTTTTTTTTTTTACCTAATTGAAGGGCTGATGGCCAACGGACTTGCGTAGTAATGCGGCCGAATCTATTAAAACGTTTGAGCAGAATTCCCAACTCCGGTTATGTGCGAGTACTTTTCCATCATCCGATATTTCAGGCGATGCTACTTCGGAGGCTGCCGAAGTAGAATTCAACTCGGTGCAGTCTTTATTTTCTTCTTCCGATTCTTCAGAATTCGAAGAAGATGATGTTCTACTATCTTCTTCCCCCACGCTGCCCAGTAAAAGTGACGTCATTGGTCCTTCGGGTGCCTGGTGTGGCTGTGTTGGAGCGTTGAAGGCTTGCAAGGCCTCGGTTGAGCGGGCTGAGACCATTTTAACTCTGCCGTCATCCCATTGTACATCGTATCAAGGGTGTCGTTTGCTGCTGTCTATCGATAGGACCACACCTCGCAAAGGGTCGGTCGATTTGGTCTTTCCGCGTACTCGATCTCCCACAGCGTGTTTCGGCATGATGAAAGCTTCGTATGACGTCGAAAACAATGCGCTGGGCTCCTCGGCTTCGTTGTTTTATTTAAACTTTTAACTGACTTTGTAAACTTTGCTGAGGACGACGGTCTATTTGTAAAAGTAAGCCCTCCCGTTGGCGCAGAAGCCCACGCGTGGGCTCTATGGGGAATAAAGGTTAAACAGCTCAAAGCCGCAGATCCTCGCCATCGTGCCCTGCTCAATGCATGCACTTAACGGCACGACAAAAATCTTTGCTTGAGTACCTTGATTTAACGCCTTAAGACGTCGTGAGTAAATAGCGTAGCTGTCCATATAGTCACGCTTCTCTTTTTTGAGCTGCCTCGGTAAATAGGCGGGACAGGCAAGTTTGTCGCTGCCGCCACGATGAAGGCGGGTGGCTCTGGAGCTCGTTGGTCGCTCGGTGGTGATGCATCTTGAGCACAAGCTCTCCATCGCGCTTGCAAGTGCAGCTGCACCGCCTCCGCGAGGCTATTAAGCCGCTCACTCTGCAGCCCCAGGGCCTCTTCAGCAGCCTTTAGCAGTCGATACTGCTCCTCCAGGTATTGCCGGTGCTCATCCATCTGTTTTTTTTTTAATTTCCTGCTGCTGCTCTAGCAGTGCAGACTGACGGTCGTGTTGTGCCGGCAGATATTCCGACGTCTTTGCCGCCAGATGCTCTTGCTGATGCTGCACGTGAACGAGTTGGGCAGCCGTCATCTGCTGTACCGCTGCCGATTACTGAGCCAAAGCTTCGACCTGGCGACTGGTCTCGCTGCCTTGGATCGCGACAGTACGCGTCATCGTCTCTTGAACCAGCATCAGCTCTTGATCTGTGTACGGGAGCAGCGGGGGATACGTGGCAGCCGGTATCTGCCTCTCCAGCTGAGGCACCATCGCTTCGTCGGGCTTCTCCATGCTGGGGCGACCCCCAGCTAAAGAATTATATTTTGTTGTTTGTCACCTTCAAACAAAATGTAGAAGTAAACTTGTTTATCGTATGTACTAGCAATATGCATGACTACTGAAAGGTCGACCGTTCTGCAACCACCAGCTGAAGTGTCGTCCGTTGTAAACTTCAACGTGTTGCACTTGTACTACAGCAAGTGCTGTTACCGCTGAGCTGAAACCTGCACTTTGTAGCATTAGCGACAACAGGGCCCCTGGTTCAAATGTATTTATGGGTTATCTATCCCAATACTCACATACTCACATACTCACAGATATTTACTAATGGTATAAAGTTATTGCAGGATCTATCGACACATTCTACTTGAAAGCTTTGTGAGTATTTTGCTATCACCCACACTTCATCTAAAATCTGTCTCCTATTGATATTAAATGAACCAAACGATGTCTCGGTCATTGTTTCGTGTAAGACAAAGCTTTTGCGGACATACTCGACACATTTTACATGAATACAAGTCATATGATCCACTCGCTAATGTGACTTCAGCTGGAACGCTCCAGAGTGTGACATCATACAAAAATTATGACCCTTTATTGATACTTAGCGCGCAACTGCGCAAGCGATGCTATTTCAACTATGCACGCTTTAACCGGAAAAGTATTTTTGCTGATGCGGTCATAGTCGTCTAAGGTAATTCTTGACTCAGCTACTTCTGACTTTGGTTTGGGAGTTGGTAGAGAGTAGTAATTATCGTCGATCTGAATCGGCTGTGGTTCTTGTGAGTCTATATACTGGACATCCATTGCGTGGCTCTGCGTATAATACAACGGAAGATAATAAGAATTAAAACTCAATCTCACAACAGCTAACATCTACCATGATGAGCTGTCCGTATTTGAATGGGTGCTCCCGGCAGAGCAACTGATAGACCCTCAGAATAAATGCATTTCGATGCGGATCGGATGATATAAAACGACACCAAAAAGCTTCACCCTGGCCAAACACTTTTACAAAGAACCCGTCGTTAGTATCGTAATCACCGATTACTTTATAGTCCAAATTTGTGAGATCCATGTCTACTTTGATGCGATCGATCATAAATTATCATACTGATCTTTGAAGAGTTTGTAGAGCTTATCTAATTGATTGTGTTGCGAATACTAGAGCCAAAGAACACTATACTGCCCACAGTGTGATTCTGTAATTTCAACTTCACGATAAGAATAATCCTTTGGTATCACACGTGGTCTAGGTAAGCTGAGAGGATCGAAGTACGCCTTATGCTTGTTTGATACTGCTAACCAATGAGTACCGCCGATCTGAGACGTTCCCATGTTTAGAATACAATAATCTTTGCTTCTGTCTAAATGCTGCTTGAAATCAATTTGATCCACTTTGACGCCAAGGGAATTGGCAAATTTCATGATTGATCATCTGTCGCTCTAGACAATTTAATTATTCTTTTTTCGCTTATGGTGCTTTATTTTTTTTAGCAGTATAATATAATCGTCATCAATATAATCACATAATACTATGTCGTCTGCATCTGATATTTCTGCTTTTGAGCATTCCGTCGAACCAGCTCCTGCTGAGACACTCTTCCGTGATAAGAAATGGACATATAATCAGAACATAACGTCTAACACCGGTCAGTATACCGGGCAAATCCAATTTAATCTTTTAACGATCTCTTCGCAAGCTGCATTTGTCAATAGGGAAGAAGCCGTTATCGAGCTTCCAGTCAAGCTTCAAATTCTTAATGGTGGTGCTGGTTCGGTCAGTTCGACTGCTGTCTGCACTATTGATCAATTGGCACCAAAGGCCGGAGAATGGCAGCTCATTGACAGTGTTCAGGCTGCTATTGACGGAACCACCGTACAAACGAATCATTTTTATGATAATGTGAATACAACGTTCAAGGCTATCACTGAAACGGACTATAACACGTATGTGAAACATGGTCCAACCAGCAACTTTGTATTGGATGAATATACCACGCCGATGATTCAAGGGGCTTCCGCAGCGGCTCAATCGCTTGAAAGCTTGGCTACTTCGTCGTTTATGACAGCTACTAATAGCGTGGATGAGTTTGGATTGGCTAACACGTTCTCGAACCGAGGAGCCGCCGAACGATGGCTCTTTACTGCTCTTGACCAACAAAGCTCCAAACTTGCATTCGATGTTATGGGGGGGGCAGCGCAAATCTTCAGGCTGTATCGAAATCTCAAGTGTATGTGGCTCCTGCTAGCGCCGTTACTGCTGGCTCGCCATTTTACGTCGCTCATTATTTGGCTTGCATCAAATTGCAGGATATCTGTGACTATTTCAAGAAATGCCCAATGCAGAAGAACCCGCGCGGTTTTATTTACCTCAATTACAATAGCTCATCTACTACTTTGGTTACGCCTGGTAGTGCTGTCGCTGTTGCGCCTGCTACTACTGCTAGTTTGAGCAACAACATGAATTTTGGATGCACCTGCCCAGTGTTGTGGAATATAGTAGTGGAACAACAGCAACTGGTAGTGCAAGCGGCGGCCTTGCACTTTCTTGCATCAGCTGTAAGTCTTACGAGTACCGCCGATGCTAACGGTACTCCCACTGCTGGAGCTCGTATCACTCCTTCGCAATCGCTCTCGCGTCTTCTCGTTCCAAACTACTCGCCCAACCCAAGCGCTGATCATGCATTGGCTCAGAAGAAAACCTTCCGCCACTTTGAGCGAATTACGAATAAACTCACAGTTGCGCCAGGCGATGGCATTTTGTAAATCACCATTAGAAGGTTGTTGAACATGCATAGCAACCATTTTATAGCTAATTAGATTAGCTAAAATAAAACGCTACGAAGGCTTTCACACGTGCACGTAGATTTTTTTCCATCGATAAACCCAAACGTGTGGGTCAGGAATGGCTCACGTTTGTTGACCATTCTTGCTAACTGTACCTGGCGCGAGGGAGAGGGCTAGGCTATGCGCGCAGGCGCGTAGCCATCCAACGCCCGTGACAGCGCTTCTTCGGCTTTGCGTAGCGTCCTAGATAACGTGCTGGGCGGTACCCCGAACGTAATACAAAGAGAACTCTGCTCAATAGACCCCACCTAGAAGGTCAGAACGAGTCCCAGCACTTAATGCAGGAAGCGCAGCTTGGGCGGGTGGCCTCTTGCCGAAGGCGGTGGGATATCGTAAAAGCAGGAAAACCTGCACAACAACTGATCGAACACCCGCCTACAGCTGTATAAGCAATGTTAGACTAGGAACAAAATACAGTCATCCGAAAGGACTCACCTTGTCAGACTCGTAGCATTCAAAAAGCTCACATCGGAGCCGTACTTGTAGAGCGTCATCCAGCCGGATGCGCACGGCGCATCGAGGCATTGAACGGTGAGATAATGTAACGGGGTACGTAGCCCTAAGTGTACCCTGGTTACATGAAGTGTGACACTTCACACTTCAGGTGTATGACACGTCATACTCCGGGATATTTGGTACAAGGTACCAAGGTCGATCAAAGCCAACCATTGGTCAAACGACATTGCATTTCTATAGGTAGCTTATAGTTTGTATTAAACCCCAAACTTAACCTACCTATAAATATGCTCAGTTTACAATCTACCTTATTTAGGTCACTTCGCTCTCTTTAAATAAAGAGGGGACCTGTGAACTGCCGTTCACTGAGAGTTTGTATACTCTCGGGAGATAACTTCCTCTAGCGCAAGGTGCTGTGTGACCCCGTCACACTTGGTAGCACTCGTAGTCAATACACGCCGCCGCGGGTAGACTACCTGAACCTCTCCGAAGCTCGTTGCCATAGATAGGAGCGACTTCTCCCATATGAACGACTCTCAGTTCGAGTCGGTTCGGAAGATGGCAGGCATCTTCAGGATGGAGGCTCTGCAGAGCCTGGTGGTGTCATCACCGGCTAAGCAGCTCGAGCGCGTCAATGCCTTCGACGCGTACGAGCAGGGCCTCATCGCGCATGTGCGGGAGAACCAGCAGGCTCCGGCGGCGGAAGCAAATCCGCCTCACCCGAAGTCAATACGGCTGAAGGTTAAGCCGTATGAAGGGAAGGAAGGCGAGAACCTTCACTTCTGGGTCCGAGAAGTAGAGCTCGCGATGGACGCGGCTCTGATCTTGACCGAGCAACTGCGTGTTGCTTTTGCACTCTCCAACCTTAGCGGCCGTGCTAAGAGTTGGGTGTACACACGGGAAGCAGCATCCCCTGGATGTTTCACATCCTGGGCTCAGCTGTGCGAACAGCTCCGAGCCGCGTTCCTCCCGGCGAACTACGAGTACCGCCAGCGTTCGCGCTTCCTCTCGTGTAAACAAGGAAGACGCGAACTGCACGAGTATGTGCAAGAGATACGGGAGCTCACGGCGTCCCTAGTGGGACACCCACTCAACGAACACATCAAGATGACTGTGTTCATGGACGGCCTTCGAGTGGGCCTCGCACGCACTCAGCTGTTCCGGGTGCAGTCAAGCACTCTTGAAGAGGCGATTCAAGTGGCTCGTCAAGAAGAGTACAGCCATCGCCAGGCGCGTACGCCGGCCTCAGTATGGCCTGGGAGTTCTTTGTCGGCTCCCGACCGAACAAGCCCCAACGGACCAGTTCCCATGGAACTCGGGTCCGCCGAACAGCGTGACATCCGCTGCTTCGGCTGCGGGAAGATGGGCCACTTCAAGCGCGACTGTCCTGCGGAAAGACTCCGCAGACGGTCCTTCCCCAAGCCCGTTCTCAAGGGTCGATGGCAGAAGCCAGGATCCCGGGGACAGGGGAACGCTGGGAGCCAGTAGGGGCGGGGCACCCTACTGGGGAAGAACTAAGTCTTCGTGATGGGTGCGCGGGTGGCGCGTACCACGGGGACTTAGCCCCTGAGAGTCTTCGCACTCTCGAATCGGCGAAGAACAGCGGCGGGTTGCTCGTTGTACACGGATGTGTACGGGGATACGATCATCCCTTTAGAATCTTGATCGATTCTGGGGCGTCGAAGAATTTCGCACGCCGCCAGACGGTTGCTCGCAACAGCAACAAGTTGCCCGATGCTTGAGAGAAAGCAAGGGTAACGAGACGGTGTCAGTGCGACTGGCCGACGGGAAGGTCGTCACTGTCCCCAACGTCCAAGTGGATCTGGCCGTTAAGTTTGGAGACTTTGACAGCCTCGAACAGTTCACTGTTCTCGATATGGATCCATATGATATGATCCTGGGCATGCTTTGGCTTGAGAAGCACGAGCCCTGGATCGACTGGCGAGGCAAGGCAATCGGTGCCAGCCGCCCTGCGCAGTCCGACAGAGCATTGGTGAGTCATGTTCCCACCTCTGTCGGGACCCGGGGCGCCCGCAAGGGCTGCCGGGGTACCAAAGCATCCGCAAGGTGCTTGGGAGTCGTCGACGTATATGACGACTCCGAGGATGTTTTTATGGTGGCAGCGCCCAGAAGAGGCGCTGGCCATGTGGGTATCTTAGGTCTACAGGCGGGTAACTTAGTTCCGCAGACAGCTGCAGCTGTCACGAACACCAAGAATAGCGTGTTCAGAGTGAGTAACAGAGTTCCACTCACGGTCGCCCAGACCTTAACTGAAGAGGAAGACGTTAGATACGCTTCCTGTGTGGGTAACACAGTGCCACACGCGGTCGCCCAGACCTTAACTGAAGAGGAAGGCGTTGAACACGCTTCCTGTGTGGGTAACACAGTGCCACACGCGGTCGCCCAGACCTTAACTGAAGAGGAAGGCGTTGAACACGCTACCTGTGTGGGTACCATAGTACCACACGAGGCCACGAGTGCCTCGGATGTCGTAGTGACGACATCCCTAGACGTAGGCAGCAAAGCTTTCCGTCACAGTCGTCGTCGTCAGCGACGCCGCCACCGCCTCAAGTCGGATCCGAACTTCGTTCCGATCGACGTCGCTTCAAGCGACTCGGAGTCCAGGGCCCGGGCTCCTCCGACAAGGCCGGTGGAAGAGTGTTATCACATCTTCGATGGCGAGACCGGTTTACTTGTCAAGGCGTCTGGTGTTCACTTGGAACCGTTGCCAGAGGTTGCAGAGATACTGCACCTCGAGTAAATGATGGCTGAGTCTTTCCTGACCAACCTCAAGGCTGGAGAGATAGTACTCATGAGACCTGAGACCACTCGGGAGGAGCTGAACTCCTCCTCTGTTTTGGACGAGAACGTCCTGGAAGACCTGAACAAGCAGCGTCAGGCGCGCTTGGGTTCTGAGATTCTTAAGAACCCCAAGGATCCGGTGTATCATTAAGTGAAGGAGTATGCGGACGTGGTGAACAAGCACCCACCGCCCCAACTCCCACTGGATCGAGGCGTACGGCATGAGATTGATCTCGTGCCCGGCACAAAGTATTGTGTCACGAGGCAATGGCCTCTCCCGCGCGAACAGTGCGAGTTCATTGATGCCTTCTTCGCCGCGAAAGCGAAGGCAGGCATGGTGCGGGAGTCGAAATCCCCGCACTCGACGCCCACTTTCTGCGTTCGTAAGCCGAACGGAAAGTGGCGTCTTGTTCATGCTTATAACATGCTGAACAACGCGACAGTGTCGATCCAAACACCAATCCCACGAAAGGATGTGTTGTTAACCAACCTGGGCGGAAGCGTACTGTACAGTGCGCTGGATTTGGTAGACGGACACTACCAGATCCTGATGCGAGAGAGCGACATCCCGCTCACCGCGGTAAGCACTCCAAGCGGCATGCTTTGGGAGTGGCTCGTCATGCCGCAGGGCTTGTCTAACGCCCCGGCGACGTTCAATCGCCTGGTGACGCAATTGTTCAGGCCACTGCGTACCTTCGTACAGACGTACTTCGACGACATATTCGTCCATAGCCATGCCGAAGGAGGCAAGTCGGCCATGGAGGTGCATCTAGGACACCTCCGTCGAGTGTTGGACGTAATGCGAGCGAACAAGCTCTACGCCAATATCGACAAGTGCGTTTTCGCGTCACCAGAGATTAAAGTTCTCGGTTGCTTCGTAAGCAACGTGGGCGTTCGGGCTGACCCAGACAAGGTCAAGGCCATATCAGCATGACCGACGCCCCGATCCCAGAAGGATCTTCGAAAGTGGTTGGGCTTGGCCAACTATCTTCACAAGTACAGAGCAGGGTACGCGGGCTTCGCTAAGCCTTTGTCGAGCCTCCTTCAGAAGGACGTCGACTGGCGCTGGGAGCAGGAGCACCAGGATGATTTTGACAGTATCAAGGCCAGTCTCCAGGAGGCCCCTGTCCTGGCCCTGCCGGACGAGACGAAGCCGTTTAGCGTCGTCTGCGATGCCTCCGATTACGCCATCGGATGTGCATTGCTGCAGGCCGACACGGCTGGACACGAACGAGTCATCTCGTTCCAGTCCAGGCAACTCAAAGCCGCCGTGAGGAACTACCCTGTCCACGACAAGGAGCTCCTGATAATGAAATATGCCCTTGTGAAGTTTCGTGTTCACCTTCTGGGCTCTAGGCCCTTTGTGATCTACACCGACCACGCGTCCTTGAGGACGGCGACTAACTCGCCTCACCTCTCCCAAAGGATGGCGAGGTAGCTGTCCTTCTTCGCGGAATATAACTTCCGCGTCGAATACAAACCGGGCAAGCTCAACGTGCTTGCGGACGCCCTCTCTCGGCGTTCTGACTATGGGTTGGCCCACATCACGCGGGTGACAACGGATCTATATGATCGGTTACGCATGGCGTATCGGGACGATGAGGCTATCGCGCCTATCGTCAAGTTCCTTATGGCCGGAACGAGCGCGAAGTCCGACTGGCTCTCGTCGCGACAGCGCTCACGGCTCCACCAATATGAGTTTAAAGAGGGTCTCCTCTATTACCGGGTGAAACCCACTGATCCTCCACGGGTGGTCGTACCCAACGACGAGGATCTGAAGTTCGATATCCTCGCGGAGGTGCATGACGCGCCCTCCAGCGGCCACTTGGGCCGCGAGAAGACCTTTCTGTCGGCCTCTCAGTCCTTCGGGTGGACCCACATGTACAAGTGGATCGCCCGGTACGTTAAGACATGCGAAACATGTCAGCGGGTCAGCCCGCAGGGCACTCTTCAGCTCCACTACAGAGCCTGTTCGTACCGGCTGACTGTTGGAAGTCGATGAGTCTTGACTTCATCTTTGGGCTTCCCGCCGACGGACACGGCAACACCGGAATTTTGGTGTTCGTGTGTCGGCTGAGCAAGATGATACATCTTGCTCCAGTTCCCGTCACTGTTACGGGCGAACAAACCGCAAGGTTGCTCGTCGATGGCGTGTTCCGCTATCACGGTCTCCCGGAGACGATTGTCTCGGACCGAGACCCGCGGTTCGCTGCTGCGTTTTGGAAAACGCTGTTCCCTTTACTGAGAGCTCGTCTGCAGATGTCCGCTGCGGACCATCCGCAGTCAGACGGCCAAACAGATGGCTTCAATCGAGTGCTCGAGGACACTCTGCGCAGTGTGTGCGCGGCAGCACCACGTACGTGGTCGACGCAGCTTCCAGTTGTTCAGTTTGCGCTCAACAACGCGGTGCACGCGTCAACAGGGCTCACGCCGTTCTACTTGAACGGCTTCCGCCACCCCAAAGTGCCTCTCACTCTTCGAGGAGACACTGGCTTCTCTATTCTACGGGGGGGAGAGGCTTGGAAAGCCCTGTCCTCCCAGGCCTCGGATGTGAGACCAGTTCCGCTGCGGAAACAAGTGGAATCCTTTATGGATACCAAGCGGAGCGCTGTCAGCAGGGTCCGCGACGCCATGGCAGCGGCCCAGGATAAACAAAAGGAGTACTCAGACAAACATGGAAGAGGAAACTTAAGTATATTTGAGGTTGGGGACTTAGTGTTGCTAGACACGAGGAAACTACCTCTTGACACTGTCAGCTCTGTCGGTAGCAACAAGCTGAAGCACCGCTTCATCGGACCTTTTGCAGTCCTGGCCAGACATGGTGCGTCGTACACCATCGACCTTCCAAAGTCAATGATGACGCACCCGACGTTCTATGTTGGACGTCTTAAGCGGTACTCTGACCCGCAGGGGGTTGCTGACTCGCAGACCCCCCTTGCCCCAGCTCCTCGAAGCGAGGGCCGGTCACAGTCGTCGACGAGGACGTCGGAGCAGGCACCCAAGCCTCGGTCGGGACGGCAAGGCTGCGGTCAAGACCGTACGACGGAGGGGCTCCATACGAACGGACCCCGGCGCCATACGCCGAGTACGCCGGGTACGCACCATACGCGTACGTCTGGGAGTGTGCCGCAGGCGGCTCCGGGCGTGGCAACAAAGCCTCGATCCGTCGGAGCATGCGAGAGGCCTCGTCCAGATCGGACGAAGAGGCCCGGCGATCCACCCGCAGGTACAGGCTCGCGGCCTCTCGCTCCACTAGGTCCAGGCGGCCCGCAAGGCGAGCGAGCTCGCCCTGATTCCCGGCCTGGGCGGCAGCATCACCGCCAGTCCGAAGGCCAAGTGCAATCTCAAGCACGAGGACTCGTTAACGGAGGCGGTCAACCTCAGGGCCCTGTGTCGGACCCGCAGTCGGAGCACTTGGACGAGAGTGGCTTTCGGGAGGAGACGAGTACTCGTACTCGTACGAGGGCACCTCCGCCCCTGCTTGACCGGAATGGAGAGGTCCACTTCCACGTGGAGCGGATCCTTCAGGAGCAACGGCGTCGCGGTAAGCGACAGCTCCTCGTGAAGTGGAGGGGTTATGCCCACTCCGAGAACTCGTGGGAGCCGATTGAACAGCTCCTGATTGACTGCCCGAAGGCTGTCGCAATCTGGGAACAGAAGCGGCGGCAGCTTCATAAGTAGTCCGGGGCTTCTTGGCCGAACGGGGTACGGACGATGAATACATTCCGTACCCGCGCTCATCGTGAGCGCTAGAAGCCGCGCGCTTCAGGATGTCCCTTGGCAGCATGAGCTTGCTGATCAAGTGGGCAAACCTCACACGAAGATCACGCTGGTCCAGGATACGGGACAGCAGCTGATCTTCATGGAGTTCCCGTAACTCCGTGGGTGAGTACTTAACCCTTTCGCGGTGCGAGGGCGCAGTTTTCGCCCTTTAACACCATTACCAAACTAAGGTGGAAAAAGGGCTTGTAAAAGGGCGAATTTTGCGCCCTTTTAGTTTTTCCTCCAACTCTGCCAACCGTGTTTCATAACTACCAATCGCAGCTGTGAATAGAAAGAGGTTGGGGGTAATTTTGGATCGTCTGGTCATCGCACAGCATTTTGTTGCTCCAACGACCGTAATCGGCCCTTTCTACGCGGTCGTACCATGGATCTAGCGGTCAATCGCCTGACAGCCAGCCACCAGAACATACAAAAGGCAAGACGAATGCACCTATCCGACCTCCCATTTTTCTATAGTGTACTCAAGACTAATGCGCACTACCTTCACAGACACTGAAGATAAGCTGCTGGTGCAGATCGCCTTCCAATTCGAAAGGGAGGGCTTACGAATCACATGGGCCTACGTGGCCCGCCGAATGCAGATTAAGCGGCCGGCCCGTCAGCTGCGGCTTCGGCTGGCTAGCCTCAAGCGGACCTACGGAAAGGCGATTAGTGGCTTTCCGCCATGTTTTCTCCGCGGCATGCCATCAAGGCGTCTTCTCGGGGCGCTGAGGTCACCACCACCACCACTCCTCATTTTGCAGCAAGTCGTAAAACCAGCATGCCGACCTTCTGCTAATCCGTCAAATTCTCTACTTCTCGGTGGCGATCGCCGCATGCCAGGTTTGTCTGTTTTGGGGATATTTGCATGCCTTTCGTGAGACTGATGACGATAAGTTGGTGGCGATACGCATGGGAGCGCCGCCGGAGGCAGTCAGGTGACAGACGACGTGGATCAGGGAAACCAAGACTGCAGAGGTGAGGATACAGGACCCGCAGGCGGCTATATTGCGCGAGATTGCGGGGGATGCTGTCAACCACAGGTGACTCAGGCGAAAAGCGCTTCAGGTGAGTCTCGGATTGTTTGTTCCACAAATGACGTCGGCAAATACTAACCTGTGTGTGTATGTGCTGGTGTTGGGGGCTGTGGAGATAATATGGCATCAACTGAAGCTGCCGAAGCCGTGGATATAATTTTCGGAAGTATAAGCGCTCACGACGTTCGCCAGCCCGCTGGGCGCACATATGACAATGCTGGTGAGGTGCTACCGTCCGGTGTCACCCTTTTACTTGCTGCCGTCGGACCGCTCGGCGAAGCTGACGTCTTCCTTGACGTTGGAGCTGGTGTTGGCAACGTGCTTGCACAGGTAGCACTTACAACGAAAGTCAGAACGTGCATCGGGATCGAGGTGCGAAGGGACCTCGTCTCCCTTGGACGACGTTGCATGCAGCAGCTACCCAAGGAGTACCCACGGCTCAGTAAGGTGCTGCTCAAGCAAGTCGATGTAAGAGATGTTTCGATGTCACGGTATTCTCCCATTTGCGAAGCCACCATTGTCTTTGCTAACATCTTTCTATTTGATTTGAAGAAGATGCTAAGCTGATTGTTTCACGAGAGCTAAGCGCAATGCCAGAGGCACGGGTGATAGTTTCAACGTCGCTCTTCTGCCCTAGACATCGATCATCGTGCTCGGAGCCGTACTGCAAGAGTTGGCAACTGGATCATCAACTAGAAGTACAATGTAGCTGGAAGGCTACACCTCATCCCATTTACATACACCGTAAGAAACTTTGATCCATTCTGCTATCTCATACTTGCTTCTAATCAGAGTCTTTTCGATGCTCATGAGTGCCGCCACCAAGAGCAAATGCAGCTTCGCCACCCAGTCTGCGTGCGGCAGCAGCAACCCGGCTAGGTGCAGTATCATCACGTCCGAGTGTAGCAGTAGCACATACGTCATGCGAGTCACCACCGATTCCGTGAGCACCGCCGGGCTCATGAGCGTTGCCGTCACTGACCGTACCAGTCGCACCGCCAAGTCCGCGGGTGACATCACCAAGTATGTGATCATCACCACCTCCATGTCTTCGCGCGTCGTCGCTGACAAGTCGGCGAGCGCCACGGCTACCAACTGTATGTGCTGCACCACCAAGCCCGCGCCAATCTTCGCTGGCTGTGCAAGCATAAGCACTTAGCCTGCCACCGACTCCGCTAGGGTCACCAAGGCTACGTGCGCCGCCGACACCAGCTGCACCAGCGGCACCACCAAGGCTACGTGCGCCGCCGACACCAGCTGCACCAGCGGCACCACCAAGTCCGAGCCCCCCCCCCGTTTCCAAGTCTGCGCGCGTCGTCACGGCCAAGTCCGCGCTCGTCGTCTATGGCAAGTCTGGGAGCTCCGCCGCCGCCACCAAGTTCGTGTGTGTTTTCGCCGCCTGTGAGAACGGCACCACGGCCACGTTGGCGGGCTTTACCTCCACGTTCACTAGTGCATCCAATTTCGCGAACATCACGAAGGGCACCACTAAGTCTGCTAGCCAACACACTTTCAGGCCTATCATCCAAACGGCTGTCGCCGTCTGGTCCAGGCGCAACAAGTCCAGTCGAAAGATTGCCACTGCCAAACGCAACCAACCCTGGCGGATTATTACTGCTAGCCCCGAAAGCAGCAAGACCCTGTGTAGCATCATCTCCTTCGTTGTCAAGTGCGTGAGCGAGGGCACCTCCGAGATCTGCCCCGTACGCAATTTGGCGAGCGGTAGCAGACCGCCTTGCTACTTGAGACATGGGCTCGTGCGCATCCTTCGACTTGGCGAGTTTGGAGTGTCGCCTCACAGTTCCCTTATGTGTAAACAATGCGTTAGGGTAGTAGAATTGGTGGAACTTATCCCAGCATGTTGAAGTCGTCGACGGACACATCCATGGCTTGGCGGGGCGGTCGTGCACAGCTCGGCACAAACAGACACCATGCATGAGGCAATAGTTGGTTACCTCGGTAGGATATCGTCCCTCCCATCGGCAAACAATACAGCGGTGCCGCTTTCTGCTCTTCTCGGCATGAATTTGCCTCGAAGCCACGGAAGTACATGCAGTTGTCGGGAGCACAGCAACTACACTAGGAGAGGGCTGGGAAGAGAGCGTGTCGAGTTGGTCTCCTTCTCCTCCGTCACCCAATTCTCCGCTGTACAGCATGCGACCGTCGCTGTGTCATTCTTCCATTGTCCATTGAGAAGCTCACCAACTAGCTCCATCACAAACTTTCTATGGGGAGCACGCGTTGCTGGCTCCGCCTGTACCAAACGTCGCGTAAGATACGCGTTGGAGCGCGCCACATCGATGAGCGCGAGCGCCAACTTCTTGTGCCAGCGTTTGTACGAATGACCATCTGCAGTAGAGAATCGCCCGCGTATTTGATCAAGGCGATCAACACCTTGCATATTGGTATTATACAGAGCGACGCACTCTGGAGCTGGAAACGACTGCTTATCGTTACCAACCATGCGGGTGATAGTTGTAATGTTCGTTAAGTCCGCATTGGACACAAGGTTGACCACGTTACCGTCGCACCATGACGCTGCAAGCATGCTGTGATCGTGCGAGACAGCTTGGCGATAGTCCCCTCGGGTACAGTCGTCTTTGTGAAGAATAGTGTGACCTGGGAAATGTTTGCTGTTGGTACGGATAGTGCCGCGACCATAGAGGCCTTTCAGTCGGAGCTCCTGGAGAAGCTGCACGGACGTATAATAGTTGTCCATATTGACAACCCTATTTGTTCCGAATAGCGGTCTTGTTACCTCCAACACATGCTGTCTGATTTTAGATACTTCCTCCAGCTCCTCTCGCAGGTTTTGCGCTTCAACTTGGTCAACTACACCATTCAGTCTGTCCAAGATGTCGCTTCGGCTGCAGTGAAGTTTGTAATTCAGCGCGACCCACGTAGTAGAGCAGCACACCATGTACAGCCGGAAATGATATTTCCCAGTAGGCTTCATGGGATTATACACGATCATGTGGCGACCTTGACGCGAACGGCACGCAACACTTGCTTCATCTAGCGCAACATCTCGACCAACGCGAATATACTGGCCACCAGTGATCTTTAGCAGGTTTAGAAGAGGTCGGATGCGAGCTGCAGCATCTTGATTTAGTGTGTTAGGGACCGCATTGAAGCTCAGACATCGCCGCAGTAGCTTGAAGCGATGCAGCGTCATGATGCCATCAACCGAAGTTGTAACACCACCAAAAATTAGATCCTCCGCTTGTAAACCCAGTAATTTGCGTACTCGCCTTTATCGTTCGTTGCCATGAAGAATAGAATGCCCAGGAAAATCATGAGCTCGTCAAGTGTGAACTGGTTCGCCAGCCCAATGCCGTTCACCACGGCGTACTTGTTAGTTTCATGCAGCACTTGACGCCAAAAGTAAAGCGGTATGTAGGCAAAGAAGCTGGAACTGGCAGAATGCTCAAACAAATGTTAAAACTCAGGTCGCAAGTAGCTTCGTGTCGATCCATCACCGTGCTTGTACAGATACGAAGGCATCTGAACTTCTCCAGACGGAACAAAGCGCATGCTTCTGATTGCTTCAACTTCAGCGAGGCTGGTTGGAAGTAACTCAGTCGGATCGAAAGCTTCAAGTACTTCTTCTTCTTCGCAATCTGAATCATTTTCCTCAAAGTCGACCTCATCGGTGGGATCGGGACGTACGAGGATTCTCCAATCCGGGTTCTTTACTCGTGTAAGCACAGTGTAGTTTTTGATGCCAAGCTGCACCATCCCAACGCTGATATGCTCCACAGCGCTATGGAACTGACTGTCTAGCCATCGAATCTGGAACAGCGAAGCGTTCTTCCCTTTCTTGACTAGGCGATACACACGACCAATGATGTACGCCGTGCCAATTGGTCTGTAGACCTTTGCTTTCATTCATCGATCTTTTTCGGGCGAAAATGCAACTAGCTTGTCCACGTAGACATCCTGCAGCATGACGGGAGGCGTACGTGTAGGAGTTGCTGTCTCAGTTGGTGCTGCGCGCCCTGGTTGTGGTGATTCTAGGCCTACAGCAATTTGGCCTTGGATGTCGCGACCAGTACTGACTGTCTGCACCGTGGTTCCACCAACATCACGGCCCCGTGCGTCTGCAGTACCAACAAACACATTGTTACGTTGTGGTTAAAACCAATACCAAACTCATAAACACACCTTCGGATATTAGCCCGCTAGTGATTCGCGGAACTTCAGGAGCTCCTCGGCCCCCATGCCCTCCTTGTGCACCAAGTCTTTCTCGCACTGCTAGCGCTACATGCTTGGCTCTGACGGCTAAGTCGACAACACCAACTGCACTGCCGCCACCTTCAGTGCTGGCAGCGTTCGTGGCTCGAGGGCCTCCACGCCCTCCTTTAGCTCCGCGCCATCCTCGAGTTCCACCCCCTCCTCGGGTTCCACGACCGCCGCGGGTTCCACGCCCTTCTCGAGCTCCACGCCCTCCTCTCGCTCCACGCGCGGCACTGGCACGGCCGACATCAGCCATCGCATCATCGCCAAAAGTTCCACCTGCACCAACAACAATGCACACAGTTAGTAACTAGAACCGCACCACCGTCACTGCCTAACCCACACCTTCAGCGCTTCCGCCGCTCGCTGCTCGTGAGGTGCCACGCCCTCCCCGAGCTCCACGCCCCCCTCTCGCTTCACGCGCGGCACCGGCGCCGGCTGCTAGAACGCCAGCACCCATAGCACCAGCACGGCAGACATCAGCCATTGCATCATCGCCAAACGTTCCACCTTGCACCAACAACAATGTACACAGTTAGTAGCTAGAACCGCACCACCGTCACAGCCCAACCCACACCTTCAGCGCTTCCGCCGCTCGCTTCTGTGATGAAGTGCTTTCTCAGAAATAAGAGAAGGGGCCTGACGCGGGGTCACTATCCCGAATCAGTGACAATTTCAAGTGATTAGAGAGGATTTGGGTTGGCTGGCACGGATGCAAGTTGCCTGTGGTGGATTAGCCATGACGAGCAGCACCCCGTATGAAATGACGATGGATCTGGTATGAACGAAGTACGAGAAGGCAAGATCCACCAAGACTTATCTCGGATCCACCCTTACCTGGATTCACCAAGATGGATATGGGATATACTATACAAGAGTGGATCGGGTGTGGATCCTATGAAGGAAGGATGGTAGGTGCCCTCTGAAGGTGGATCTAGTAGCCACGGCTAACGAGGAGTCAAGATCCACCGCGAGGTACCCCGGATCCCATGCTTCCGAGTTCGGATCCAAGGAGGGAGGATCCCGCCTTGAGGGACCTGGATCCAGGGTATAGGGATGATGGATGCAGTGGATCTCGAACTTTCGTGGGACAATGGAGATCACAGACGGTTGCGAGATGATGTTGGATGATTGGAGAGCTCAGATCCACGACGAGTGTACACTTACAGTGAAGTGGATCCAAGCGACCTGGATCCGGATGAGTGTACCCATAATAGGGTGACCATAATGATTACGCCATGGATCCGGTGGATCTGAAGATAATACAGCTGGGGTGATGGGTCAAGGGAAAAAGGGACATGCAGCCGAGCCTGGTAAGGGATTTAACGAGGGAAAGACATAGAAGGTAGAGATCCAGGCAGGTATAGGCTTAAGTATCAATACAGACCTCAATTTGCACAGTAACACGCAAGTGCCTTCCTGCTCTCAAGAACCGGAACTACATTGGCCGTACGAGCTCGAAGAAGGTTGGGAATTGCGAATCTAGTGTTGGTAGTGATAACTGGATAATACATTGGCCAGATCCTACAACCTAGTGAGCTTTTCCTTGACATGTGCAGATCCGACAGGCTAACCGAATTTACTACTTGGTCGGTTATACCCCAGAGGCTCTCAACTCTCAAGATCCCGTCACAGGAGGCGGCAAGTATAACGCAAAGGAACTACAAAGGCAAGGGAACACACCCGCAAGGCAACCCTACGGCCAGATCCACGATCTAGGCCCCGGATCCATAAGCTCGAATATTCGCTTAGGATACGGAACCATCCACGAACGCAGAGTAAAGATTTTCCACTGCTGCTCCACCCCATCCCCACGTCTCGCCAAACCACTCAAGCTTCACCACTTGAACTCTTCGGAAGTTACCGAGAGAGCAGATCCCGCTCTACCGACGGGTACACAAGGTGAGGAAAGTTCAGCAGAACACGGATCATCGGGGGACCCCCTCCGTTAGTCGGTGTCTGGGCGCAGTTGGTAAGTTGGATCCGGCAATCTCGCAGATTTTGCTGATCCCGCTACACCACAATGGTGCGCGTGCCCGGATCTTTTGGTGACTCGGGATTTCACCGTGTGTCCCAAGAAGATGCTTAAGTGAAGATTGAGCCAGGGGAAGAGGCGTCGTCGGAGGTCGGATCGACGAGGACGCTGCTGAATGAAACAAGATCCGCGGATCGATGGAGTTTTGGAAGGAACTCTGTCGACGGAAGAGAGGTGGATCCGGATCCGGATCTAGAAGAGAAACCTCTCTATCCTCCCCAGGTCCCCTCGGGGACCCCTGCGGATCTTGACGCAAGTCAAGATCACAGCGTATCAAAACAAGGAAAAGTGAAGGCGAAAC